>NC_092708.1:26848905-27165419 GCF_047496885.1 Scyliorhinus torazame
ATGATGTTTTATTCTCTCTGACTATAGGATCATGTTAGATTCTCTCTGGGTATAGAATGGTATATTCTCTCTGGGTATAGAATGGTGTTATATTCTCTCTGGGTATAGAATGATGTTATATTGTCTCTGGGTATAGAATGATGTTATATTGTCTCTGGGTATGGAATGATGTTATATATTCTCTCTGACTATAGAATGATGCTATATTCTCTCTGGTTATAAAATGATGTTATATTCTCTCTGGGTATAGAATGGTGTTATATTCTCTCTGGGTATAGAATGATGCTATATTCTCTCTGGTTATAAAATGATGTTATATTCTCTCTGGGTATAGAATGATGTTATATTCGCTCTGCGTATTAGAATAGAATTTACAGTGCAGAAGGAGGCCATTCGGCCCATCGAGTCTGCACCGGCTCTTGGAAAGAGCACCCTACCCAAGGTCAACGCCTACACCCTATCCCCATAACCCAGTAACCCCACCCAACACTAAGGGCAATTTTGGAAACTAAGGGCAATTTATCATGGCCAATCCACCTAACCCACACATCTTTGGACTGTGGGAGGAAACCGGAGCACCCGGAGGAAACCCACGCACACACGGGGAGGATGTGCAGACTCCGCACAGACAGTGACCCAAGCCAAATCGAACCTGGGACCCTGGAGCTGTGAGGCAATTGTGCTATCCACAATGCTACCGTGCTGCCCCAATATAGAATGACGTTATCTTCTCTCTGGGTATGGAATGATGTTGTATTCTCTCTGGGTATAGAATTATGTTATATTTTCTCTGGGTATAGAATGAGGTTATATTCTCTCTGACAATAGAATGATGTTTTATTCTCTCTGACTATAGGATCACGTTAGATTCTCTCTGGGTATAGAATGAGGTTATATTCTCTCTGCGTATAGAATGATGTTATATTCTCTCTGGGTATAGAATGATGTTATATTTTCTCTGGGTATAGAATTATGTTATATTGTCTCTGGGTATAGAATGATGTTATATTCTCTCTGACTATAGAATGATGCTATATTCTCTCTGGATATAGAATGATGTTATATTCTCTCTGGGTATAAAATGATGTTATATTCTCTCTGGGTATAGAATGATGTTATATTGTCTCTGGGTATAGAATAATGTTATATTCGCTTTGTGTATAGAATGATGTTATATTTTCTCTGGGTATAGATTGATGTTATGTTTTCGCTGGGTATAGAATGATGTTATATTCTCTCTGGGTATAGAATTATGTTATATTCTCTCTGGGTATAGAACGATCTTATATCCTCTCTGGGTATAGAATGATAATATATTCTCTGGGTATAGAATGATATATTCTCTCTGGGTATAGAATGATGTTATGTTTTCTCTGGGTATAGAATGAGGTTATATTCTCTCTGGGTATAGAATGATGTTATATTTGCTCTGTGTATAGAATGATGTTTTATTCTCTCTGACTATAGGATCATGTTAGATTCTCTCTGGGTATAGAATGAGGTTATATTCTCTCTGGGTATGGAATGATGTTATATTCTCTCTGGGTATAGAATGATGTTATATTCGCTCTGCGTATTGAATGATGTTTTATTCTCTCTGACTATGGGATCATGTTAGATTCTCTCTGGGTATAGAATGATATATTCTCTCTGGGTATAGAATGATGTTATATTCTCTCTGGGTATAGAACAATCTTATATCCTCTCTGGGTATAGAATGATATATTCTCTCTGAGTATAGAATGATGTTTTATTCTCTCTGACAATAGAATGATGTTTTATTCTCTCTGACTATAGGATCACGTTAGATTCTCTCTGGGTATAGAATGAGGTTATATTCTCTCTGGGTATAGAATGATGTTATATTCTCTCTGGGTATAGAATGATGTTATATTCGCTCTGCGTATTGAATGATGTTTTATTCTCTCTGACTATAGGATCATGTTAGATTCTCTCTGGGTATAGAATGATATATTCTCTCTGGGTATAGAATGATGTTATATTATCTCTGGGTATAGAATGATGTTATCTTCTCTCTGGGTATAAAATGATGTTATATTCTCTCTGACTATAGAATGGTGCTATATTCTCTCTGGATATAGAATGATGTTATATTCTCTCTGGGTATAAAATGATGTTATATTCATTCTGGGTATAGAATGATATATTGTCTCTGGGTATAGAATAATGTTATATTCGCTCTGTGTATAGAATGATGTTATATTTTCTCTGGGTATAGATTGATGTTATGTTTTCGCTGGGTATAGAATGATATATTCTCTCTGGGTATAGAATTATGTTATATTCTCTCTGGGTATAGAACGATCTTATATCCTCTCTGGGTATAGAATGATGATATATTCTCTGGGTATAGAATGATATATTCTCTCTGGGTATAGAATGATGTTATATTCGCTCTGTGTATAGAATTATGTTTTATTCTCTCTGACTATAGGATCATGTTAGATTCTCTCTGGGTATAGAATGAGGTTATATTCTCTCTGGGTATAGAATGATGTTATATTCTCTCTGGGTATAGAATGATGTTATATTCTCTCTGGGTATAGAATGATGTTATATTCTTTCTGGGTATAGAATGATGTTAGATTCTCTCTGGGTATAGAATGATGTTAGATTCTCTCTGGGTATAGAATGACGTTATCTTCTCTCTGGGTATGGAATGATGTTATATTCTCTCTGGGTATAGAATGATGTTAGATTCTCTCTGGGTATAGAATGATGTTAGATTCTCTCTGGGTATAGAATGATGTTATATTCTCTCTGGGTATAGAATTATGTTATATTCTCTCTGGGTTAGAATGATGTTATATTCTCTCTGGGTACAGAGTGATGTTATATTCTCTTTGAGTATAGAATGATGTTATTTTTTCTGACTCTAGCGTGATGATGTATTTTCTCTGACTATAGAATGATGTCATATTTTCTCTGGGTATGGAGTGAAATGGCTAGGATGCAGGTGCGGCCTGTTATTTGGAATGTTGTTGTTTATTGAGAGGGGAACTGATTGCAAAGTTAGGGACATTATGCTTCATTTATCCAGGCCATTGGTGCGACCAAATCTGGAGTATTGTGTGCAATATTTTTCTTCTACTTTCAGAAAAATGTAAATGTGTTTGACGCAATTCGGAGAAAGTTTACTAGACTAAGACCTGAAATGGGCGGGTGGTCTTCTGAGAAAGTTTGGAAAGGTTAGGCTCGTATCCGCTGGTGTTTAGAAGTGCAAGACCATTTGGAGCAGAATTAGGCCACTCGGTCCCCCGAGTCTGCTCCGCCATTCAATCATGGGGTAAGAGGTGATTTGATTGAAACCTTGAAGATCATGAGTGGTATTGTCAGGGTTGTATGTGGAGAGGATGTTTCTGCTTGTCGGAGAATCTGGGTGTGGGGGCCGGGGGGGGGGGGGGGGGGGGGGGCGGGGGGTCACTGTTTACAAATAAGGGGCCACTCCTTTAAGACAGAGATGCGGGGAATTTGTTTTTGTCTCTGAGGGCCGTGAGTCTCTGGAACTCTCTTCCTCAAAGGGTTGTGGAAGCCGAATCTTTGAATATTTTAAATTCTTAACTGGATAGATTCTTCATTAACAAGGGGGTGAAAGGTTATTGGGGGTTGACATGATTGTGGGGTTGAGGTTACAATCAGATCAGCCATGCTCTTAATGAATGGTGGAGCAGGCTCGAGGGGCTCAGTGGCCTTGTATATATGTCGTGATGTTATATTCTCTCTAAATAAAGGGTGATGTTATATTCTCTGTTGGCATAGAGTGAGGTCATGTATGTTGCTGCCATATATTATTGTTAAATTCTCTTGTGGTATAGAATTATGTTATATTCTCTCTTTCTATAGACTGATGGTATCGTCTCTCTGGATACAACGTCATGTTATATTCTCTCCTGGTATGGAGCTTTTATTCACTCATGGAATGTGGGCATCACTGGCTAGGCCATAATTTATTGCCCATCCCTAATTGCCCTTGAGAAAGTGTTGGAGAGCTGCCTTCTTGAACCCCTGCAGTCCATGTGGTGTAGGTACACCCACAGTGCTGTTAGGGAGGGAGTTCCCAGATCTTGACCCCGTGACAGTGAAGGAATGGTGATATATTTCCAAGTCAGGTTGGTGGGTGGCTTAGTGGGGAACTTCCAGGTGGTGGTGTTCCCATGTATTTGCTGCCCTTGTCCTAGAAGGTCATGGGTTTGGAACCAAACTCTACAATCTTGGACTTGACCCCTCCCTGTGCAGCTGGATCCTTGACTTCCTCACCAACAGACCGCAAACTGTCAGGATAGGCAACAGCACCTTCTCCACAATAGTCCTCAACACCAGCGCCCCACAAGGATGTGTGCTCAGTCCTCTACTGTACTCCCTATACACACATGACTGTGTGGCAAGATTTAACTCCAACTCAATCTATAAGTTTGCGGATGATACGACTGTGCTCGGTCGTATTTCAAACAAGACGAATAAGACTACAGAAGGGAGATAGACCACTTGGTTGCATGGTGTACCAAAAACAACTTCTCTCTAAATGTCGGAACGACCAAGGAACTGATCATCGACTTCAAGAAGCGTAGCATGACACCCCCCATGACACCCCCCCTCCACTGTCTGCATCAATGGCTCTGAAGTGGAATTGGTCGGTAGTTTTAAGTTCCTGGGGGCCACCATCACCAACAGTCTGTCCTGGTCCACTCACGTTGATGCAACAGTCAAGAAATCCCAACAGCGTCTCTACTTCCAACGGAAGCTAAAGAATTTCGGCATGTCTGCATCGACTCTCTCAAACTTCTACAGATGTGCCATAGGGAGCATCCTATCCAGCTGCATCACAGCCTGGTATGGCAACTGCTCGGCCCAAGATCGCAAGAAACTGCAGAGTGTGGTGAACTCAGCCCAACGCATCACACAAGCGTGCCACCCCCACATTGATTCTGTCTACACCTCCTGCTGCCTCAGGAAGGCAGACAGCATTATCAGAGACCCCTCCTACCCAGGCATTGCCTTCTTCCAGACCCTTCCATCAGGCAGAAGGTACAGAAGTCTGAAGACCTGCACATCCAGACATAGGAATGGCTTCTTCCCCACAGCTACTAGACTCCTCAACGACTCTCCCTCGGACTGATCTGTTCCCTGTAAGAACACTATTCACGTCGCCCTATGCTGCTCTTGCTCATATATTTGCTTTGTTTGGCCCCTTGTTCCGCACTGTAACCAATCACTGTTTGTCGATGTACCATTTGTCAATGTACTGTGTCTATTACTCTTTTTTGTCTACTATGTACGTACTGTGTACGTTCCCTTGGCCGCAGAAAAATACTTTTCACTGTACTTCGCTACATGTGACAATAAATCAAATCAGGTGCTACCCAAGGAGCTTGGTGAGTTCCTGCAGCGCATCTTGTATTCTTGAATAACACGAGAGTCAAATGATTTAAGGGGTAGGCAGGAAAGTAGAACTGGGATCACAATTCAATTAGCCATGATTGTATTGAATGATGAAGCTGATTCGAGGGGCCGAATGGCCTACTCTTGCTCCTAATTCCTATGTTCGTACGTTTCTGTATTCCCGCCCTTGTAAAATGATGTTACATTCTCCCCGGTGTGAAGTTCTTTTTATATTCATTCCTGGGATGTGAGTCTTACTGGCTCGGCAAGCATTAATTGACCATCCCCAATTGCCCAAGAGGTGGGGTGAGCCACACCCAATTGTCTGGTTTGCTCGACCATTTGAGAGGACAGTTAAAACTCAGCCACATTGGAGCGTGTCTGGACTTGAATGTAGGCTACACTTGATATCTTTTAGTTGGTGACATTGGTGAGCTAGATCAAGTTTTGTTATCATTTTTAATGTGACTAGCATCTTATTCATGATTTGTTAATTCATTTATTTTAAAATCCTCCAGCGTGCCCTGGAGAGAATCTAATTTGTGCTTCTGGAGCTATACTGCTGGCATGTGGGTTTTAGTCTAAGCTATGTTTCCGTTCCCGTGTTAAATTCTCGCCCAGTATAGGTTGATGTTATAACCTCGCCCTGCATGAAGTGATGTTTTTAGTTCTCACTTTTCGATGTTCTCACTTTTTAAAGTTATATTCTTCTCATAAATGTTGGCGTTATATTCACTCCTGTAACATTGCCATCAGATTACTGTACCCCTCCTATCTTCCCTCTCTCTCTATAAAGTGATGCGGTATTCTCTGTATTGTCATGGGGATGTCACTTTAAGAAATGTTTGTCTTCTCAAGTGGCTGCAGTGATGTCATTGTGTGGGTGGAGCTGGGCTCTAGCTCTGCTTTTCACTTTCGTTTTGAGCTGGAAGCTGTTTTATAGCTGGGTTTTAGTTTTGTTTTCACTTGGAGAGCTGCATTCAAACCAAGGAGGAGTATTTTGGGTCTCTCTCTCTCTCTCTCTCTGAAAAATGTTTCCAGATCACTTGATGATTTCAAAGTAATACCTGTTTCTGTAAGGAATGCAAACCTATTGTCTTTGTTAAAAAGGTTTTTTGACTTGCGGATGTTGTTGGGAAAGTTACTCAGGGTCACTTATAGAGTATTGTATCATAGGATTATCATAGAATTTACAGTGCAGAAGGGGTTACCTATATCTGTGGGGTTACCTATTGAGTATTGTATCTTTGGGGGGAGTATCAGTGTTGGTAGTTGATAAGATGTTTACTGTGTGTTTATAAAATTTTAACTGGATTCATAGAATAAACATGGTTTCTGTTTAAAAAAAAATACTTTAGATCTCTGTTGCATCACACCTGTAAAGTGGGCCCTTGTGTTCCCCATAACCAAAACCTATTCAAAGTTGTGGGTCAGGTGAACTCCATGATATACTTTGGTGTTCTCTAAACTCTGGCCCATAATAGCATTTAAAATGATTTCATATTCTTTCCTGATGTTATATTCTCTCCACGTGTAAAGTGAAGTGATACTTGTGCTGGTATAAGGTAACATTTTAAAAATAAATTTAGTGGACCCCATTATTTTATTTTCCAATTAAGGGGCAATTTAATGTGGCCAATCCACCTAGCATGTGCATCTTTTTGGGTTGTGGGGGTGAGAGCCACGCAGTCACGGGGAGAATGTGCAAACTCCACGCGGGGCCAGTATTGAACCCAGGTCATTGGCGCCGTGAAGCAGCAGTGTTAAGTACTGCACCACTGTGCCGCCCAAGGTATAAGGTAACATATTAACGTGACTAGCATTGTATTCCAGATTTACTGACTAATTGATTTTAAATCCCTCCGGTTACCTACAGTGGGACCTGAACTCATGATTTCAGAGTCTAACTCCAGGTCTCGGCACTGCTAGTTCGGAAACATTGCCGGCGTGCTACCATCCCCATGTTGTACTCTCCCTGCAGAAAGTCATTATCTTTCAAGGGTGAAGAGTGAAGTCATGTTCTTAAAGCAAAATACTGCAGATGCTGGGAACTGGAAATAAAAAGAAACTGCTAGAGGAACCCTGCAGGTTGGGCAGCATATGCGGAGAGAGGGGGTTGCGCAGAAAATTGAGTGAAATATCACTCTTCTTTTGGGCTGTAAGAGATGCGGTAAGTGATTTCACTCTTGGTATAAAATAGTATTTTATTCTCTCTCTATTAAGTAATGCTATGTTGTCTCCTGGTATCCAGTGACATTATACCCTTGCCATTTTCATTGATACCATATTCCCCCCTGAGATAAAGCAATCTTCTCTGAGAAGAACGTGATATTTTGCCTTATTTCATGATTTGGTGGTGAACGAGTGTTGCTGCTCACCATTCGTTCCACTTGCAGCTGTCAACGGGCTTTTCATGTGATTTATTCAGGCAACTTTCCATTGTTGAGGGCGCCTTTCCAACAAGGTGTCCTCTCCAGGGATCAGTGCTTTGCATGAGCTGGGCTTTCTCGTGCAATCAGATTGAAGAAACCGAAGCAAAACATGCAAACCGAAGACCAGGAGGTATAAATCAACACTTTGACATTCTGATCTGAAACGCTAGGTTGAATTAAGGGGATGGAATAATGTTCCAATTGGGTAAACTGACGATTTGCTAACTTTCCAAGAAAAATTACTATATCACGCTCCATGCCCAGTTTCGTTTGAGCCTTTTTCATTGAGTGCTTGCTGTTGCAGCAAGGGAATCTGCCTGGTGACTATGGGCGGAATTCTCCCATGGGCCTCCCAGCGGGTTCGATGGCCTGTAGGAGGGGCGGGGGGTTGAAATTTAGCGGGAGACCCAGAAATTGTTTTTACACCAATGTGAATTTCCCACGAGATCTTCCGCTGGTGCCCGCCATGTCGGATTCGGAAGCCCGCTGGAGGCTGGCTGGAAACTCATTTGCGTCCCACTAATGATGTGCAGATGAAGGCCCTCTTTCCTCCACCCCTCTCCCAATGCTCAATTCGCCACAACACCGGCTGGAAAGCACGGCGGTGCAGAACACGTTTTGAACAAGGTGGTGTGCAGACGTCGGGGCTCACGTGATCAGTGCCTCGGGCTGTCTCTGGAATTTGGGATGGATGCCGCCGGCAGCCCCGGACCCCGGAACACCACAGCAGTGGGTGGGGGCAGCATCTCCTGGTGGTTCTTTCAGATTCAGTGTCCTGGAGGGGTTCCATCTCCCAACTTCCGAACGTTCCTGGAGATCCACCTGCTTTCTCACAAGGTCCATCTTCCTTTTCTGGAGGTCCATCTTTACTCAGTAATGGGTCAGTGATGTTGGGCGCATTTCCAATGTGGCGCCCGGAAACGACGATGGAATACTCACTATCAGGCCTCGCCCACCGCCGGAATGTGGCACAAAACCCCTGGTTGCATCATTAATGATTTCGGGATCGGATGACTGCCGTGTTTTCTCCCCTGGCCTCCGCAGTGGAAAATATTCCACGTTACTGTCCCCGCCAGGGACCGAGTCCCAGAATGGGAGAATTCAGTGCTCTATATGTACCAATACAGTGGCTTACTCCAGCTGTTTCACGTGGAACCAACACTTTTTTTTCGTGAATTTAATGTGTTGTTATCTCCCAAACCTGAAACAAGTAGAGGAACATAGGAATTAGGAGCGGAAGTAGGCAATTCAGCCCCTCGAGCCTGCCCCGCCATTCAATCAGATCATGGCTGCTCACTTCCTGGTCTCAAATCCATTTCCCCACCTGTTGCCCAATTCCCTTTAACCTGATTATATCAGAAATATATCTACCTCCTTGAGACCATTTAATGACCCAGATTCCTCCCCACGATGGGGCAGCGAGTTCCACACATTCACCACACTCTGCGAGAAGTAGTTCCTCCTCATCTCAGTTCTATAATAAGAATAATCACTTACTGTCACAAGTAGGCTTCAATGAAGTTACTGGGAAAAGCCCCTAGTGGCCACATTCCGGCGCCTGTTCTGGGAGGCCGGTACGGGAATTGAACCCACGCTGCTGCCTTGTTCTGCATTACAAGCTAGCTGCTTAGCCCACTGTGCTAAACCAGCCCCAGCTGGTTCTTAGCTTCCATCCCCTCTGGAACCATTTTGATCCTTGCTACTGAGCAAATCTAAATAACCTTTTAACCAATCTGTCCCACACACTGGCGAGGTGGAACCAGTGTTCAACATCACAAAAAAAATCATCTGGTCTTTGACACGCTTGTGTCATGGTGCTGCGCGCAAATTGGCTGCCATGCTTCCTCTAATTGGCTGTATTCACTTTGGGATGTCCTGAAGTCCTGAAAGGTGCTATATAAATGGAAGTCTTTTGTTTTTAGTTAAATGGTGATAACTACATGCAAAGTGCAGTTAGGGCGGGATTGTTAGCTATTGCTTTTCCCTTTGTGTCACAGTTGGGTGAATGTTAGAATTGAGTGTGGGCCTTATGGTGCTCAACGCAAAGAGAGAGGGCTTTCAATCTCTCATCACCATTTCACATCTCCATTAAGCGGCAGTGAAAGGACCGCTCGGAGGTACTTGTTCATCCAAAAGAGTGATCGTTGCTTTGGACCGTTGCCGGAGTGCGAGGGTGGCAGAGGAGGAGATTCCCCTAGCCCCCTCTCTCACTTGTGTGCGGCGGTGTCCCGTCACGGCCGTGGACCGAGCGGACTTTTTTTTTTTTTTTTTTGCCGCAGTTCAGAACCCCGAAGCTGGTTCCTGGGTAAGTGGACTCTGCAGTGAGCTTTGCTGGGTGTGGTGACACGCTGGGACCTCCCAGGTAGCAGCGTGGAGGGAAGCCAAGTTTTTAAAAAGTACAAACAGATGTCTGGATTGCATTGGCCGCAGATTCATTCCGACCTTCGTTTCACCCGGACTCTCGTTTATTTCGGCTCGGTTGTGTTTGGCAGGCTGGAAGCTGCTGCTGATTAGAGAGTCACACAGCACAGAAGGAGACCATTCAGCCCCTCAAACCTGCGCCAACTCTTTGAAAGAAGTCGCACTCCCCTCACCTTAAAAGACCCCTGCACTTATTTTTTCCCCTTTTCAAGTACTTAATCAATTTCCTTTTGAAAGTTATCATTGACAATGCTTCCACTACCTTTTCAGTCAGTGCATTCCAGGTCATAACAACTTGCTGTGTATCAAAAAAATTGGATTTGTTTATTGTCACGTGTACTGAGGTACAGTGAAAAGTATTTTTCTGCGAGCAGCTCAACAGATCATTAAGTACATGGGAAGAAAAGGAAATAAAAGAAAATACATAATAGGGCGACAGAAGGTACACAATGTAACTACATAAGTACCGGCACGGATGAAGCATACAGGGTGTAGTGTTAATGAGGTCAGTCCATAAGAGGGTCATTTAGGAGTCTGGTGACAGTGGGGAAGAAGCTGTTTTTGAGTCTGTTCGTGCGTGCATCTTTGTATCTCCTGTATCTCCTGCCCGATGGGAGAAGTTGGAAGAGTGAGTAAGCCGGGTGGGAGGGGTCTTTGATTATCCTGCCCGCTTTCCCCAGGCAGCGGGAGGTGTAGATGGAGTCAATGGATGGGAGGCAGGTTTGTGTGAGGCACTGTGTTCACGACTCCCTGAAGTTTTGTGCGGTCCTGGGCCGAGCAGTTACTATACCAGGCTGTGATGCAGCCAGATAAGATGCTTTCTATGGTGCATCTGTAAAAGTTGGTAATAGTTAATGTGGACATGCCAAATTTCCTTATTTTTCTGAGGATGTATAGGCGCTGTTGTGCTTTCTTGGTGGTAGCGTCGATATGGGTGAACTAAGACAGATTTTTAGAGATGTGCGCCCCTAGGAATTTGAAACTACTAACCATCTCCACCTTGGCCCTGTTGAGGGGCTGGTTTAGCACACTGGGCTAAATCGCTGGCTTTTAAAGCAGACCAAGGCAGGCCAGCAGCACGGGTTCAATTCCCGTACCAGCCTCCCCGAACAGGCGCCGGAATGTGGCGACTAGGGGCTTTTCACAGTAACTTCATTGAAGCCTACTTGTGACAATAAGCGATTTTCATTTTCATTTGATGCTGACAGGGGTGTGTACAGTACTTTGCTTCCTGAAGTCAATGACCAGCTCTTTAGTTTTGCTGGTATTGAGGGAGAGATTGTTGTCGCTGCACCACTCCACCAGGTTCTCTATCTCCCTCCTGTATTCTGACTTTCTCTCCCTTCCTCTCCTTCTGGTTCTTGGACCAAATATCTTAAATCTGTGTCCTCTGGTTAGCGAGATTTCTGCCACTGAACACAGTTTCTCCCAGAAATTAATGGGACTGAAAATTGATAAAACCCTTGGATCTGATGATCTACATCCCAGAGCTGAAGTGACTGTGGTTGTCTTCGTGATCATTTCCCAAAATTCTATAGATTCTGCAACAGTTTTTGCAGGTTGGAAGTGTCACCCCACTATTTAGGAAAAGGACGCAGACCTGTTAGCCTGAAATTAGTAGTGGGGAAAATGCTAGACTCTATTCCAAAGGATGTGATAACTGGGCACTCAGAAAATGATGGTAGGTTTGGGCAGGGTCAACATGGATTTGTAAAAAGGAAAATTTAGAGTCCGCAGAGGCGTCCAAAATGAGAGGCATAAAAACGTTATTGCAAAGCAAACTATTTACACAGTACACTCCAGGTCCCAGCCGGGGCTACTCATGCCTGCCCCCTATCTGGGCTGGCTTTAATGACAGCATCCATTACTTCGCTGATGGGCCCCCGCCCCTCAGTGGGGAAGTTTGTATTCTATGAGTCTCACGGGAAGGTTAATTGGTCTGTCCCCGTTGGTCTCGTGCGTGTTCTAACAGAAACCATGTTTGACAAACCCGTCGGAGATTTTTGAAGACGTAGTTAGCAGAGTAGATAGAAAGCACCAGTAGATGTGGTGTATTTGGATTTCAGAAGGTGAGTAAGCAGAATTAAGTCACACAGGGTTTTGAGTAATACACTGGCATGGATTGAGGATTGGTTAACAGGCAGAAAACAAAGAGTAAGAATAAATGGGTCATTCTCAGTTTGGTGAACTGTGACTAGTGGGGTACTACAAGGATCCCTGCATGGGCCCCAGCTATTCATAATCTATATCAATAATTTGGGTGTGGGGATCAAATGTAATGACAAAATGATGACACAAAGGTTTGAGGAAATGTGAATTCAGACAGGATAGGTGATTGGGCAAGAACATGGAATTTAGGGCAGCACGGTAGCACAAGTGATTAGCACTGTGGCTTCACAGCGCCAGGGTCCCAGGTTCGATTCCCCGCTGGGTCACTGTCTGTGCGGAGTTTGCACGTTCTCCCCGTGTCCGCGTGGGTTTCCTCCGGGTGCTCCGGTTTCCTCCCACAGTCCAAAGACGTGCAGGTTAGGTGGATTGGCCATGATAAATTACCCGTAGTGTCCATAAGGGTTGGGAGGGGTTATTGGGTTGCGGGGATAAGGTGGAAGTGAGGGATTAATGTGGGTTGGTGCAGACTCGATGGGCCGAATGGCCTCCTTCTGCACTGTATGTTCTATGTAATTCTATGTAAAAAATAATGGGAAAATTAACAGAAATGCAGAGTATTTCTTAAATGATGAGAGATTGGGAAGTGTTGATGTCCGAAGGGACCTGCGTGTCCTCATTCAGAAGTCACTGAAAGGTGACATGCAGGTGCAGCAAGAAATTAGGAAGGCGAATGTCATTTTGGCCTCTGTTGTGAGAGGATTTGAGTACAGGAGTGAAGAGGTCTTGTTGCAGTTGTATAGAGCCTTTGTATAGAACCGATTGTATAGAACCTGGAGTACTGTGTATCCAAGGGACGGTGAGGGAGTGCAACAAAGGTTCACCAGACTGATTCCTGGGACAGTAGATGAGGAGAGACTGAGGAGACTGGGCCTGCATTTTGAAGATTGAGAGGTGGTCTTATTGAAGTATGCAAACTTCTCACAGACTCGACAGGGTGGATGCAGGAAGGATGTTTCCCGTGTTATGAAACGCAAATACGTGCCTTGATTTGATCTCGGGGGCTGGGAACTCCAGACGCCAGAGAGCCTCAGGCCTTTCACTCATGTACCGGCTGGGAAATGGCCGCCCATGTGAAGTTCATTTCTTTTATGCTCTTCGGGCCGGGGACCGGTCCTGCGCAGAAAAAAAGACCCAAAGAAGCGAAGCGGTATGAAACTCCAGGTCAGGTGACATGAACCGGACCACCATTGCCGTAAAAGGTGACCCAAGGAGTTGGACACTGGGAGGGGGGGGGATAGGGAGAGGTCCGGGAAGAAATCCCAGGCAGGGACTAGGTCAGGGATTGGAAAGAGGTCCCAGAAGTCACATTAAAAGAAGGGCAAGCTGCAGGGAGCAGACTTGAAGTGAAGCGGGCTTGGGGGAAGGCCTGAAGATCTGAGGAGGCAACCAAAGGTTGGTGACTTATATGATAGGCCCTTTGGGGCAGTCCCTCATATCTGATATCTTTCTGGTAAACCACCTCTTGCTTTCTTTCCAAGATCTCAGTATCCTTCCAAAATCGCAGTGCCCAGAAATGGACCCGATAATCTAGCTGAGACCTCGCAGTGATTATTGACGGGTTAGACTAGTGTGCCTCTTATACCCTGTGTACTGATCGGACACAATGAAGTGCCTCTGTTTCCTTTCTTGGTCTTCGTACCGTGAAGGAGCAGCAGAGAATGCACAGAAAAACATTGTCAGGAATGCTATTGGAAATGGGTAGTTACAGCTGTGGGGAATGTTGAGGCTTTTGGTTTTTAGAAAAGATGAGTCTTTGAGAAGACTTGATGGAGGCCTTTGCAATAATGAATGGGCTGCACCGGGCCAATGGAGAGCGAATGCTCCACTTTCGGAAGAATCCAGCACTAGGAGTGGAATTTGTTGCCCTTCCACAATGGGGAGTATTTAATCGGTCGGAAACCTGGTGGGTGGAGGACCCTGCAAAATTCCTGCCTCCACCTTGATTAAGTCAGTGGGGGCAATGGCTGGTGATGCTCCTCCCACTAAGCCCTGAAGTGGGCAATTAATGAAAAATGAAATGAAATGAAAATCACTTATTGGCACAAGTAGGCTTCAAATGAAGTTACTGTGAAAAGCCCCTAGTCGCCACATTCCGGCGCGTGTTCGGGGAGGCTGGTACGGGAATTGAACCCGTGCTGCTGGCCTGCATTGCTCTGCTTTAAAAGCCAGCTATTTAGCCCTGTGCTAAACCAGCCCCTAATTCCCACTTAAGTAGGGATTAGTGCGGAGTTGCTTGCAGAATTCCTGGCGCGTGTTCCTTGTTCAAAGACACTAAGTGCCTAAACAAGAGACCGATTAGGATCTAATCCCAGGGGAGACCCACTGCTGTCCTGTTAACTGCCTGAGTGGAGCTTAATGTGGAGGGTCCTTCCTAAAGGGGGTAATGCGGGCCTCCCACTGGCTCTTAATTAAATACAGTAAGACTGAGGAGCAAAAGTAGGCCATCCGGCCCATCGAGTCTGCACCGGCCCTTGGAAAGAGCACCCTATCCCCGTAACCCAGTGAACCCACCTAACCTTTTTGGACACAAGGGCAATTTATCATGGCCAATCCACCTAACCTGCATATCTTTGGATTGTGGGAGGAAACCGACACAGACACGGGGAGAAAGTGTAAACTCCACACAGTCAGTGACCCAAGCCGGGAATGTGACCCAAGCTGGGAATCGAACCTGTGATCCTGGAGCTGTGAAGCAACTGTACTAATCACTGTGCTACCGTGCCCTCTTTCTGGGAGCCTGAGCTGTAAAGCAGCTGGTGGAATTTACATTCAATTATTATAATAATATTTATTGTCACAAGTAGGCTTACATTAACACTGCAATGAAGTTACTGTGAAAAGCCCCAAGTCGCCACATTCCGGCGCCTGTTCGGGTACACGGAGGGAGAATTCAGAATGTCCAATTCACCAAACAGCACGTCATTTCGGGGCTTGTGAGAGGAAACCGGAGCACCCGGAGGAAACCCACGCAGACACAGGGAGAACGTGCAGACTCCGCACAGACAGTGACCCAAGCCGGGAATCGAACCTGGGACTGGGACCCTGGTGCTATGAAGCAACAGTGTGCTACCGTGCCGCCCAATTACTAAGCTAGTCTCAGTAATGGTAACCATGAAGCTATCATTGATTGCTGTAAAAACCCATCTCATTCACAAATACCCTTCAGGAAGGTAATCTGCCGTCCTCACTATGGCTGGTCAATACTTCAAGGTGGGTCCGCAGTCTGCAGGAATTGAAAATCAACCTCCGCTATGGCCAACCTGGAGAACAATCCATCAGGAGATTTAAAAAATAATATTTCTGTCATTTTCCTTCTCTTTGCCAGGCATAGGAATATTGAAAATTGGGGGTGTGGGGGGTGCGAGCCATGCGGGTCCAATTGGGTAATGAGACTTTTTGCTTTCCAATTAATGTAAGAAGTGTTGGTCGACTAATGGCTGGAGAGTGAGGGCAACTCAAGTGACTAAACCTCCAGGAATACATTTAATCACAGTTGGAAACCCTAATCCTTACCTAATAATAATCACTTATTGTCACAAGTAGGCTTCAAATGAAGTTACTGTGAAAAGCCCCTAGTCGCCACATTCCGGCGCCTGTTCAGGGAGGCCGGTACGGGAATTGAATCCGCGCTGCTGCCTTGTTCTGCATTACAAGCCAGCTGTTTAGCCCACTGTGCTAAACCAGCCCCAGACCTGGCCAGGCCTACATGTGACTCCAGATCCACAGTAATGTCATTGAGTCTTAACTGAAATTAATTTCCTTAGCATTTGTAACTCTTACATTTGGTCCCAAGATTGGTCACAAGAATGATCCCCGGAATGAAGGACTTGTCATATGAGGAGCTGGGTTAGCACACTGTAATGCAGCAGCGCGGGTTTAATTCCCAGGGATCAGGGGTTATGGGGAGAAGGCAAGAGAACGAGGATGAGAAAAATATCAGCCATAATTGAATGACGGAGCAGACTCGATGGGCCGAATGGCCTACTTTTGCTCCTCAGCCTTATGGTATTTATGGTATGAGCTCCACTCAGGCAGGATGACCTCCTTCTGCACTCTAAATTCTATGATTCTAAGATTAGCTTGGGTTTACCTGAATGAAAAATGAAATGAAAATCGCTTATTGTCGCAAGGCGGCTTCAAATGAAGTTACTGTGAAAAGCCCCTAGTCGCCACATTCCAGCGCCTGTTCGGGGAGGCTGGTACGGGAATTGAACCGTGCTGCTGGCCTGCCTTGGTCTGCTTTAAAATCCAGCTCTTTAGCCCTGTGCTAAACCAGCCCCTTTCGTACCCGAATTAGTAGCCTAGTGACATTACCGTTACACCATCTCCCATTTCAAAATGGAAATAGATGAGTGCAAGAGAGAAAAGGGGATAGAAAAACTCATTGGGCTGAATAGCCTTTGTCTGTGTTGTATATTCTGTCATCTAATCCAGACAATAACCCCCAGTTTGCATTTATGTAGCCGCCTTAATGTGCTAAACCATTTAAAGGCACTTAACAGGAATCTAATCAAATAACATTTTATAGCAAGCCACGTAAAGAAGAGAATTTGGGATAGGTGATGAAAGATTTTGTGAAAGAGGGGGCTTTTAAGGAGTGTCTTAAATTCTAGAGCAGGCCGCCAATGGTGGAGCGATTGAAATCAGGGAGTTAGTAACACACTATTGTCTGGTTATGTTTCTTGACCTCTTTCTGAACCCCATTTATGTTGCAAGGAGTTTGCATATCTGTGAAAAATCATTTCAATGAACAAATTAGCAAAAAATATAATTGATACGGAAGGACATGTAATTCAATTTCATGGTGAATGACGTGTAAACTTATGAACCTTTGAAAATAATTTGTTGTCAAATGTGGCTTCCTCTGGTTTAGACGTTGAGTAACACGATCACCACATCGCTCTATACAACCGAGCATTGTTAATACAGTGCGAGGGAGTGCTGCACTGTCAGAGGTGCTGGCTTTCAGTTTCATTGGTGGCGATTTTCCGGCCACGACGCACTCTGCGCAAATCCCGCTATGTCGGGGAAATTCCGGGAGAGACCTGAAACGGGATTTGCGTGGGCGATGTTCCCAGGCCCTCAAGTTCTTGGTTTTAAATATTCTAAATTGGTTTAATGCTGAATCTTCCGGGAATGTGCAATGTTCCCACCCGCCGGGCGTGAGGTGGCACTGGCGGGAATCACTACTGGTCTCCACAAACTGAGACCAGACGTGGTGCCAATGCCAGGGGGCTCAGAGGCCATTTTAGTCCCCGGGTGGTCGGGGACATGGCAGGGCCCTTGTGCTTCCCCATGGCACCCTGGTAGTGCCAACCTAGCGGCGGGGTGGGAAATGATAAGGCCGGTGATCTATGTTTGGGGGGGGCGGGGTGGGAGGGACATGCCATCAATGAGGGGGGGAGGGGTCTTTAATTTCACTTTGAGTCAGGCTTTCTGATTTGTTTAGACCTTGCCCCTCACATGCCCCCTTTAAAAAAAATGTGGGAGGACCTCGTCAGGAAACCTGCCTGTCTCTCTATGGGAGAAACATGTCAATTCTTTGATTGAACCTGATACTTTGCCATTTTGGGGGAAAAATCGACACGCATTAAATCAAGCACAATCCTGCCTTGTCAGGTGGATATGAAAGATCCCACGGACACTCTTTCAAAGAAGAAGTTCTCCCCGTTGTCCTGGCCAATATTTATCCCTCAATCAACATCACTTTAAGAAAGCCAGATAATAATAATCGCTTATTGTCACAAGTAGGCTTCAATGAATTTACTGTGAAAAGCCCCTAGTCGCCACATTCCGGCGCCTGTTCGGGGAGGCTGGTATGGGAATTGAACCCGCGCTGCTGGCCTTGTTCTGCATTACAAGCCATCTGGTCGCAATCATATTTGTGTTTGTGGGAGCTTCCTGTGCATGAATTTGCTGCCGTGTTTCCTACATTTACAACAAAATGTACTTCATGGACTCTAAAGACACTTTGAGATGTCCTGAGATTGTGAAAGGCACTGTATAAATGAAAGTTATTTCTAATTGGCTGCTGCACGAGAGGTGCTGTGACTTAAGGTTGAGGAACATAAATAAGATGAAAAGTTATTTATGGAATAACACATGAAATTTTTGTTTATTCTTCCACAGGATGTGGGGTTCGCTGGCTAGGCCAGCATTTATTGCCCACCCCTAATTGCCCTTGAAGAGGTTGTGGTGAGCCACATTCTTGAACCTCTGCATCCATGTGGCGTAGGTACACCCACAGTGCTGTTGTGGTGGGAATTCCATGATTTTGACCCAGCGACAATGAAGGAACGCTGATATCCAAGTCACGATGGTGAGTGGCTTGGAGGGGAACTTTCAGATGGTGGGGTTCCCAGCTGTCTGCTGCCTTTGTCCTTCTATGTGCTAGAGGTCGCAGGTTTGGTAGGTGCTGCCTCAGGAAACTTGGTGCGTTCCTGCAGTGTTTTTTGTAGATGGTACACACGGCTGTCACTGTGCGACCGTGGTGGAGGGATTGAATGTCTGTGGAAGGGGGTGCCAATCAAGCGGGCTGCTTTGTCCTGGTTGGTGTCGAGCCTCTGGAGTGTTGTTGGAGCTGCACTCATCCAGGCAAGTGGAGAGTATTCCATCATGCTCCTGACTTGTGCCTTGTAAATGGTGGACAGGCTTTGGGGAATCAGGAAATGAGTAACTCACTGCAGAATTCCCAGCCTCCGAATTGTCCTTGTAGCCATCTATTTATATACTGGATCCCGTTTAGTTCCTGGTCAACGTTCATTTCTAAGCAAGACCTTGTACAATACTGTGCCTTGGAGACGTTGTACTTTTATTGTATCATGTTGTGCTACCGAAATAGAAACGCAAATAGCAAGCGTCTGAGAAATTAGGGCAAAATTCAGTTCTGAATAGGGTTGCTCACTCTGATTGAGAGAAGTCCAGCTCAATGGCAGTCCTGTGTACCATGCACAAGGTGTGCTGCAGCAACCCGCCCAAGCTCCTGATGCCTGACCATGTGACATTCACCAATGGTACTGTATTTAGCTTATTGAGGTTGGGCCACTTGTAGTTCGATGAGGGTGCCAGAGAGGGGACCCGTCAGACTGCTGTCTCTCCAGCTCCCTCCCCATTGTGCACTATGCGGTCTCCGATCTCTATAGTCTGTTCACAGAGGAGAGCAGGTGATGGCTAGTGATTGCAGCCAGAACTGCAAATCATTGAATCGCCCAGAGGCAGCACCCAAGGGTGAAAACCTTGATTCCGTGGGAGTCGGCGACCCTTGCTGGGCTTGTGTGAGGCGTGTGGAGTTGGACGTTACATTCTTGAGTGACCTGAGCTTTTGGAAAGGCTACAGTAATTGAGCGGGAGAATGGGGCAGACAGAATTGCTCTACAGTGAGCCGATATCTACCCTTTCGGCCGAATGGCCTCCTCCTGCGTCGCAATGACTCTGTGACTCTACCTATTAAATAAGGGCACTTAACAGCAAGGAGACCAGAATGGGGAACCGGGATTGATATGAGAGCGACGTCGTGGTTAGCTGAGCTGGCCTGATGTGGATGAACGTTCTCTCCCTGCTCTCCAACCAGTAATTTAGTATCTCAGTGCCAGAGTTGGAGTTGAAAGAGTAGCTGACCTGTGAGTACACTGACTATTACGTGGCTACAGGGCTCTCAACTCTGTGTGAAAACCAGCGTGGGAGTAATAAATAAGTTTCTTTTTCCCTTGCACTGAGCTAAGAAATTTATTAAGACACCATGCAAGTTCCATATTCCCCACAGGTTTTTATTTTAACCCATTCTTGGGATGTGGGCATCTCAGCCAAGGCTGGCATCTATTGCCCACCCCTGTCAACTGTACGACATGCCCCCCCCCCCCCCCCCTCGCTGGTTGGAGGCTTAGGTTGGAGAGTCTGGTGGGCCTGCGAGGTCAAAGCAACAGAGCGTGCAAGTACATGGGGCATAAAGTGCTCGTCTCTTGCAACACTTGGGACATTGACCTTCCATTTGCAGAAGTCTGCCAGACAACCTGGAGGGTGCATCGCCCCAACAGGCGGAGAACTGAGTGCCTCAGAGCCTTGCGCCCGAGACTTGTGTGTGAAACCGGCCCAGCTCGCTTTCGCTGCCAACTCTACGGGTCTGAAGAAGGGCAACCTTGATACAGCTCTGGCTAGGCAAGACTCCATGCCCATAATTTAGATCTAATTGATATTAAACTGGCAATCACACCCTGCGAGAATGTAATTATGATTTATGCAGGAAACAGAAATGTCACACTATTAATGGAAACCGGCTGAGGGTAAGATTAAATATCTCACTGGCACAGTATGAAAGGAGCTTTAGTCCAGCCTATGCTTGGCCTGAGAATCTCTCATCTTCACATTTGATGGATCATCTGTTTTGAAATTTTCAAAGTAGACCATGTAATTCTGGTTTTCATCAAATTATTTGCATTCTAGTTTGTACAGAAAGTACGGTAATGAGGTAAAGTCGGCATCATCCCAGATGACCGTCGGCTGCTTTCCCCTTTGAGGGGGTGGGGAGCGGACTGGTGGTGATTTAACCCGAGGGTCACCACACCTCAGGCGAGGGGCAACATTGAGAAGGCGGGGCCTTCGTGAACAACCTCAGCCGGTCCGGGGAATTGAACCCTCCCTGCTGGCCTCGCTCTGCACCACGAACCAGCTGTCCAGCCAACTGAGCTAAACCGACAGGCTCGTTTGCAGAGACAGTGCAGACACTACGGGCCAAATGGCCTCCTACTGCGCTGTAACAATTTTGTAATTGTGAAGTACAGAAGGCCGAACTCTATTGGCTGCGATACAAGGGCTGCTGTGGAAAAGGAGAATTCCTGTCTTTCTCAGTCTGTTGAGGCTCCTCCTTTCCTCTCCCTGACAGTCTGCTGTATGAGGGCCAGGCCTTTTTTTATTTTGTCTTTCTTTTTTGAAATGTGAGAACCACTTTGGTGAGCAGTACCCAAGAAACTTTAAATAACCCATGGGTCAGCAGCCTGCAGCGTCACTTTCCCGTCAAGACACACTGTCCTTGTAAGAGTGCGCACCGTTTTGTACTGACAGTAAACTTGGTCATGTGACCCCGAATCGTCTTGTGCTGTTCTTTGTAAACTTCACTCGTGGATGTTGGCATTGCTGACAAGGCCAATGTTTATTGCCCATCCGTAACTGCAGAGACGGACTTACTCTTTTGGGGGCCCGGCTGCTCTCCCTTTTTGCGGAGGTGGGGCACGTCCCACCCCACCCCCTGTTGGCGTGGCGGCCTGTCTCAATGACATGGAGCTTCGCCCCCAATGATGCTCAGCACCACCCCCAATGACATCAATGCCCTCCTGACTGTGCCCACCCTCGGCTCACACAGTGGGCACCACGGTAGCATTGTGGTTAGCACTATGGCTTCACAGCGACAGGGTCCCAAGTTCGATTCCCGGCTTGTGCCACTGTCTGTGCGGAGTCTGCACGTTCTCCCCGTGCCTGCGTGGGCTTCCTCCGGGTGCTCCGGCTTCCTCCCACAAGTCCCGACAGATGTGCTGTTGGGTAATTTGGACATTCTGAATTCTCCCTCCGTGTACCCGAACAGGCGCCGGAATGTGGTGACTAGGGGCTTTTCACAGTAACTTCATTGCAGTGTTAATGTAAGCCCACTTGTGACAATAATAAAAAAAGATGAAAGAAGTGAGGGAAGAGACCTACTTGAAATGAAATGAAATGAAAAATGAAATGAAATGTGACAGTAATAAAGATTATTATTATTATGCAAGGCACAGAAACCCCAAATCACTGCTTGTCAGACTGGCTGCTGTGGCGCTCCTTAACTTATGACAGCAGCAGGCCTGTACCGTGATTGATAAATTGAAATCCAAGCCTACCTGTTGTCAGCATGACGGGTAGAGATGGCCAATATTGTGACCTGTATGTCTTGCGGCAAGCAAACCTTAACTGGCAGATGTGCAATGGGATGGCAGAATCAGTCAGTAATATGACTGCAGCACAACACAGGACTGAATGAGCCAGAATAGTCCAGTGCAGGAGCAAATACTCCACTGAAGCGGAGTGTCCAGTCCAAGTCTAATATCAATGGCTTTGCTGGCAACTCTCTGGCAGGATTCTTATCTCTTTCCAGAAGAGAAGAGACTTTCTGAAAACCAGTATTGAGAGCGATGGGCGTTGGCGGTTACCGGTTATCTACATATGATCCCAGCCTTTATATCAGACTAGCATATATTCCCACTTGAAGAACAGAATTTAGACTGGAGAAAATGGTAGAGGGACAGATTCTTTTTACATTTTCTTGCTTCATCATTTGATTGCAATCCATGGCAACTTAGCCTCTCTCCTGCACTCTTTCTTCACAAAACCATCGATCACATCATCGTAGGTAAAATCGTGTAAGGATGCGTTATCAATTGTCAGGATTGCTGAGCTTGCCAAATGTTCCTGACTCATCGTACTTCGCAGATTTTTCAGTTCAGAGAAAGAACGTTCAATGGAAGCATCTGTGACGGGCATTGTTAAAAATATTTTCAGAATGGTTTCCACATTTGGAAAGGCTGCCTGCAGACCATCCCGGACAAGTCTGCAGGAATCAGCTGCTGATCTTGAAGAGTAGAGCTTATCATTATTGCTGAAATGAATGAATTGTTTGGCTTTACCTTCAAAATTATTTGTGTTTATGTCCTCCCGGTAGAATTCAATTAACGGCTTAGTGCAGCGCCTCTCGGCATTCTCATCCAAACCTTTGTTGAAAAGCACGCAAAATAATTCAACAGTCTTCTTCAAAGATTCACTTCTACTCTGCAATTGCACCATTATTGTGTCGCAAATATCATTGACAGTCTGAACGATGATCTTTTCCCATTTTAAAATGATGCAATTTCCTCTAGTTTCATCAAAAAATAACATCTCATCATCCGAGGGACCTGCAGAGCGGCTAGTCATGAGACGGTTCAACGTCAGCCTCCCAGAAGTCTTGATCCATTGCAGTTCACCTATCGCCGCAACCGGTCCACAATCAACACTCGAACACCTAGAAAACAAGGACATCTATGTCAGACTGCTGTTCATAGACTACAGTTCTGCCTTCAACACCATTATCCCGATAAGACTAATAACCAAACTCTGCAATCTTGGACTTGATCCCTCCCTGTGCAGCTGGACCCTTGACTTCCTTACCAACAGACCGCAATATGTCAGGATAGGGTAACAGCACCTCCTCGACAATAGTCCTCAACACTGGGGCCTCGCAAGGATGTGTGCTAAGTCCTCTGCTGTACTCCCTATCCACACATGATGGTGGCAAGATTTAACTCCAATTCGATCGATAGGTTTGCGGATGATACGCCTGTGGTGGGTCATATCTCAAACAACGACGAATCAGACTACAGAAGAGAGATGGTTCACTTGGTTGCATGGTGTACCAAAAACAACCTCTCTCTAAATGTCAACAAAACCAAGGAACTGATCATCGACTTCAGGAAGCGTAGCACGACACACACACCCGTCTACATCAATGGCTCCCAAGTGGAGTTCGTTGATAGCTTTAGGTTCCTGGGGGGTCACCATCACCAACAGTCTGTCCTGGTCCACTCACGTTGATGCAACAGTCAAGAAAGCCCAACAACGTCTCGACTTCCTATGGCAAGTCAAGAAATTTGGCATGTCTGTATCGACTCTCACAAACTTCTACAGATGTGCGATAGAGAGCATCCTATCCGGCTCCATTACAACTTGGTATGGCAACTGCTCGGTCCAAGATCGCAAGAAACTGCAGAGTGTGGTGAACTCAGCTCAATGCATCACACAAGCTTGTTACCCTCGCATTAATTCTGTCTACACCTCCTGCTGCCTCGGGAAGGCAGACAGCATTATCAGAGACCCCTCCCACCCAGGCTTTGCCCTCTTCCAGACCCTTCCATCAGGCAGAAGATATAGATGTCTGAAGACTCGCACATCCAGTCATCGGAACAGCTTCTTCCCCACAGCCACTAGAATCCTCAACGACTCCCCCTCGGACTGATCTGTTCCCTGTAGGAACACTATTCACGACGCCCTATGCTGCTCTTGCTCATGTATTTGCTTTGTTTGGCCCCTTGTTCCGCACTGTAACCAATCACTGTTTGTCAATATACTTTGTCGATTATTCTTTTTGTCTACTGTGTACGTTCCCTTGGCCGCAGAAAAATACTTTTCACTGTACTTCGGTACATGTGACAAATCAATCAATCAATTCTTTGTTAATGTTAGTGCCTCTGCTTCCACGGAGGTACAGTCATTTCAAACTTCCATGACAAAACTTTTAACTGAGGCTAGCAATTGTGAAGCATTCAATAAAGTTGTATCAACATTTTCCAGGAATTTTCTTGCAGCATTATCTCATTAAAATAAACGGTTCCACAGAACAGTAAAGACTACAATTTGGTACTTTTCAAACTTCTGTGCTATGGATTTTGCTTCAGTTTTCACACGTGGTTTCTCTGAATTTGGTGTGGTTCTGTCTGATAAGCATTCCTTCATACCGACAAAGTTCAGTCCCCAAGCCAGAGCAGCATCTGCACGGCTAGACCACCTAGTGTCACAAATTCTTTTGACTGTCAAATGTTTTCCATGTGCCTGCTCCAAGCATGATTGCAGCATATGCCACTGATGTGTGGAAACCGAAAAGAAGGCATATAATACCTGAGCAAAGTCAAAAACATGTACGGCTGCCTGACAGGATTCGGCTGCAGTTTTGCAGATTAAATTCAAGGAGTGACTGAAAGGGGGGATGAATAATACACAGGGGCTTGCATTGTTCAGTCTTGATGGAAACCTGAATATTTTCTTGCCATATATCCTCTGCCCATGACAACAGTTGATGTCCAAACCTAAATTTGAAAGGATTTCCAAAACAGTTGTCTGCAGGCCTTCTAGAAGTGTGGGGTTGTAGCTGGACAAAACCGAGAAATCGCTCTACAATGTCACCATCGCTGGTCACATGTCTTAAAATTAATGTTAATTGGTCCATGTGACTCACATCTGGTGTTGAATTATCGATTCTGGAATAATACTTGCCGTCTTTTACTTCATTAGTGAATTGGTTTCTGAGCTGCTCTGCCATTTTAGTGATGAAGTCATCGTAGATTCTGTGCATTAAAAAGTTGGTCTTCCCTGAGCCACAATATTGATGACTTTTGAGAAGCTCGTCAAAATCGCTGAGATATTTCAGGCAGGCTAAAAAAAATTACCTCTTCGACTTGACACTGACGGCTCAGCATGTCCTCTGAGAGGATGTGTGGAAACCGAAATTTGCATTTGATAAAGTTCCCCATGGTAGGCTTACGCAGAAAGTAAGGAGGCATGGGGTAGTGGGAAATTTGGCCAGTTGGATAACGAACTTGCTAACCGATAGAAGTCAGAGAGTGGTGGTGGATGGCAAATATTCAGCCTGGAGCCCAGTTACCAGTGGCGTACCGCAGGGATCAGTTCTGGGTCCTCTGCTGTTTGTGATTTTCATTAATGACTTGGATGAGGGAGTTGAAGGGTAGGTCAGTAAATTTGCAGACGATACGAAGATTGGTGGAGTTGTGGATAGTAAGGAGGGCTGTTGTTGGCTGCAAAGAGACATAGATAGGATGCAGAGCTGGGCTGAGAAGTGGCAGATGGAGTTTAACCCTGAAAAGTGTGAGGTTGTCCATTTTGGAAGGACACATATGAATGCGGAATACAGGGTTAACGGTAGAGTTCTTGGCAATGTGGAGGAGCAGAGAGATCTTGGGATCTATGTTCATACATCTTTGAAAGTTGCCACTCAAGTGGATAGAGCTGTGAAGAAGGCCTATGGTGTGCTCGCGTTCATTAACAGAGGGATTGAATTTAAGAGCCGTGAGGTGATGATGCAGCTGTACAAAACTTTGGTAAGGCCACATTTGGAGTATTGTGTACAGTTTTGGTCGCCTCATTTTAGGAAGGATGTGGAAGCTTTGGAAAAGGTGCAAAGAAGGTTTACCAGGATGTTGCCTGGAATGGAGAGTAGGTCTTACGAGGAAAGGTTGAGGGTGCTAGGCCTTTTCTCAGTAGAACGGAAAAGGATGAGGGGTGACTTGATAGAGGTTTAAGAGATGATCAGGGGAATAGATAGAGTAGACAATCAGAGACTTTTTCCCCGGGTGGAACAAACCATTACAAGGGGACATAAATTTAAGGTGAAAGGTGGAAGATATAGGAGGGATATCAGAGGTAGGTTCTTTACCCAGGGAGTAGTGGGGGCATGGAATGCACTGCCTGTGGAAGTAGTTGAGTCGGGAACATTAGGGACCTTCAAGCAGCTATTGGATAGGTACATGGATTAAGGTAAAATGATATAGTGTAGATTTATTTGTTCTCAAGGGCAGCACGGTAGCATTGTGGATAGCACAATTGCTTCACAGCTCCAGGGTCCCAGGTTCGATTCCGGCTTGGGTCACTGTCTGTGCGGAGTCTGCACGTCCTCCCCGTGTCTGCGTGGGTTTCCTCCGGGTGCACCGGTTTCCTCCCACAATCCAAAGATGTGCAGGTTAGGTGAATTGGCCAATGATAAATTGCCCTTAATGTCCAAATTGCCCTTGGTGTTGGGTGGAGGTGTTGAGTTTGGGTGGGGTGCTCTTTCCAAGAGCCGGTGCAGACTCAAAGGGCCGAATGGCCTCCTTCTGCACTGTAAATTCAATGATAATCTATGATTAATCTAGGACAAATGTTCGGCACAACATCGTGGGCCGAAGGGCCTGTTCTGTGCTGTATTTTCTATGTTCTATGTTCTATGAGAGGAAGTCCCATGGAAGACAGCAGTTTGACTGTGACAGCAACGTGTCTCAGTACTTTCCCGCAGCAGGAACGTTCCTTTTCAAACTGAGCCGATAACGCAGAATCAATTCTTGCAGATAATTTGTATCTTTGAATGAATGCACATGTAGCTCTTAGTATGATGTTTCACGATCAGCAATATCTCTTCCAATATTTCTCCAGTTAAGAGTACGCGTCGACAAATTATTATTTTTCTTTACTAGGGTCGGGGAATAATTTACAAACGCAACAACCTTAAGGGCTACCGGAAAAAAATCAACCAATTTCTCCTTTCTGTCATCCCATTTCTTTTCCCCCTCGGAAAACGGGACTGATGAAGACTTCTAAGCTGTTTTCGGCCTCGAACCCCAATCCCTTTTCTCTAATTTTCCACACATTACCGATCTTTTCTGGTCTACTTGTAATGAAATGTTCAATCATGCCCCAGTGCAACGGATTGTGGCCAAAAGGCAATGTCTTCAGGGTAGGTCTCTTCCCTCACTTCTTTCATCTTTTTTTTAATTATTGTCACAAGTGGGCTTACATTAACACTGCAATGAAGTTACTGTGAAAATCCCCTAGTCGCTACATTCCGGCGCCTGTTCGGGTACACGGAGGGAGAATTCAGAATGTCCAATTCACCGAACAAGCACGTCTTTCGGGACTTGTGGGAGGGAACTGGAGCACCCGGAGGAAACCCACGCAGACACGGGAAGAACGTGCAGACTCTGCACAGACAGTGACCCAAGCTGAGAATCGAACCCGGGACCCTGGTGCTGTGAAGCAACAGAGCTAACCACTTGCTATCGTGCCGCTGCAACAGAACAATAAGCTTGAGCAGTATTGTGTTGTTCCAGTCCCATTTCAGAGTCCACACCTTGTTCACGTTTTTCAGGAGGTGTGTTGTGTCCGGAACTCGGCAGGTTGAAGTCATCAGACGAGTCACTAAACTCTTTAGTGGATGTTGTTGTTGAAGATGGATGTGCAGTTTGGGCAATGCTCTATACTTCAAACCTTTTAAAGTAAAATGCCAAACTTTCTTTTGGCTTCGCTTCGCCCTCTTTGATTCAATGTTTGCATTTTTGACTGCCAGATTCATAACGTCTCTTCATATTGACTGATCTCTCTTGATTTCAATGATTGACGAATGTGAATCTTCAGAATCCTCTGTCGGGTGAAGCCTCCTTCAGCAAAAGCAGCTGATTATCTTAAGCTGCTCAAAAGCAGCGACGAATAGAACAAAGTTCATGAGTTGGTAAGGGGGTAGGTAGTCTTCGGAAACTGTGAGAAGAATTTGGTGTGAGGATCAGCTGGAGTTCACTGCCAAACTCCTGTCAGAGTAACTTGCTGCTGGCAATCTTTTTTGAGAAAGCTGTGATACCAATGGGCAAGGTTCTCATAAAAGACTCCGGCATCGATCAGGGAGAGAAATGACAAAGAGGGCAGTGAATTCCACATGCAAAATCTAGAAGAAAGAAGATGGCGGTTGCTGCCCAGCCCCCTCACTCTCACTCCCAGCCCTGGCTGGCCTCTGGCTTTGGTCGAGTTGCCCCGCTGTTCCCCGATTCCCCGCGACACGATGCCAGCGCTTGTGTCCTTCTCCCGAGGGTCCGCTCAATGGCCGTTGGCCGGCGCCGCCTCCTCACCTCGGTGCGGGCTTCGCAGGCTCTGGTACCCCGATGTTCGGTCGGCGTCCTCAAAGTTCAGAAACCTCACACCAATTCAGGAGATTTGTGTCTGGACCGCTCCACACGTCCACCACCTCTCAAAGCCTGGCAAACTTGATTTCCCCGATTGTTGTTATGTCTTGCTTGCCGATGATAGGCTTAAGAAATTCGAATGAGCCTGTCTGCAAATTCAGAGGCTCTGATTGGTGTTCCCATACAACAGTCACCTCTCGTTATGGGGGCCCATTGGCCGGTGTTGCTCTTTTTAACCTTCGTCTATTTGCTCTGATTACGTCACCTTTGCTCATGAGTCGCCAGGCATCTTTATGATACCGCCACGTGGTTCAAGTTCAGGTTATGATTAATAATACAGCACACCGCTTAGTAAGGATTAAAACAACATAGACATAGAACAATACAGCGCAGTACAGGCCCTTCGGCCCACGATGTTGCACCGAAACAAAAGCCATCTAACCTACACTATGCCATTATCATCCATATGTTTATCCAATAAACTTTTAAATGCCCTCAATGTTGGCGAGTTCACTACTGTAGCAGGTAGGGCATTCCACGGCCTCACTACTCTTTGCGTAAAGAACCTACCTCTGACCTCTGTCCTATATCTATTACCCCTCAGTTTAAAGCTATGTCCCCTCGTGCCAGCCATTTCCATCCGCGGGAGAAGGCTCTCACTGTCCACCCTATCCAACCCCCTGATCATTTTGTATGCCTCTATTAAGTCTCCTCTTAACCTTCTTCTCTCCAACGAAAACAACCTCAAGTCCATCAGCCTTTCCTCATAAGATTTTCCCTCCATACCAGGCAACATCCTGGTAAATCTCCTCTGCACCCGCTCCAAAGCCTCCACGTCCTTCCTATAATGCGGTGACCAGAACTGTACGCAATACTCCAAATGCGGCCGTACCAGAGTTCTGTACAGCTGCAACATGACCTCCTGACTCCGGAACTCAATCCCTTTACCAATAAAGGCCAACACTCCATAGGCCTTCTTCACAACCCTATCAACCTGGGTGGCAACTTTCAGGGATCTATGTACATGGACACCAGATCCCTCTGCTCATCCACACTTTCAAGAACTTGACCATTAGCCAAATATTCCGCATTCCTGTTATTCCTTCCAAAGTGAATCACCTCACACTTCTCTACATTAAACTCCATTTGCCACCTCTCAGCCCAGCTCTGCAGCTTATCTATATCCCTCTGTAACCTGCTACATCCTTCCACACTATCGACAACACCACCGACTTTAGTATCGTCTGCAAATTTACTCACCGACCCTTCTGCGCCTTCCTCTAGTTCATTGATAAAAATGACAAACAGCAACGGCCCCAGAACAGATCCTTGTGGTACTCCACTTGTGACTGAACTCCATTCTGAACATTTCCCATCAACCACCACCCTCTGTCTTCTTTCAGCTAGCCAATTTCTGATCCACATCTCTAAATCACCCTCAATCCCCAGCCTCCGTATTTTCTGCAATAGCCTACCGTGGGGAACCTTATCAAACGCTTTGCTGAAATCCATATACACCACATCAACTGCTCTACCCTCGTCTACCTGTTCAGTCACCTTCTCAAAGAACTCGATAAGGTTTGTGAGGCATGACCTACCCTTCACAAAGCCATGCTGACTATCCCTGATCATATTATTCCTATCTAGATGATTATAAATCTTGTCTCTTATAATCCCCTCCAAGACTTTACCCACTACAGACGTGAGGCTCACCGGTCTATAGTTGCCGGGGTTGTCTCTGCTCCCCTTTTTGAACAAAGGGACCACATTTGCTATCCTCCAGTCCTCTGGCACTATACCTGTAGCCAATGATGACATAAAAATCAAAGCCAAAGGTCCAGCAATCTCTTCCCTGGCCTCCCAGAGAATCCTAGGATAAATCCCATCCGGTCCCGGGCACTTATCTATTTTCAGCCTGTCCAGAATTGCCAACACCTCTTCCCTACGTACCTCAATGCCATCTAATCTATTTACCTGGAGCTCAGCATTCTCCTCCACAACATTATCTTTTTCCTGAGTGAATACTGACAAAAAATATTCATTTAGTACCTCGCCTATCTCTTCAGACTCTACACACAACTTCCCATCCCTGTCCTTGACTGGTCCTACTCTTTCCCTAGTCATTCGCTTATTCCTGACATACCTATAGAAAGCTTTTGGGTTTTCCTTGATCCTTCCTGCCAAATACTTCTCATGTCCCCTCCTTGCTCGTCTTAGCTCTCTCTTTAGATCCTTCCTCGCTACCTTGTAACTATCCATCGCCCCAACTGAAACTTCACACCTCATCTTCACATAGGCCTCCTTCTTCCTCTTAACAAGAGATTCCACTTCTTTGGTAAACCACGGTTCCCTCGCTCGGCACCTTCCTCCCTGCCTGACCGATACATACTTATCAAGAACACGCAGTAGCTGATCCTTGAACAAGCTCCACTTATCCAGTGTGTCCAACACTTGCAGCCTACTTCTCCACCTTATCCCCCCCAAGTCACGTCTAATGGCATCATAATTTCCCTTCCCCCAGCTATAACTCTTGCCCTGCGGTGTATACTTATCCCTTTCCATCCTTAACGTAAACGTCACCGAATTGTGGTCAATGTCCCCAAAGTGCTCACCTACCTCCAAATCCAACACCTGGCCTGGTTCATTACCCAAAACCAAATCCAATGTGGCCTCGCCTCTTGTTGGCCTGTCAACAAACTGTGTCAGGAAACCCTCCTGCACACACTGTACAAAAAACGACCCATCTAATGTACTCGAACTATATCTTTTCCAGTCAATATTTGGAAAGTTAAAGTCTCCCATAATAACTACCCTGTTACTTTCGCTCTTATCCAGGATCATCCTCGCCATCCTTTCCTCTACATCCCTAGAACTATTTGGAGGCCTATAGAAAACTCCCAACAGGGTGACCTCTCCTTTCCTGTTTCTAACCTCAGCCCATACTACCTCGGAAGATGAGTCCCCATCTAGCATCCTCTCCGCCACCGTAATACTGCTCATGACTAGCAGCGCCACACCTCCCCCTCTTTTGCCTCCTTCTCTGAGCTTACTAAAACACCTAAACCCCGGAACCTGCAACATCCATTCCTGTCCCTGCTCTATCCATGTCTCCGAAATGGCCACAACATCGAAGTCCCAGGTACCAACCCATGCTGCCAGTTCCCCTACCTTATTTCGTATACTCCTGGCATTGAAGTAGACACACTTCAAACCACCTACCTGAACACTGGCCCCCTCCTGCGACGTCAAATCTGAGCTCCTGACCTCTATACTCTCATTCTCCCTTACCCTAAAACTACAATCCAGGTTCCCATGCCCCTGCTGCATTAGTTTAAACCCCCCCAAAGAGCACTAACAAATCTCCCCCCCAGGATATATGTGCCCCTCAGGTTCAGATGTAGACCATCCTGTCTGTAGAGGTCCCACCTTCCCCAGAAAGAGCCCCAGTTATCCAGAAATCTGAATCCCTCCCGCCTGCACCATCCCTGTAGCCACGTGTTTAATTGCTCTCTCTCCCTATTCCTCATCTCACTATCACGTGGCACGGGCAACAACCCAGAGATAACCACTCTGTTTGTTCTAGTTCTGAGCTTCCATCCTAGCTCCCTGAAAGCCTGCCTGACATCCTTATCCCCTTTCCTGCCTATGTCGTTAGTGCCAATGTGGACCACGACTTGGGGCTGCTCCCCCTCCCCCCTAAGGACCCGGAAAACACGATCCGAGACATCACGTACCCTTGCACCTGGGAGGCAACATACCAAACGTGAGTCTCTCACGCTCCCACAAAATCTCCTATCTGTGCCCCTGACTATCGAGTCCCCAATTACTAATGCTCTGCTCCTCTCCCCCCTTCCCTTCTGAGCTTGTGTCCTTCTCCCGAGGGTCCGCTCAATGGCCGTTGGCCGGCGCCGCCTCCTCACCTCGGTGCGGGCATCGCAGGCTCTGGTACCCCGATGTTCGGTCGGCGTCCTCAAAGTTCAGAAACCTCACACCAATTCAGGAGATTTGTGTCTGGACCGCTCCACATGTCCACCACCTCTCAAAGCCTGGCAAACTTGATTTCCCCGATTGTTGTTATGTCTTGCTTGCTGATGATAGGCTTAAGAAATTCGAATGAGCCTGTCAGCAAATTCAGAGGCTCTGATTGGTGTTCCCATACAACAGTCACCTCTCGTTATGGGGGCCCATTGGCCGGTGTTGCTCTTTTTAACCTTCATCTATTTGCTCTGATTACGTCACCTTTGCTCACGAGTTGCCAGGTATCTTTATGATACCGCCACGTGGTTCAAGTTCAGGTTATGATTAATAATACAGCACACCGCTTAGTAAGGATTAAAACAACGGTCATTTATTATATACAACAAGCAATATTAATACCCTAATACTACTATCTACATAAGAAACCTATCACTACTGGCCAATACTTAACTTAGGAAGAGCCCACCAGGTCAGGGAAACGAATGGCTTGTCCAATCAGATCTGGCCCGCGGGATTCAAAAGGCTGCTACAGGTCGGTGGCTAGGTGTCTCTACCGGATAGCGATCGCTGAATTCAAACTTATAGTTGCCGGTTGCTGTTCTTGCGAAGGTCTCGAGCAGGCGAAGAGGAGAGAGAGAGAGAGCTCTGAACTTGGCCCCTCACTTTTATAGGGCCCAGGGGCTTCCCGCCTCCTGGGGCGGCCCTTGACCCCGAGTCCCAAGTGATTGGATTTATCCCCAATCCCTGGGGTCGATGTGTCCAATGGTGAGGCGATTCCTCGATCGGGGGGTGGTCGTTCACCTGTCTTTGTTTCGGCCACTGCAGGCGCCGACAGGTCTGGCCCGGTATTCAATTGTAATGCCCCATTTCATCCCTCTCCCTGGCAAACTTTCCGACAGGAACCCAGTTTATCTGTCTTGTGCCCGAAACATCTTTGTGCAATCTCACCAAGCTCACACCTATCACAGACCTTCTATTTTGCTCCACCCCCTCGGTAAAAATCCACCGCATTCCTCCCTCTCTTTAACTCGCAAGAAGAGTCTGTTTCTCTCTCTCCACATGCTGCCGGACCTGCTGAGTTTTCCCAGCGTTTTTTTAAAATTCCAGTTTATTTTGCTACACTGGTGTCATGTTTCAGCCCAAGGAGAGCTTCCAACCCGTGTCATCACAAACTCCGCCGATTTGAATCTTCAAATCAGCTTTTGACTTTGCCTCGATCTCAGCTCATCTGCAATTAAAACCCGCATTCGTGCCTTCGTTACCTCTTGTTTTGACTATTTCAATGTATTCCTGACCTCCGTAAACTTGGGGGGGGGGGTCATCCGAAATCTGCTGCCCATGTCTTAGCTCGCAGCAAATCCATAGAATCCCTACAGTGTAGGAGGAGGCCATTCAGCCCATCGGGTCTGCACCAACCCTCTGAAAGAGCACCCTACCCAGGCCCACATTCTATACCCTGCAATCCTGTAATTCACACATCCCTGCTCACTAAGGGGCAATTTATCATGGCCAATCTACCAAACCTGCACATCTTTGGACTGTGGGAGGAAACTGGAGCACCCGGAGGAAACCCACGAAGACACGGGGAGAATGTGAAAGCTCCACGCAGTCACGCAAGGCTGGGATTGAACCTGGATCCGTGGCGCTGTGAGGCAGCAGTGCTAACCGCTGTGCCGCCCGTCCAGTCACCCACGCCCATGCTCTATGACCTTCACTGGCTCCTGATTAAGCAACATCTTGAGTATTAAATTGCCATCCTTGTTTTCTAATCCTTCCAATCCACCCTCACAATCTTTCAGGACACCTGCACTCGCCTAAGCCTGGTTCCTCGATCAACCCAGATTTTAACTGCTCATGAGCCACATCTTCCGTTCCTGGGCCCTAAGTTCTGGAATTCCCTGCCTACACCTCTCTGCCTCTCAATCTCTCTTTCCCCTTTAAGTCTCTCCTAAAGACCTACCTCTTTGACCAAGCTTTTGGCCACCTGGACTAATGGCTCCTTATGTGGTTCAATGTCACACATTGATAATGCTCCAGTTAAAACATCTTGGGACGTACTATTATGTTGAAGGCAGAAAGTAAATGTAAGCTATTGTTGCCAAAAGAGAAAATGCTGGAAAATCTCAGCAGGTCTGGCAGCATCTGTAGGGAAAGAAATGAGTTAGTTTGAGATGTGAGGTGAATCTTTGTTTCAGGGTTACCTTTATTTTTTTAATGCCAGCATTTGCCGCCCGTCCCTAATGGCCTGAACGGAATGGTTAGCATTTCAGTTCAGAGGGTAGTTAAGAGCCAACCACAGTTCTGAGGGTCTGGAGGCACAAGCAGATCAGGCTGGGTAAGGATGGCAGATTTCCATCTCCAAAGATCTTCAATGAACCAGACTGGGTTTTTTTTTTTTTACAAGAATTAATGATGGTCATAGTATGTTATTGTTTATTGTGAGGGGAATGGATTAGAAAAGTAGGGAGTTGTGCAGGGAATTGGTGAGACCGTGGGGGGGGGGGGCGGGATTCCCGGACCTCATAGCCGCAAGTTTCCCGAAGGCAGGAGGCAACACTCCGTTCGCTGGCGGCGGGATTCTCCGCTCCCGCCGCTGTCTATGGGAATTCACATTGATGCCCCCCCACCCCGGGCGAGGGTGCGTTGCCAGCGGGAGCAGAGAATCGCGTCACCGGCGAGTGGCCGGAGAATTACGGCCCACATCTGGGGTATTGTGTACAATATTGATCTCCTTAGTTAAGGAAAGGTGTAAAAACGTTAGAAACAACTCAGAGAAGGTTTCCTAGACTAATACCAGGAAAGGGCGGGGTGTCTTTATGAGGAAAGGTTGGGTTTGTATCCACTGGAGTTTAGAAGAGTGAGAGGCAACTTGATCGAAACCTTTAAGTTTTGAGGGGTATTGACTAGGGAGGATGTGAAGAGAATCACGGGTCACTTATTTAAGACGGGGATGAGGAGAGCTCCTTTTCTTTTACATGGTCAGAGAGTTGTGAGTCTTTGGAATTCTCTTCCTCAAAAGGCAGTAAAAGCAGAATGCTTGAATATTTTTAAGGATAGACCTTTGATTAACAAGGGGGTGAAAGGTTATCGGGGTAGGTGGGAACGTGGGGTTTGAGGTGACAATTAGACCAGCCATGATCTTATTGAATGACGGAGCCTATTCCTGCTCCTAATTCATATGTTGCCATGGTCGATATTACTGCGACTAGTTCCGTATTCTAGATGTTAATAATTTAATGTAAATTGCTCTCAAGACGGAGAAGGAAAGAGGACACAAAACTGAGACTAACTGTGGCATTGGTGAGATGATCAGGGGAATAGATAGAGTAGACAGTCAGAGACTTTTTCCCCGGGTGGAACAAACCATTACAAGGGGACATAAATTTAAGGTGAAAGGTGGAAGATATAGGAGGGATATCAGAGGTAGGTTCTTTACCCAGAGAGTAGTGGGGGCATGGAATGCACTGCCTGTGGAAGTAGTTGAGTCGGGAACATTAGGGACCTTCAAGCAGCTATTGGATAGGTACATGGATTAAGGTAAAATGATATAGTGTAGATTTATTTGTTCTCAAGGGCAGCACGATAGCATTGTGGATAGCACAATTGCTTCACAGCTCCAGGGTCCCAGGTTCGATTCCGGCTTGGGTCACTGTCTGTGCGGAGTCTGCACGTCCTCCCCGTGTCTGCGTGGGTTTCCTCCGGGTGCACCGGTTTCCTCCCACAGTCCAAAGATGTGCAGGTTAGGTGAATTGGCCAATGATAAATTGCCCTTAATGTCCAAATTGCCCTTGGTGTTGGGTGGAGGTGTTGAGTTTGGGTAGGGTGCTCTTTCCAAGAGTCGGTGCAGACTCAAAGGGCCGAATGGCCTCCTTCTGCACTGTAAATTCAATGATAATCTATGATTAATCTAGGACAAATGTTCGGCACAACATCGTGGGCCGAAGGGCCTGTTCTGTGCTGTATTTTCTATGTTCTATGTTCTATGAGAGGAAGTCCCATGGAAGACAGCAGTTTGACTGTGACAGCAACGTGTCTCAGTACTTTCCTGCAGCAGGAACGTTCCTTTTCAAACTGAGCCGATTAAGCAGAATCAATTCTTGCAGATAATTTGTATCTTTGAATGAATGCACATGTAGCTCTTAGGATGATGTTTCACGATCAGCAATATCTCTTCCAATATTTCTCCAGTTAAGAGTACGCGTCGACAAATTATTATTTTTCTTTACTAGGGTCGGGGAATAATTTACAAACGCAACAACCTTAAGGGCTACCGGAAAAAAATCAACCAATTTCTCCTTTCTGTCATCCCATTTCTTTTCCCCCTCGGAAAACGGGACTGATGAAGACTTCTAAGCTGTTTTCGGCCTCGAACCCCAATCCCTTTTCTCTAATTTTCCACACATTACCGATCTTTTCTGGTCTACTTGTAATGGAATGTTCAATCATGCCCCAGTGCAACGGATTGTGGCCAAAAGGCAATGTCTTCAGGGTAGGTCTCTTCCCTCACTTCTTTCATCTTTTTTTAAATTATTGTCACAAGTGGGCTTACATTAACACTGCAATGAAGTTACTGTGAAAATCCCCTAGTCGCTACATTCCGGCGCCTGTTCGGGTACACGGAGGGAGAATTCAGAATGTCCAATTCACCGAACAAGCACGTCTTTCGGGACTTGTGGGAGGGAACTGGAGCACCCGGAGGAAACCCACGCAGACACGGGAAGAACGTGCAGACTCTGCACAGACTCTGCACAGACAGTGACCCAAGCTGAGAATCGAACCCGGGACCCTGGTGCTGTGAAGCAACAGAGCTAACCACTTGCTATCGTGCCGCTGCAACAGAACAATAAGCTTGAGCAGTATTGTGTTGTTCCAGTCCCATTTCAGAGTCCACACCTTGTTCACGTTTTTCAGGAGGTGTGTTGTGTCCGGAACTCGGCAGGTTGAAGTCATCAGACGAGTCACTAAACTCTTTAGTGGATGTTGTTGTTGAAGATGGATGTGCAGTTTGGGCAATGCTCTATACTTCAAACCTTTTAAAGTAAAATGCCAAACTTTCTTTTGGCTTCGCTTCGCCCTCTTTGATTCAATGTTTGCATTTTTGACTGCCAGATTCATAACGTCTCTTCATATTGACTGATCTCTCTTGATTTCAATGATTGACGAATGTGAATCTTCAGAATCCTCTGTCGGGTGAAGCCTCCTTCAGCAAAAGCAGCTGATTATCTTAAGCTGCTCAAAAGCAGCGACGAATAGAACAAAGTTCATGAGTTGGTAAGGGGGTAGGTAGTCTTCGGAAACTGTGAGAAGAATTTGGTGTGAGGATCAGCTGGAGTTCACTGCCAAACTCCTGTCAGAGTAACTTGCTGCTGGCAATCTTTTTTGAGAAAGCTGTGATACCAATGGGCAAGGTTCTCATAAAAGACTCCGGCATCGATCAGGGAGAGAAATGACAAAGAGGGCAGTGAATTCCACATGCAAAATCTAGAAGAAAGAAGATGGCGGTTGCTGCCCAGCCCCCTCACTCTCACTCCCAGCCCTGGCTGGCCTCTGGCTTTGGTCGAGTTGCCCCGCTGTTCCCCGATTCCCCGCGACACGATGCCAGCGCTTGTGTCCTTCTCCCGAGGGTCCGCTCAATGGCCGTTGGCCGGCGCCGCCTCCTCACCTCGGTGCGGGCTTCGCAGGCTCTGGTACCCCGATGTTCGGTCGGCGTCCTCAAAGTTCAGAAACCTCACACCAATTCAGGAGATTTGTGTCTGGACCGCTCCACACGTCCACCACCTCTCAAAGCCTGGCAAACTTGATTTCCCCGATTGTTGTTATGTCTTGCTTGCCGATGATAGGCTTAAGAAATTCGAATGAGCCTGTCTGCAAATTCAGAGGCTCTGATTGGTGTTCCCATACAACAGTCACCTCTCGTTATGGGGGCCCATTGGCCGGTGTTGCTCTTTTTAACCTTCGTCTATTTGCTCTGATTACGTCACCTTTGCTCATGAGTCGCCAGGCATCTTTATGATACCGCCACGTGGTTCAAGTTCAGGTTATGATTAATAATACAGCACACCGCTTAGTAAGGATTAAAACAACATAGACATAGAACAATACAGCGCAGTACAGGCCCTTCGGCCCACGATGTTGCACCGAAACAAAAGCCATCTAACCTACACTATGCCATTATCATCCATATGTTTATCCAATAAACTTTTAAATGCCCTCAATGTTGGCGAGTTCACTACTGTAGCAGGTAGGGCATTCCACGGCCTCACTACTCTTTGCGTAAAGAACCTACCTCTGACCTCTGTCCTATATCTATTACCCCTCAGTTTAAAGCTATGTCCCCTCGTGCCAGCCATTTCCATCCGCGGGAGAAGGCTCTCACTGTCCACCCTATCCAACCCCCTGATCATTTTGTATGCCTCTATTAAGTCTCCTCTTAACCTTCTTCTCTCCAACGAAAACAACCTCAAGTCCATCAGCCTTTCCTCATAAGATTTTCCCTCCATACCAGGCAACATCCTGGTAAATCTCCTCTGCACCCGCTCCAAAGCCTCCACGTCCTTCCTATAATGCGGTGACCAGAACTGTACGCAATACTCCAAATGCGGCCGTACCAGAGTTCTGTACAGCTGCAACATGACCTCCTGACTCCGGAACTCAATCCCTTTACCAATAAAGGCCAACACTCCATAGGCCTTCTTCACAACCCTATCAACCTGGGTGGCAACTTTCAGGGATCTATGTACATGGACACCAGATCCCTCTGCTCATCCACACTTTCAAGAACTTGACCATTAGCCAAATATTCCGCATTCCTGTTATTCCTTCCAAAGTGAATCACCTCACACTTCTCTACATTAAACTCCATTTGCCACCTCTCAGCCCAGCTCTGCAGCTTATCTATATCCCTCTGTAACCTGCTACATCCTTCCACACTATCGACAACACCACCGACTTTAGTATCGTCTGCAAATTTACTCACCGACCCTTCTGCGCCTTCCTCTAGTTCATTGATAAAAATGACAAACAGCAACGGCCCCAGAACAGATCCTTGTGGTACTCCACTTGTGACTGAACTCCATTCTGAACATTTCCCATCAACCACCACCCTCTGTCTTCTTTCAGCTAGCCAATTTCTGATCCACATCTCTAAATCACCCTCAATCCCCAGCCTCCGTATTTTCTGCAATAGCCTACCGTGGGGAACCTTATCAAACGCTTTGCTGAAATCCATATACACCACATCAACTGCTCTACCCTCGTCTACCTGTTCAGTCACCTTCTCAAAGAACTCGATAAGGTTTGTGAGGCATGACCTACCCTTCACAAAGCCATGCTGACTATCCCTGATCATATTATTCCTATCTAGATGATTATAAATCTTGTCTCTTATAATCCCCTCCAAGACTTTACCCACTACAGACGTGAGGCTCACCGGTCTATAGTTGCCGGGGTTGTCTCTGCTCCCCTTTTTGAACAAAGGGACCACATTTGCTATCCTCCAGTCCTCTGGCACTATACCTGTAGCCAATGATGACATAAAAATCAAAGCCAAAGGTCCAGCAATCTCTTCCCTGGCCTCCCAGAGAATCCTAGGATAAATCCCATCCGGTCCCGGGCACTTATCTATTTTCAGCCTGTCCAGAATTGCCAACACCTCTTCCCTACGTACCTCAATGCCATCTAATCTATTTACCTGGAGCTCAGCATTCTCCTCCACAACATTATCTTTTTCCTGAGTGAATACTGACAAAAAATATTCATTTAGTACCTCGCCTATCTCTTCAGACTCTACACACAACTTCCCATCCCTGTCCTTGACTGGTCCTACTCTTTCCCTAGTCATTCGCTTATTCCTGACATACCTATAGAAAGCTTTTGGGTTTTCCTTGATCCTTCCTGCCAAATACTTCTCATGTCCCCTCCTTGCTCGTCTTAGCTCTCTCTTTAGATCCTTCCTCGCTACCTTGTAACTATCCATCGCCCCAACTGAAACTTCACACCTCATCTTCACATAGGCCTCCTTCTTCCTCTTAACAAGAGATTCCACTTCTTTGGTAAACCACGGTTCCCTCGCTCGGCACCTTCCTCCCTGCCTGACCGATACATACTTATCAAGAACACGCAGTAGCTGATCCTTGAACAAGCTCCACTTATCCAGTGTGTCCAACACTTGCAGCCTACTTCTCCACCTTATCCCCCCCAAGTCACGTCTAATGGCATCATAATTTCCCTTCCCCCAGCTATAACTCTTGCCCTGCGGTGTATACTTATCCCTTTCCATCCTTAACGTAAACGTCACCGAATTGTGGTCAATGTCCCCAAAGTGCTCACCTACCTCCAAATCCAACACCTGGCCTGGTTCATTACCCAAAACCAAATCCAATGTGGCCTCGCCTCTTGTTGGCCTGTCAACAAACTGTGTCAGGAAACCCTCCTGCACACACTGTACAAAAAACGACCCATCTAATGTACTCGAACTATATCTTTTCCAGTCAATATTTGGAAAGTTAAAGTCTCCCATAATAACTACCCTGTTACTTTCGCTCTTATCCAGGATCATCCTCGCCATCCTTTCCTCTACATCCCTAGAACTATTTGGAGGCCTATAGAAAACTCCCAACAGGGTGACCTCTCCTTTCCTGTTTCTAACCTCAGCCCATACTACCTCGGAAGATGAGTCCCCATCTAGCATCCTCTCCGCCACCGTAATACTGCTCATGACTAGCAGCGCCACACCTCCCCCTCTTTTGCCTCCTTCTCTGAGCTTACTAAAACACCTAAACCCCGGAACCTGCAACATCCATTCCTGTCCCTGCTCTATCCATGTCTCCGAAATGGCCACAACATCGAAGTCCCAGGTACCAACCCATGCTGCCAGTTCCCCTACCTTATTTCGTATACTCCTGGCATTGAAGTAGACACACTTCAAACCACCTACCTGAACACTGGCCCCCTCCTGCGACGTCAAATCTGAGCTCCTGACCTCTATACTCTCATTCTCCCTTACCCTAAAACTACAATCCAGGTTCCCATGCCCCTGCTGCATTAGTTTAAACCCCCCCAAAGAGCACTAACAAATCTCCCCCCCAGGATATATGTGCCCCTCAGGTTCAGATGTAGACCATCCTGTCTGTAGAGGTCCCACCTTCCCCAGAAAGAGCCCCAGTTATCCAGAAATCTGAATCCCTCCCGCCTGCACCATCCCTGTAGCCACGTGTTTAATTGCTCTCTCTCCCTATTCCTCATCTCACTATCACGTGGCACGGGCAACAACCCAGAGATAACCACTCTGTTTGTTCTAGTTCTGAGCTTCCATCCTAGCTCCCTGAAAGCCTGCCTGACATCCTTATCCCCTTTCCTGCCTATGTCGTTAGTGCCAATGTGGACCACGACTTGGGGCTGCTCCCCCTCCCCCCTAAGGACCCGGAAAACACGATCCGAGACATCACGTACCCTTGCACCTGGGAGGCAACATACCAAACGTGAGTCTCTCACGCTCCCACAAAATCTCCTATCTGTGCCCCTGACTATCGAGTCCCCAATTACTAATGCTCTGCTCCTCTCCCCCCTTCCCTTCTGAGCTTGTGTCCTTCTCCCGAGGGTCCGCTCAATGGCCGTTGGCCGGCGCCGCCTCCTCACCTCGGTGCGGGCATCGCAGGCTCTGGTACCCCGATGTTCGGTCGGCGTCCTCAAAGTTCAGAAACCTCACACCAATTCAGGAGATTTGTGTCTGGACCGCTCCACATGTCCACCACCTCTCAAAGCCTGGCAAACTTGATTTCCCCGATTGTTGTTATGTCTTGCTTGCTGATGATAGGCTTAAGAAATTCGAATGAGCCTGTCAGCAAATTCAGAGGCTCTGATTGGTGTTCCCATACAACAGTCACCTCTCGTTATGGGGGCCCATTGGCCGGTGTTGCTCTTTTTAACCTTCATCTATTTGCTCTGATTACGTCACCTTTGCTCACGAGTTGCCAGGTATCTTTATGATACCGCCACGTGGTTCAAGTTCAGGTTATGATTAATAATACAGCACACCGCTTAGTAAGGATTAAAACAACGGTCATTTATTATATACAACAAGCAATATTAATACCCTAATACTACTATCTACATAAGAAACCTATCACTACTGGCCAATACTTAACTTAGGAAGAGCCCACCAGGTCAGGGAAACGAATGGCTTGTCCAATCAGATCTGGCCCGCGGGATTCAAAAGGCTGCTACAGGTCGGTGGCTAGGTGTCTCTACCGGATAGCGATCGCTGAATTCAAACTTATAGTTGCCGGTTGCTGTTCTTGCGAAGGTCTCGAGCAGGCGAAGAGGAGAGAGAGAGAGAGCTCTGAACTTGGCCCCTCACTTTTATAGGGCCCAGGGGCTTCCCGCCTCCTGGGGCGGCCCTTGACCCCGAGTCCCAAGTGATTGGATTTATCCCCAATCCCTGGGGTCGATGTGTCCAATGGTGAGGCGATTCCTCGATCGGGGGGTGGTCGTTCACCTGTCTTTGTTTCGGCCACTGCAGGCGCCGACAGGTCTGGCCCGGTATTCAATTGCTAATATGTTGCAATTGTTCCCGGGGATAGCCGATTTAACTGTGGATGTCTGGATAGATGGGCTGCAAACAGTCCTGAATGCAACTGCAAATACCTGGGTTGATGGGCTGTTGATAGCCCTGAGTATCGATCTGGGCTAACTTACCAGAGCCGAATATGCAATACTGTCTGCAGCTGCCTGCTTGTGTCTTGTTAGCTGCTTTTCCCAGCAGTCTTTCGGGTTAGCCATTTTAAACTGGGTTTTGGCCAGATTAATCGGAACGCAGCCATTTTACGTGGCTACACCGGGCAACAGCGCTGGGTGTTTCACTGCGTAACTGTCCCTGAGAGGGTGGTGGTGGTGGTGAACTGTCGTGAGTACAACTGACTGTCTTGCTGCGCCATTTTCGAAGGCAGTTAACAGTTAGTCACATTGATGTGGGGATGGGATCACATGTAGGCCAGACTGGGTAAGGACAGAAGATTTCCATCTCAAAAACATTCAGCCTGGCCCCGTGACAGAGATGTCGCTCGTCCCTCCTGTCTCTTCCTCATCTTCAAATGAGGATAACACGGGCAGCACGGTGGCACAGTGGTTAGCGCGGTTGCTTCACAGCGCCATCGTCCCAGGTTCGATTCCCGGCTTGGGTCACTGTCTGTGCGGAATCTGCACGTTCTCCCCGTGTGAGCGTGGGTTTCCTCCGGGTGCTCCGGTTTCCTCCCACAGTTCAAAGATGTGCAGGTTAGGTGGATTGGCCATGATAAATTGCCCTTCGTGTCCCCCAAAAAACGGTTAGGTGGGATTACTGGGTAACTGGGATAGGGTGGCGGTGTGGAGCTTAAGTTGGGTGCTCTTTCCAAGGGCCAGTGCAGACTCGATGGGCCAAATGGCCTCCTTCTGCACTGTAAATTCTATGATAACCTTGGCAAAAACTATTTTAGTGTGAAAAGTGTATTTTTCTTTTAATGTGGTTTGATCCCATGAATCTGACGTGCCAGTCACGACTCAGTGGGTGGCATGTTCCCCTCCGATTCAGAAAGTTGTGGGTTCAAGTCCCACTCAGGAGACTTGAACCCCATAATTCAGACTGACACGTGGTACTGAGGGAGTGCTGCACATTTTGGATGAAATGTGAAAAACGAGGCCCTATCTCAGTTGGATCTCGTTGCAAACTATTTGAAGAAGAGAAACGCGGGAGTTTGCCACAGGTATCCTGAAGAATGTTAACCCCTCAACCAACTTCATTGAAGAAAACAGATTGCCTGCCCAGTATCACTTTATAGGAACAGTGCATTGATATGGCGCCTGTCACAACCTCAACACGTTCCAGCGTGCATTTACAGCCATTGATGTATTTCCTGATGTGTGGTCACTGTTGCTGTGCATGAATCCCGACAGCTAATTTGTGCAACGCATGACCGGAAACAAAAACAATGCGGCAAAGGCCAGACGGTCTATTTTCTCAGGAAAATAAAAACTGCGGCTGCTGGAATTTTGAAACAAGAACAGAGGATGGTGGAAAAACGCAGCAGGTCTGGCAGCATCTGTGAGGGGAGAAAGCCTGTTGCAGCGAAGTCTAGCGCAAGCCGGAAGACCAGCATCGCATCTTCCGGCTGGGCACGTCGCAGCCCCTGGGGCTCAGCGTTGAGTTATTTCGACAGCTTCAGATTGCGACCTCCATCTTAAACCCCATTTTGTCCCACTTGTTCTTAAAGTTGCGACCGCTTGTTGCGATCTCTCACAGCTCTAATACATTCTCCCGCCCTTCAGTCCTGGCGAAGAGCCAAAGGACTCGAAATGTTATCTCTGCTTCCTCTCCTGACGGATGCTGCCCGACCTGATGAGTTTTCCAGCAAACTGTGTTCTTGTTTTCTCGCGGTATTGGTTCGAGGGTCGCGATCAATCTGGTTGTTTGGAACAATAACAGAACTGGAACTTTTTTTTTTACCAGTCTGCCCAAATAGGTGCCATCCCCTGCCCCAATCACTTTAGCATCATTTCTATGGAGACCAGACTGTCGTTGATGATTCTGGCTAAAATCCCATGTGGATTTTAGGGAAGGAAATCTGCCATCCTCACATGGTCTGGCCTACATGTGACTCCAGACCAACAGTAATGTGGCTGACTCTTATTTGCCCTGAGAAATGATTGAGCGCACCCTTCTGTTTGGGGTGGGCAACAAATGCTGGCCTTTCCAGCAATGCCCACATCCAATGAAAGTATGTTTTAAAAAAAACCTCTTGAGATGCAAATTCTTGCTTTGTAAGGAGCAGAAGTAGGCCATTCGGCCCATTGAGTCTGCTCTGCCATTCAATGAAGTCACGACTGATCTGATGTGATAATCCTCAACTCCACTATCCTGTCGTATCCCCGTAACCCTCTATTTCCCTCCCTGATTAAAAATCTGTCTGTCCCAACCTTGAATATACTTAACGACCCAGCCTCCACAGCCCTCTGAGGCACTGGATCGGGATTGGGTCGACTCTCCTGGACGCTGGCTTGACTCGATGTATACACACTGCGTTCGCGTACGTAAAGCAGAGGTTGTGAGTCTGGAAGGGCCAGGCAGAGGTCTCAGAGTGGCCATCAGCTGGTTGCTTGAGGAGGCATTCCATTGCTGCTGTTCAATCAGTTTATGTGGCAATTGTCTGATCGGTGAGCAATTGTATTGCGGGGGAGTGTGAATTGATATTTTCCAGCTCTGTTTGACCCAAGCTGAATACTGCTGCAGTCTGTGCACATATCGTTCAAATGTTATTTAATGTTGTTAACTGAAAAACAACATTGACTTGGCTGAACCCTGTGTGCAGCAGCCTAGTGGTTACGCTGTTAGCCTCGCAAAATTAAAAATGGTGCATTTAAATTGCAGAGCAATTCAGCACTGGATTCCATAAACTTGGTTGTTTGCGACCAAGCACTGCCAAAATATTATGCGACCGCTGTTTTGTTGCAAAACCCCAGCTGATTCATTGATGGCCTGCAAAGAAGGGATTCAAACAGGAACTGCTGGAAAATCTCAACAGGTCTGGCAGCATCTGTGGAGAGAGAAACGTTTCAGGTTGATGAACTTCCATGAGAAACCATTGTGACGAAAGGTCGTTGACCTGAAACCGTGGCTGGAATTCCCCCATGCCCCCAGGAGCCGGTTCAATGGTGAGGTGGGGGAGGAGAGGGTAGGGTTGACCCAACGATCGGTTTCACGCTGGTGGGAATTTCCCACAGGGTCTTATGCTGCTGCTCACCATGTAGGATCAGGAAAGCAGTTGGAGGCCAGCATGAAACTGATTAGCGTACCGCAAGTGTAGATGAAGGTTTCACCAGCCTTGACTAGGCCACAATCCACCTAGCTCACCAAGGCGGCCTTGGAGGCCCGTCAGGCCTCCCGGAGGAGTCAATGGCCAGGACAGAGGGGCATCAGGTCAGTTGGGAGACACAGTTTTGGTTCATAATTTTGCTTCATAGAATCACAGAATTTACAGTGCAGAAGGAGGCCATTCAGCCCATCGAGTCTGCACCGGCCCTTGGAAAGATCACCCCACTTAAGCATGACCAATCCACCCTAATCTGCACATCACCGGAGCACCCGGAGGAAACCCATGCAAACATGGGGGGGGAAAGTGCAAACTCCACACAGACAGTCACTCCAGCCCGGGACCTTGGGGCTGTGAGGCAGCAGTGCTAACCATTGTACCACCGTGCCACCCTCCACAAATCAAAGACTAATTTTCCAAGACACAACAGCGAGCAAAACCCAGGGGAAAAAGAATCAGAAGTGCATTTTTCTTTTTTAATTGTGATTTTTGAAAAGATTTATTCTTGGAATACTTACTCATCAATTATAAAGTCCGAGTGGAAAAGATAGATTGAGTGACGGTCAGGAATCACTCACTGGGTTAAGGAGAGTTGTTGGTCTTAATCAGATTGGCACAGGATGATGATGCTCTGTGCAGATGGGCATGTTGGGCTATCAATGGCGGGCATGTGGGGTGGGGGGGGGTTTGTGGTAATGGAGGCAGCTGGTCATGCGACGACACTTCCAGGAATACCTCCAACCGGGAGTTGGCAACCCCGGGTGGGAACGGGCTCCTCTCAGGAGAGCTCCACCAGGGTCAAACGATTATTAAACACCCATCTGTTCAGACTCAGCACCGGACCATTGGATCAATCGAGGGGGGGGGGGGAGAAGGGTGCCAGACCCCTAAGGAAGAGGAGAAGACGAAGGCGGGAAAAGGAAGTGAACACCAATCGATGGGCAGACTTGTTGTGTTGGCTGACTAGGCTGCATGGTCGTTGGCAGGTCTTGGTGACAATAGAGGAATTGCATGTTGCAATCGCGTTTGACAATCTCAATGTACATCCAGGCATCACGACAGCTTTCGCCATGTTTGAACGGGGCTAAAAATAGACTAGTTGCACTGAGGAGGCGTTCAAACAGAAACCAAACTGCACTTTGAGAACTGGGCATTGCAAAGTGTCAACAAGGAACCAAACAGATGTCAATGATTAATGAAAGGGAAAATCCAGCAGCAGCTTTAGGAGGCGGAAGCACCATCGATGTCACGTTAGCTACCAAACAAAGCGCACAATGATGCACGGTGATCAAACGACTTGAGGCGACAGAAATGCAATCTGAATTATAGTAATGACACCAGTAACTTCTTAAATCTTATTCTTTCACGGGATGCTCGTGTCACTGGCCAGGCCAGAATTGGTTGCCCAGCCCTAATTGCCCTTTAACTGGCTGGCTGCGGCTAAGCCTCGTCCAGCTTAAAGCGGTGCGTGGGGGCTCATATGACGGTGGCCAATGAAGGTCGATCGGAGGCGCGCTTACCGATGTAAACGTAGGGCAACACGGCGGTCGGTGCACACACAGCAAGATCCCACAGACAGCAACGAGATAAATGGCCAGATGTTATCCTTTTGGTTACATGATGTTGCTCACCAATCAACTGTGCAAGGCAATCTCAGAAAAAAGTGCCCCCTTGCATTCCCTCTGGTGTTTAGGATCCCCAAAAAGGGCATTTAGCCTCGATTCTACCCTCTATCAATGTGTTAAAAACATGGACGGTCACCTTCCTGGAGACTGGGCACAATTGGGCAGCGTGGCTCATCCAAGGGAGGACAATTGATACCCATGGATATTATTTCAAGTGGCATAGTTTGATTGCTGCAGATCCTTTGCTGGTACATTGTGCTCACTCGTATGAAATTAATAATACATTCTTCTGTTTCTTTTGGCTGCAAGTGTGAGAAAGTCTGTTTTTATTTTCCTGTTCTCTCCCGCCATGCATCATAGAACCATACATCGCATGGGGGGAGGCCAATTGACCCATTATGTTTTGCTAGCTCTTTGAGCGAGCTGTCCAATTAAACCCACTCTTTCTCCATCCTTCTCCTTCAGGTACCAGGTCCTAAGAGGGCATTGGCGGATTTCCTTCGGAATAGAGGAGCAGGAGTAGACCCTTCACCTCCTTGGGCCTTCCCGTGCCACCCATGATTTATGCTTGGCAAAGTACTGCAGTGGTTTGCTTTTTTCCCATATCCCTGCAAATTTTACCTTTCTAAGTATTGACCCAATTCCCTGTTACTGTTAGTGTTGAATTTGCTTCCACCGCCCCCTCAATGCATTGCAGATCATAACTCCCCGCTAAAAATAAAAATTCTCATTACCTGCTCTCCGGCACAATGATTTTTAAGTCTTTCTACTCTGCTAATTGCGACCCCCCTTTCCAATGAAAGTAGCTCCTTCTCAAGTACTTGATCCCTTCTTACATTTTAATCACCTCCATTAAATCATAGAACCATAGAATCGCTAGAGTGCAGAAGGTGGTCATTCGGCCCATCGAGTCTGCACTGACACTCTGAAAGAACACCGTATCTAGGCCCACGCCCCCGCCCAATCCCCGTAATCCCAGCAAACTTTGGACACCGAGGGGCAATTTTAACATGGTCAATCTGCCTAACCTCCACATCTTTGGACTTTCCATAATCCCCATAACTCCAAGAGAAAACCCCCAGTTTCTCTAGTCTCTGTTTGGAGCTAAAGCCTCCCATCCTGATATCATTTGCTACGTGTTCTTGTTGCCTTTTAGTTCCCACTCGTTGGTATTGGTTACACTCCACGCTTGGAAAGACCTGAATTGCTTATCTTTAACTTGTCGTAGTGCCTTGTACATACGGTTCTGGCACAAATCACACCGGCCTTTAATGCAGCCATGAAATGTGGTCTCATGACGAACACTTACACATAGTTCCTAGCTAATTAGATCCTCAGTAATTAGATCCTAGCTCTTTGCAGATACTCACAGGTAATGCAACAGTATATAACGTAACTCTAGTAAATCTTCTCGTCCCCTCCAAAGCCTTGCACCTACAGAGTGGTGGCCCAGAATTGGGCAGAATGTTCCCTCCGAAGTACTGAGACCCAGAGCCTTCGCCCGAGCCTGTAAGGGCAGCTTTGGAGATGGCTAAATATGAGGGCAAGGCCAGTGAGGGGCCATAATCTGTACCCATTGTGTAACAGGACATCATGGCTTTAAGGCACAAAAACTGCAAGTTGAGTCAGCGTTGAGGCTAATCTATTCTGTAGTTCTTGTCCACGCATTGCCGTTTGCTGAATTATTTCAGGTTGGTTCTACTATTTCCCGTTGCCCATCTGTTCTCTTGAAATAGAGAAGCAACAATTTCTGTCAGGTACAGCGTGGCGACGCTCCCTGACTTCGAAAAGGAGCAGATCCCGGACGCGGGTCCAGCAGCCTGTTTTTATTTTGCACCCTTGTAGCTTAATTGGTATAAGTGTTCTCAATAACAGAATCATTCTTCAAACAATTTAGTGTGAGTGGGTTATATTGAGCTCAAGTGCGTCTGCTTTTTTCAAAACCAACTTGTCAATTGTTTATAACGAGAATAAGATTTTCCATAAACCGCAGTTTAAAAATAGCCACTTTGTGAATATTTGGACTGGGACCCAATGCATCATCCTCCGTCCAAACTGTAGAAGGGTAAAATATTTTGACAGTTTGTCTGTCTCGAGTTCTGAAATTTGAGGAGCAGTTTACATTTCATATTTAAATGTCATATTGGGATAATGAGTTTAGTGGAATGTCAGCCGTGACTCAGTGAGTCGCAGTCTTGCCTGTCTATCGGAATGTTGTGGCTTTACGTTTCGTTGCAGAAAGTCAAACACTAAATCTGGGCCAACGTTTCCACTGCCATTCTGAGGGAGGTATTTTAGATGAGACTTTAAACTGAGACCCTCTCTGCCCCCCCTGAGGTGGGCATTTAAGATCCCATGGTAGGCACCATTTTGAAGAGGAACTGACACCAGAAGCCCATAAGACATAGGAGCAGAATTAGGCCACTCGGCCCATCGGGTCTGCTCCGCCATTCAATCATGGCTGATATTTTTCTCATCCCCCATTCTCCTGCCTTCTCCCCATAACCCCTGATCCCCTTATTAATCAAGAACCTATCTATCTCTGTCTTAAAGATACTCAGTGATTTGGCCTCCACAGCCTTCTGCGGCAAAGAGTTCTACACATTCACCACCCTCTGGCTGAAGAAATTCCTCCTCATCTGTTTTAAAGGATCATCCCTTTAGTCTGAGATGGTGTCCTCTGCTTCTAGTTATTTCTAGAAGTGGAAACATCCTCTCCACATCCACTCTATCCAGGCCTCGCAGTATCCTGTAGGTTTCAATACGACCCCCCCTCATCCTTCTAAACATCAGACCCAGAGTCCTCCACCGTTCCTCATACGACAAGCTCCCGGGATCATTCTTGGGAACCTCCTCTGGACCCTTTCCAAGGCCAGCACGTCCTTCCTTACATACGGGACCCAAAACTGCTCCCAATATTCCAAATGGGGTCTGACCAGAGCCTTATTCGGCCTCAGAAGTACATCCATGGACTTGCATTCTGGGCCTCTCAACTGAAGATGTCTCATCAGTTCCACGACTGATGAGAATAAATAGATTAAGGGGTGACGGTGGCATAGCCAGCAATGTCACCGAGTTGGTAATCCAGCGGCCCGGACTAATATGCTATGGGGACATGAGTTTAAATCCTACTGAATTTCAATCTTGTCAGTAGACCAGGAATATAAAGCCAGCCTCAGTACGGTGACCTTGAAGCTATCATCGATTGTAGCAAAAACCCACCTGGTTCACTCATGTCCTGTTGCTGATTTTCTCCTTGGTTCAATTGCTCTGTTTTATTACCTTTGCTCTCGAGTCGCCAGGTATCTTTATGATACCGCCACGAGGTTCAAGTCCGAGTAATGATCAATAACCCAATACACTGATTAGTAAGATTTAAATCAAAGCACATTTATTATACACAGTAATCGCTACTCATGCACAAATTCTACGTCTAAGCTACTTCTACAACTAACAGGCCTATACTTAACTTTGGACTGGCCCACCAGGTCAGGGGAACAAATGGCCTTTCGTTCGGGTTCTGAGTCTGCGGGATTCGAAGTTGGTACGGATTGGTAGCTAGGAGTGCCTATCTCGTAGCGAGCGTTGAATTAAGACTTACGATTGTCGGTCTTCACAGTCAATGTTGGTTCGTGTTGCTGGGTGACCCGGGCAGGAAGAAGAGAGCAGTGAAGAGAGCTGCTGAAGAGTGAAGAGAGCTGCTGAAGAGTGAAGTGAGCTGCTGAAGAGTGAAGAGAGCTGCTGAAGAGTGAAGAGAGAGCGATTTGAACTTGGGGCTCAACTCTTATAGTCCCCAGGGGCTTCCCGCCTTTCGGGGCAGACCCTGTACCTGGTCCCAAGTGATTGGACTTTGTCCCAATCGCTTGGTTCGATTTTCTCCAATGCTGGAGCGGTTCCCTGATCGATGGGCGGTCTTGAGGTGCTCGTTCACCTCCTTTGTGTTGGCTCCTGCTGGCGCTGAGGAGTCTGGCTTTGCTTTGTGTGTCCAAAATGTTACTTATTGTTCCCGGGGATTGCTCATCAGTATGCAGATGGCTGCTACATTGTTATGCTGATGGTCGCTGGTATCGATGTTGTCTGGCCTTTTCAGAGGTAAATACACAGCAAACCTGCAGCTGCTGGTTTTTGTCTTGTTGGCTGACTTTCCCATCAGTCTTTGCCGTTCGCCATTTTGAATCGGGAGTTGGCCAATTTAGGTGGCTACATTCCTTCAGGGAAGGAAATCAGACGTCCTTACCTAGTCTGACCGACATGTGACTCCAGACCATCAGCGACGTGGTTCACTCTCAAATGGTCCAGCAAGCCAGCCAGTTGAAAGGCAAGTAGGGTTAGGAAATCGATGCTGGCCTTGCCAGCTACACCCAGATTCCATAAAAGAATACATTTTAAAAATAGGATTTGATCTGACAAAATAATGTATGTGGATTGAATACAGCAAGCATGAACCTGGAGTGAGCCTATTTAAAAATGTATCTAACGGAGCACATTTTCCACATAATGAGTCCCCTTGTTGGTGGTTCTTGGCAGTTTTGAGCCAACGTTTCCATGATGAATCTATGGGTTGGTGACATTTTGGGAAAAGGTGTTTCTGGGCCAGAAGACGCTGGGGAGATGATTTGAGACAACAGTTGTTGGCTTATAAATTCCATCTACCTGGATAGGGGTAGCGCAAGATCCCACGTCCCCTCTCCTTTGGCACCAAGCTATTGCTCAGTACTGCCCCCTGACGGCAAAGCCAGGCCTGGAAAATCCACACTTTGTCAACTACTTTAAAATGTACCTGGATCTGCACCTTAAGTGCTCTAAGCTACAGGGCTGTGGACCAGATGCCGGAAGGTGGGGTTAGAAAGGGCACCTGGGTGTCCTGGAGCTGGCACGGTCAAGATGGGCCGAATGGCCTCCTGTGCTGTAACGTTTCTATGGCACGTGTCCCCATGCCCAGCCAGGTCCAATGGGCTACACGGCGGCCCCGGCCTGTATTGCAGCCCCTGCCCCTACATGTGCCTCACCCCCAGCCGTTTCCCCTGGCACTGCACTCCTGGTCCCGTTGGTGCCCGGCATCACGGATGCCTCTGGCCTCAGCACCCAGGGGTTCCTGGTAGCTGGCACTATCCATGCCAGCGGTACGCAGCGCTGACCCCGTCCAGCGGCCTTCTGTAGGGGCCACCGTGGGCGTTTCCCTTGGGTGGGCTGAGTGATGCTCCACCAGTGGATGGCGTCCGATTGTGGGTAGGGGGTTGGTGGGAGGGTTGGGGTGGGTGCATCCGTTCTGCGCAACCACAGGCCACAGTGTGTGGTCAGTGGGGTGTGCAGCGAGGTGGCTGCCTTGCAGGCCGCGGCAATGGCGGTCCGTGCCTGGATACCATCCAGGTCCGGGAGGTCACCCCGACGCCACAGTCCAGCCCCTGGTCACCCCCCCCCATCACCCCTCCGCTACAAACCCTGGCCGTAGCAGATACCCCCCCCCCAGTCAGCCATGCCAGCGGCAGGGTTGGCAGCCCACGGTTGCTCCTCTGGGAACAACTCCTACCTCTTCCCTCCCTCAGCAGTCACGCCACCTGTTTCCCGATTTTTTAAAACCACAAGTGAAACTCTCCGTTGGTAATTCCTCCTAGCGGGGCGTGAGTCCCGGAGAATACCGGGTTGGGCCCGTTAGTGATATGCCGACGGCGTTTCCTGTACCTGAGGAGTAGAATGCAGTGATGTCACTGTCGAGGCACCGGAGCAAGGCATTCCGCCAGGCCCCCGGCGCCGGCCACGATTTTCGGCTAACACCTGATTCTCGCTTCTCATTGTGTCTGGCAGAATCCCGCCCTGTGTGTTTTCAGGAAGCAGTTAGGTATAGCTCTTGGGGCTATGTGGATCAACGGATATTGGGGGGGGGGGCGGCGGGGTCAGGCTATTGAGTTGGATGACCAGCCATTATAATGAATGGCGGGGCAAGCTCGAGGGGCTGAATGGCCTCCTCCTGCTCCTATTTCCTATGTTTCAATGCTGCATTGTTTGGGGTGCTGTTTTGTGCCAGACGTTAAGCCCAAGGCCATGTCCCTTCCCTCAGGTGGAGAAAGCGGTTCAGTCCGATATTCATCCTTCAGCTGGCACTTTGATTCCATGATAAAGTCATTGTCACTTGGGTTGGTAACATCAGGTTGTTTATCAGAGGACTGGGCTGGTGACCGTCCCGCTCGATGGCTCCTCTAACGGGTGGAATGAAGGCCCGTTGTGAGGTGGCAGTACGTGACTGCCAACCTGGCCTGAGTTCGCTGAGCTCAATGGGGAGGTGTTCTAAGGAAAATGAGTGGTGGGAGATGGTGGGGGTTGGTGCCAGGGGTGGATGTCACGCTAGGGAACTAGCCTGGTTTTTGGATCGCACTCCCGGTTGGGAAAATGTGTGTGCATCAGGAGTGCTTGTAATTCTCCCACCCCAGCGAGCACTGGAGGCAGGCTCCTGGAAGATATTCAACACTTAAGGGCGTGATCCACCGCCGATTCCCGTCTGAACGGGGGCGCGGCCAGGAGAGGCCTCCTCGGGATTTCCCCGCCACGGCATTGTGGGCGGGATCAGTATTTGGCAAGTCTGCACATTAGAGTGAGCAGCTCGCCAAATGGCCTCAATCCTGCTCCCATTTCTTCCAGTACTAAGGGGGTGGTTTAACACAGGGCTAAATCGCTGGCTTTTAAAGCAGACCGAGGCAGGCCAGCAGCACGGTTCAATTCCCGTACCAGCCTCCCCGAACAGGTGCCGGAGTGTGGCGACTAGGGGCTTTTCACAGTAACTTCATTGGAAGCCTACTTGTGACAGTGAGCGATTTTCATTTCATTTTCATTTTTTATGTTCTGTGTCTAAGCATTTGGTACTTGGAATTAGGAAAAATAACCAGCTGGTTGAGGCACTGGGAGAGCTCCAGCTGGCAGGAGTCTATTGTTTGGGGAAGGACTTTGGGGAGTGAGGGAGGATGGTGTGGGATGGTTTGGAAATCGGCTGATCGGATGGAGCGGCTCGCGAACACCTTTGAGGACGACTCGGCATTGCTTTACAAAAGGTCACCGTGTCACATCGCAAAATGCAGCCATTTGATGATGATGCTCCGTGTTTATGGGATAAATAAATCCATTAAAAACTCTTAACTTGGCATATCCGACCGAGTTGTTTCTCTCTGCTTGTTCAAATTTATCAACTCCCGAGGAAGGAGAGTTGTGAGTGAGCAGGAGTGTACACAGTGCAATCAGTGACCGATAAGGGAAAGTAAACCCATTAACAGCTTGTCACTGCGTATCTGAATCTGTATCAGACAATGTGGTGGGCGGACAGTAACAATTATTAGCGCCACTTATCTACCAGGATGTGTCTAGGATCCATTCATAACCGATTCTATTTAGTGGAATGATACAACATCGAAAGTGGCCATTTGGCCCATAGGGCCTGGACCAGCTCACTGAAAGAACTGTCCATCCTGTTGGTTTGGTTTGCTGCTCTTTCTCCTACAGCCTTTTTGAGCATTGATGCTATTTGCTTTTGAACGTTTTGACTGAATCGGCTTCTGCCCTCCCTTTTGGCCTTGCTAGGATAATGATACATCGCTGCATAAAACATTCTCCCCCATGCCCCCCTCGAATTGTTTTGTCAATTACCTGTGTTGAAAAGAAACGTGCCTTATTGAAACACTGAAACTCCGTCCAAAGTGGGGTAGGAAGAATGCTGTGCAATAGCTTCCTTATTGATTGGTGAGTCACAGAATCGCAGAGTTGTTACGCCGCAGAAAGAGGTCTTTTGGCGCATCGTGTCTTCCCCGGCTCTCCAAACGAGCATCGTGACTCAGTGCCATTCCCCTGCCTTTTCCCCGCACCCCTGCACATTGTTTCTATTCAAATAATCACCAAATGCCCCCCTGAATGCCTCGATTGAACCTGCCTCCACCACATTCCCAGGCAGCGCATTCCAGACCCAAACCATGTATTTTCTCACATCACATTGCATTAGCCCTGTGCCTTCTACCCGGTACCCGATTCTTTTAAGAAGGGGAACACTTTCTCCCTATCGACACAGTCCAGCCCCCTCATGATTTTTAACATCTCTATTAAATCTGCCCTGACGGAGAATCATCCAGACTCGAAACGTTAGCTCTTTTCACTCTCCACAGATGCTGTCAGACCTGCTTGAGATTTTCCAGCATTTTCTGCTTTTGTCGCCTCTTGCCTTCTCTCCAAGGAGAACAGTCCCTACTCCTCCTATTTTCCTAACTGACATTTTTCATCCCTGGAACCATTTTTGTAAACCTCTCCTGCACTCCCTCTGATGCGTTCCTAACCTGTGGCACCTGGAACTGTGCACAATATTTCAGCCAAATGCTGAATAGTGTACTGTACAGGTTCTGCATAACCTCCTTGCTCTTGTGACAATAAAGATTATATTATTATAAGTAGCCTTACATTAACACTGCAATGAAGTTACTGTGAAAAGACCCTAGTCACCACATTCACCACCTGTTCGGGTACACAGAGGGAGAATGTCCAATTTACCTAACAAGCGCGTCTTTAGGTATTTGCGGGAGGAAACCGGAGCACCCGGAGGAAACACACGCAGCCACTGAGAGAACGTGCAGACTCCGCACAGACAGTGACTGTGGTAATACCAGATGTTGTGGTACCTGAGAGATGGATGACCATTGGTTAGACCCAGGAGTCTACCATTGGCTGATGTACGTAGCTCCGCCCTGAGAGGCGGAGTATAAGAACCAATGCCGTACCAGCAGCCTTCACCTTCTGTCTCGAAGCTGCTGGGGAAGAGTTCAGTTATGAATCACTTCGTCTTGAGAGTAATTGATTGCGCATCAGTGACCCAAGCTGGGAATCGAACCTGGGACCTTGGTGCTGTGAAGCAACAGTGCTAACCACTGTGCTACCGTGCTGCCCCCCCCACTGATTGTACTCTTATGTCCCCATTAATAAAGCCCAGAGTACCATATGCTTTATTGATTTCTTTTGCCACCTGTCCTGCCATCTTTAATAATCTATGCACATATACACAGGTCCCCTCTGTTCCTGCACACTCTTTAGAACTTTACCCCTTATTTTATCTTTCTTTCCATTCTCTTCCCACCAAAATGCATCACCTCACAATTCTCCACATTGAACTTCATCTGCTGCCTATCTGCCCACTCCACCAACTTGGCTTTGTCCTTTTGAACACTGTTCATCTTCCCAGTTTACAATACTTCCAAGTTTTGTACCACCTGCAAACTTTAGAATTGTCTCCTTGCGCAACAAGATCTATACCATTAATATATATCAGGAAAATCAAGGGTCCCAGTATCGACTTCTGGGGAATACCACTCCAAACCTTCCTCCAGCCGGAAAAATACAGATTAACCACTGCTCTTATTACTCAGCGCCTTTTGTCACCATGTTGCGACTGTCCCTTTTATTCTATGAACTATCTTTCTCATAAGTCTGTTGTGTGGCACTGTATCAAATGCCTTTTGAAAAGCCATGTACACGACCTCAACAGCATTACCCTCATCGACCCTCTCCTGTAACTTCTTCAGTCATCGGGAATAGTCTTCTGTTTTTAAAGATCACTGTGAGTTTCGTATTGAACAAGTAGGGACTAAAATGGCAGATGGCAGTTCATTGGAAATTAGTGTTGTGAATAAGTGGTAGAATAATGCAACGTAAATGGCTAGAACTTCAAAAACTGATGTGGCAGTACAAACCACCCTGAATCACATGGCAATCAGGCAGTGGCCAGGCCTCCGGTTGGCCCACCCCTACAATCAAGAACCTGGGGGCAGAAGCTGCACCTAGGAAGGGGGGCTGGTTTCAGAGGGTAGGGTGCGTCGTCGGAAGAAGGGTTGGGGGATGGCTCTAAGCAGGCTCACCCACCCCCTCCCCCCTTCCCAGTGTTCAGTCACTTGTTCAGGCATGAATACCTTGAATTCAGCCCCCCCCACTATACAGTTGCCTATGTCATGTGAGAGTACCTTTAAGAAATGGGTATTTATAAAATAGCTGTACTGGATGTACCTTTAAGAAATAGGTGTTTATCAGTGATGTCAGAGTGATGTGGGTCGAGCTGGGCTATCTGTCTGCTTTTACTTTCGCTTTAGGCTGTCTGCTACAGGGTGTGTTTAGTTTCATTTTAGATTTGGAGCAGCTGCAGTCACAGCAAGATGTGTATGAATCTCTGCAAGCTAAGGAATGTTCATTTGGTGATTTCAAAGTGGCAACTGTTCTCACTAGAGAAGTTAAACCTGATGTCTTTCTGTAAAATGTTTTTTTTTTTGTCTTGTGGATGTTGCAAGGAAAGATTAAGAATTACTTATAGAGTACTGTATTCTTTGGGGGATTTATTGGTGTTGATAGTTGTTAAGATGCTTACTGTGGGGTTATAAATTGTTAACTGGTTTCATAAATAAACATTGTTTTAATTTAAAAGTACAGTAGATCTCTGTTGCATCACACATGCAGAGTAGGCCCGTCTGTTCCCCATAATCACAATCTATTAAATGTTCTGGGTCAGGTGAACTCCATGATACACTTTGGGTTCTCTAAACCCTGGCCCATAACACCTATCATATGAATGCCATAAGGCCTACTTGAAGCCAGGTTAATCCCAGCAGCAGCGGTATAATGTAGTCCCACTATTTAAGAAGTGTTGTAGAGATCAGCCAGGGAACAGTGAGTCTCGCATCAGTCGTAGGGAAACCAATATAGAAAATTCTGAAGGAGCGAGTCTACCTCCACTTGGAGAGGCAAGGTTTGATCAGGGATAATCAGCATGGCTTTGTCAGAGGGAGGTCATGCCTAACAAATTTGATTGAATTTTTTTGAGGATGTGAACAGGTGTGTAGCTGAGGGTGTCATAGAATCATAGAATTTACAGTGCAGAAGGAGGCCATTCAGCCCATCACATCAACAACGGCCCCTGAAAGAGCACCCTACCTAAGCCCACTCCTCCACCCTCTCCCCCTAATCGAGCAACCCCACCTAACCATTGGACACTAAGGGCAATATAGCATGGCCAATCCACCTAACCTGCACATCTGGCTTAGCACACTGGGCTAAATCGCTGGCTTTTAAAGCAGACCCCGGCAGGCCAGCAGCACGGTTCGATTCCCGTACCAGCCTCCCCGAACAGGCGCCAGAATGTGGCGACTAGGGGCTTTTCACAGTAACTTCATTGAAGCCTACTCGTGACAATAAGCGATTTTCATTTCATTTCATTTCTTTGAACTGTGAGAGGAAACCGGAGGAAACCCACGCAGACATGGAGAGAACATGCAGACTGCACACGGTGATCCAAGCCGGAAATCGAACCCGGGTCCTTGGTGCTGTGAAGCAACAGTGCTAACCACTGTGCTACCATGCCGGCCACAACAGTGCAGTTGATGTAATTTATATAATAATAATCTTTATTGTCACAAGTAGGCTTACATTAACACTGCAATGAAGTTACTGTGAAAGTCCCCGAGTCGCCAAATTCCGGCGCCTGTTCAGGTATATAGAGGGAAAATTCAGAATGTCCAATTCACCTAACAATCGCGTCTTTCGGGACTTGTGGGAGGAAACCGGAGCACCTGGAGGAAATCCACACAGATACGGGGAGAATGTGCAGACTCCGCACAGACAGTGACCCAAAGCAAGAATCGAACCTGGCACTCTGGAGCTGTGAAGCAACAGTGCTAACCACTGTGCGACCATGCCACCCATACTTGCCCTGCTACGATCAAGGACGCGCGTACATGCATCTCTGTTTACATGTTTTCTCGATACTGGGTGATATCTGGACAATTGCAATTCTAAATTTTAATACTAAACCCACATTTCATGCTCTTCAAGTCGGGTACCCCAGCAATGATCTATCACTTGTTCGCTATGCATACATACCAGGAGATCAACAACATGTATCTGCGTCTAACCGGGGCTGCTGCATAACTGTAGCTATTCATTATCACTTGTTGTCTGAGATAGAGAGAGGGGCATCATAATCACTTCACTGAGATTTGTTTTATTCGCCAGATTGTACCAAGCTGCCACCATACTGTGTTTTGTACTTGGAAAGAATCTCTGGTGAACCGAGAAACAAAAGCCTTGCATTCATATGGCACCTTTCATGACCTCTGGACACCCCGAAGTGCTTTGCAACCAGCAAGGTATTATTTGAAGTGTATTGCTGAAAAAGGAGAACTGCCGTCAAAGCTTTTCATCTTGCACTCACCAGGTCAGATTTGCAAGATTACCAAATCTCCAAGGGAACGACTATTTCTACTGCATGAGGGTGCTGATTGGCAAGTGGACTTGGAATTGTCAAGGCGTTGCCTTGGAGAATGTACCAGGGAACAGTTATTCCCTCAAGCTTTGTTTAAGTGCAAAAGAAAATTTGGCACTCTTACATCTGTCGAGATGAGTGCAGGCTAAAAAGTTTCGACAGCATGGGTGGGATTTTTCGGCTTCGACCGGAAATTCCCGCCCGAGGTCAACGGTCCTTTACAGGGTCTCCTTTCTGTCCGTGGCGATCTTGTGGCGGGTGCGGCCGAAAAATCCAGCCCTATGTCTATCTTTTCAGCAATACTCAAATTCTGTATCGTGTCGTCATAGAATCATAGAATATACAGTGCAGAAGGAGACCATTCAGCCTATCGAGTCTGCACCGGCCCTTGGAAAGTGCACCCTACTTAAGCATCATGCCTCCACCCTATCCCTTTTATCCCGGTAACCCAGTAATCCCACCATTTTGGACACTAAGGGGAATTTAGGATGGCCAAGCCACCTAACCTGCACATCTTTGGACTGTGGGAGGAAACCGGAGCACCCGGAGGAAACCCACGCAGACACGGGGAGAACGTGCAGACTCCGCACAGACAGTGACCCAAGGCGGAATCGAACCTAGGACCCTGGAGCTGTGAAGCAACTTTGCTAACCACTATGCTACCGTGTTGTAACGTAGAAAACGTAGCAGCCAGTTTACATACGGCAAGATCCCACACCCAGCAACGTAATGATGCACAGATCATCTCTTTTCAAATACGATTGGTTGAGGGATAAAATTGGCACTGGATGCTGGGGAGAACTGCCCAACTCGTCTTCAACATTCTGCTGCAGGATCATTGATGTCCACCTGAGAGGGAAGGCACGCCTATCCAAAGGACATCGCAGCACTCTCTCTGTACGTAAAATGGAGGGTTGCAAAAATGATCCCACCCCTAATTGGACTTGAGTAATAAATCTCTTTTTTAAAAAAAATAATTTTTATTAAAGGTTTTCATAAAATATCAGTAACAAAATGAGAAAGAAAAAAGAACCCAACAGGGTTACGTACAAAACACAATCTAAAAAGGCAACCCCCCAACCCCCTCCCTCCCTGTACATAAATAATAAATTAACATTAACACCCCGACTTAAGACAACAGGTGTATACACCCCCTCAGACCCTTCCAGTGTAAATAACATAAACAAAAATAAAGTAAACCCCGCCCCCCCCCCCCCCGAGCTGCTGCTGCCATTGACCAATGTCTATCGTTCTGCCAGAAAGTCTAAGAACGGTTGCCACCGCCTAAAGAACCCTTGTACCGACCCTCTCAAGGCGAATTTCACCCTCTCCAATTTAATGAACCCTGCCATATCGCTGATCCAGGATTCCACGCTTGGGGGCCTCGCATCTTTCCCCTGAAGGAGAATCCTTCGCCGGGCTACCAGGGACGCAAAGGCCAGAATTCCGGCCTCTTTCGCCTCCTGCACTCCCGCCTCCTCTGCCACCCCAAATATTGCGAGCCCCCAGCCCGGTCTGACCCTGGATCCTACCACCCTCGACACCGTCCTCGCTACGCCCTTCCAAAATTCCTCCAGCGCTGGGCATGCCATATGGGTGTGATTTGCTGAGCTCCCTGAGCGCCTAACACACCTGTTCTCACCCCCAAAGAACCTGCTCATCCTTGTCCCGGTCATGTGTGCCCTGTGCAGCACCTTAAACTGTATGAGGCTGAGCCTCGTGCACGATGAGGAAGAATTCACCCTCCCTAGGGCATCTGCCCACGTCCCCTCTTCGATCTCCTCTCCCAACTCCTCCTCCCACTTACCTTTCAACTCCACCACCGAGGCCTCCTCCTCCTCCTGCATCACCTGGTAAGTTTCCGAGATCTTCCCCACTCCCCCCCCCCCGAGAGCACCCTGTCCTGTACTGTGTGTGGCAGTAACCGCGGGAATTCCACCACCTGCCGTCTGGCAAACGCCCTTACCTGTAAGTACCTGAAGGTGTTCCTCGGGGGGGAGGCCGTACTTCTCCTCCAGCTCACCCAAGCTCGCGAACTTCCCGTCCACAAACAGGTCCCCCAACCAGCCCTGTGCCACCCCGAAAACACTCCACCTGTTCTTCCTGGGCGAACCGGTGGTTCCCCCGTAATGGGGTCCACGCCGAGGCCCCAACTTCCCCCCTATGCCGCCTCCACTGCCCCCAAATTTTGAGAGCCGCCACCACCACCGGACTCGTGGTATACCTCCTTGGAGGGAGTGGCAGCGGTGCCGTTGCCAGCGCCCCCAGACTCGTACCCACACAGGACGCCGTCTCCAGCCTCTTCCATGCAGCCCCCTCCCCCTCCATCACCCACTTGCGCACCATTGTCGCATTGGCGGCCCAGTAGTACCCACAGAGGTTGGGCAGCGCCAGCCCCCCCCATCTCTACTCCACTCCAGGAACACCCTTCTCACCCTCGGAGTCCCTCGCGCCCACACAAACCCCTTATACTCCTGTTAACCCGCCTGAAAAAAGCCTTCGGGATAAACACGGGGAGGCACTGGAACAGGAACAAAAACCTTGGGAGCACCGTCATTATGATTGACTGCACCCTACCTGCCAAGGACAGCGGTAACGTGTCCCACCTCTTGAACTCCTCCTCCATTTGCTCCACCAGCCTTGTAAAGTTAAGCCTATGCAGGGCCCTCCAGCTCCTGGCCACCTGGACCCCCAAATATCTGAAGCTCCTCTCTGCCCTTTTTAGTGGGAGCTTGCCAATCCCCCTCTCCTGGTCCCCTGGATGAACTACGAACAGCTCGCTCTTCCCCATATTGAGCTTGTACCCCGAAAAGTCCCCGAATTCCCCAAGGATCCTCATTACCTCTAGCATTCCTCCCACCGGGTCCGCCACATACAGCAGCAGGTCGTCTGCATAAAGCGACACCCTATGCTCCTCCCCACCCCGCACCAACCCCCTCCAGTTCCTCGACTCTCTCAGTGCCATAGCCAGGGGGTTCAATCGCCAGTGCGAAGAGCAGGGGGGACAGGGGACACCCCTGTCTCGTCCCTCGGTGCAACCGAAAGTACTCGGACCTCCTCCTATTTGTGGCCACACTCGCCATCGGGACCTCATACAACAGCCTAACCCACCTGACAAACCCCTCCCCAAACCCGAACCTCTTCAGCACCACCCACAGGTACCCCCACTCTACCCTATCGAAGGCTTTCTCAGCGTCCATTGCCACCACTATCTCCGCCTCCCCCTCCCTCGCCGGCATCATGATAACGTTCAAAAGCCTCCGCACATTCGCATTCAACTGTCTCCCCTTCACAAACCCCTTCTGGTCTTCATGGATGATCTGCGGCACACAATCCTCAATCCTCGTGGCTAAGACCTTCGCCAGCACCTTGGCATCTACATTTGGCAAGGGAATCGGTCTGTAAGACCCACATTGCAGGGGATCCTTGTCCCGCTTCAGGATCAAGGAGATCAGTGCCCGGGACATCGTTGGGGGTAAAGCCCCCCCTCCCTTGCCTCATTAAAGGTCCTAAGTAACAGCAGGCCCAACAGGTCCATATATTTTTTATAGAACTCGACCGGGAAACCGTCCGGCCCCGGTGCCTTCCCCGCCTGCCTGCTTCCTATCCCTTTGATCAGCTCCTCCAGCCCAATCGGGGCCCCCAGTCCCGCCACCTTTGGAAACCTCAATTGGTCCAGGAAATGGCCCATCCCTCCCTCCCTCCCGTGGGGGCTCGGATCGGTACAATTCCTCGTAAAAGTCCCTGAAGACTCCATTGATGCCAACCCCACTCCGCACCACGTTCCCTCCCCTGTCCTTAACTCCCCCGATCTCCCTAGCTGCGTCCCGCATCCGAAGCTGATGCGCCAGCATCCGGCTTGCCTTTTCCCCATACTCGTAGACCGCCCCCTGGGCCTTCCTCCACTGCACCTCCGCCTTCCTGGTGGTCATCAGGTCGAATTCGGCCTGGAGGCTGCGCCTCTTCCTCAACAATCCTTCCTCAGGCTCTTCCGCATACCTCCTGTCTACCCTCACCATCTCCCCCACCAGCCTCTCCCTCCGCTCCTTGTGGGCCCTAATGGAGATCAGCTCTCCCCTCACCACTGCCTTCAGTGCCTCCCATACCATCCCCACTCGGACCTCCCCGTTGTCGTTGGTCTCCAAGTACCTCTCTATACTTCCTCTGACCCGCTCGCTCACCTCCTCGTCCGCCAACAGCCCCACCTCCAAGCGCCACAACGGGCTCTGGTCCCTCTCCTCCCCCATCTCCAAGTCCACCCAATGCGGGGCGTGGTCCGAAATGGCTATTGCCGAATACTCAGTATCCTCTACTCTCGATATCAGCGCCCGACTCAAAATAAGAAAATCGATTCGGGAATAAGCCTTATGGACATGTGAGAAGAATGAAAATTCCCTCGCCCCCGGCCTTGCAAATCTCCAAGGGTCCACCCCTCCCATCTGGTCCATAAACCCCCTCAGCACTCTAGCCGCCGCCGACTTCCTACCCATCCTAGACCTGGAGCGATCCAGTGCCGGATCCAACACTGTGTTAAAGTCTCACCCCATTATCAGGCCCCCCATTTCCAAGTCTGGGATCCGACCCAACATACGCCGCATAAAACCCGCATCGTCCCAGTTCGGAGCATACACATTGACCAGTACCACCCTCTCTCCCTGCAACTTACCACTTACCATTATTTACCTACCGCCATTGTCTGCCACAATGCTCGACGCCTCGAATGACACCTTCTTTCCCACCAAGATCGCCACCCCTCGATTTTTGGCATCTAGCCCCGAATGAAACACCTGACCTTTCCACCCTTTCCTCAGTCTTACCTGGTCTGCCACATTCAGGTGTGTCTCCTGGAGCATAACCACATCCGCCTTGAGCCCCTTCAGGTGCGCGAACACGCGGGCCCGCTTAACCGGCCCATTCAGTCCCCTTACATTCCAGGTTATCAGCCGGATCAGGGCGCTACCCGCCCCCTCCCCCGCCGACTAGCCATGGCCCTTCCTCGGCCTGACACGCGCCCGCACCCCACACCCGGCCCGTTCCCCACAGCGGCATACCCCCGTCTCGACCCCCCCCCCCCCCCCCACTCTCTCCAGCTCCTCCTTGACCTTAGCAGCAGCAACTCGATTCCCCCCCCACCCGGCTAGGACCCATCCTAGTTGGTTTACTCTCCCCATTGCACATCCGCAAGTCAGCTGACCCCGGCCACTCCCGCCTCCCCTTCGACTCCTCCCATTGTGTGGCACACTCCCCTCTCCCGCTCCCCATCCACAGGCTCTCCCACTCCCCCCTCCGTTCTAAGCGCGGGAAACAATCCTCGCTTCCCCGCCCCGGCCCTGCCCCCCCAGTCTTCGGCGCGGGAAAAAAGTCGGCGCTCTCCACCTACCCGGCCCCGCCACCAACCAAAACAGTGCCCAACCCGCCCCATCCACCCTCCCCAACCCGAAAGAGAAAAACACCGAGAAAAAGAACCCAAAGCAATGCAAAGGGCCCCCCCGCCCCCGCCTCCGAACCAAAAATAGGCATAACATATCCACCGCAGTCCCCAATCGCCCATCCCGACCCTCAGTCTGTGTCCTGATTCTCGGCCTGAACAAAGGCCCACGCCTCCTCCGGAGACTCAAAATAATGGTGCCGGTCCTTGTATGTAACCCACAGTCGCGCCGGCTGCAACATGCCAAACTTCACCCCCTTCCTGTGCAGCACCGCCTTCACTCGATTGTACCCGGCCCTCCTCTTCGCCATCTCCGCACTCCAGTCCTGATATATCCGAACCTCCGTGTTCTCCCACCTGCTGCTCCTCTCCTTCTTGGCCCACCTGAGTGCGCATTCCCGATCGACGAACCGATGGAACCGCACCAGCACCGCCCGCGGAGGCTGGTTCGCCTTGGGCCTCCTTGCCAACACTCTATGGGCCCCTTCCAGCTCCAGGGGCCCCTGGAAGGACCCCGCTCCCATAAGCGAGTTCGACATGGTGACCACATAGGCCCCCATGTCCGGCCCCTCCAGCCCCTCCGGGAGGCCCAGAATCCGCAGATTCTTCCGCCTCGACCGATTCTCCATCTCCTCGAACCGCTCCTGCCATTTCTTGTGGAGCGCCTCGTGCGCCTCCACCTTTACCGCCAGGACGAAGATCTCGTCCTCATTGCCAGAGATCTTTTGTTGAGCCTCTCGGATTGCCGCCACCTGGGCCGTCTGTGTCTCCAGCAGCTTATCAATAGAAGCCTTCACCGGCTCTAGCAGGTCCGTTTTAATCTCTCTGAGGCAGCGCTGGACACCCTCCTGTTGCTCCTCCGCCCACTGCCTCCATGCTGCCTGGTCTCCGCCCGCTGCCATTTTGTCCTTCTTCCCTCCCTTCTTCTGGTCCACCACCACCTTTTTTGTCACCCCGCTCCTAGTTAAAGCCATATACTGACAGGGAGCTATTATTAACTCCTTCCCACACCGGGAAACGACGAAAAAGTGCCCTTGGGGCCTCTGAAAAGAGCCCAAAAGTCCGTTTTTGCGGGAGCCGCCGAATGTGCGACTTAGCTCCGCATAGCCGCAACCGGAAGTCTCGAGAGGGAATCCTTTTGGCAGTGTTCGCTTCACCAATCTGCCCCAAAAGGTCTGTGGAAACTCCTGAAAAAGGTCTGAGAGTCCGTTCCAGACGGGAGCTGCTGAATGCGCGACCTACTCCTCCATGGCCGCCACCGGAAGCCTCGTCCCCGCTTCTTCAGTGGCCTTGGTAGATCTTTTCACAGTTGTTCCCTCTGCTGCTAGAATTCACCTTTAATAAAGGCCCTCAAGTCAGCTTGCAGCTTCAAGCTTGCCCTTCCTCCGCCTGCATGCTGGAAGAGGCCCCTCTCTCCCCTGCAGCTACAGCCAAATCCTTTACTGTTTCTGCCGGGTCTGGTAACCAAGAGACATACCATTCCTGGGGGACACTGTCGGGGGAATGTTGCGGTCTTGTTCCCACACCGGGAAATGTCAAACAAATGCCGTGGGGGCCCTGTAAAGAGCCCAAAAGTCCGTTCCAAGCGGGAGCTGCCGAACATGCGACCTAGCTCTGCATAGCCGCACCTGGAAGTCCAATAAATCTCTGTTAACGCATCTCAAGAGTAATATGTAGGGAGTGTTGTGCATATAGGGTGGGATGCCACAGATTTGATACAGTGGACAGAACCTGGACCCAGGTGATCTGTGAATGCCCTATTGTGGACCGATTCCCTGTGGTGTTACGTAATCTATCGCCAGATTTCTGAGCAAGGAAGCTCCTGCTGTGATTGATGACGCCTTGCTTTTTAACAAAAGGCAAAATGCACAAGCCCACGTTCATGTTGGACTTGTCTTTGCTTCAACTGCACCATCATTGCACATGCTGGTGAGATATAAAGGAAAAGATTTGGCGTTGATGCTATCTCTGTGTGTGAGTACGTTGACCATCTGATCTGCCGTTTTACTGGATTGCGCTGCTTTCAATTAAGTTGGTTCACAGGTAGAATTTTGCCCTCAGCCGGGTGGTTTTTAGATGGGTCACATGTCGCATAGGAGGTGGCTCTTGCCCCCCAGTGTTGTCAGGAGAAGGCCTATAAGAGTCGGCAGGAGGGAGGCGGGCAATTAAAGATTGTGCTTGGGAGGGGCTTTCCATGATGCTGGCTCCATAAGAGGGCCGGCCGAACTGGGGCCTCAGTAGCCAGTGCGAGCGAGGGAGGCGGCCTCTGCTCAGGCAGCAAGGAGAAAGTGGGGGCGGAGGCACCTCCGTTTTGGCAGGGCTCGGCCAACAAGAGGGGAAAGCCCTCCAGCGGCAGTGTTGGGGCTGCGGGGGGGCATGTCCGCTGTCTGTGGAGGTCCTCACTGGGCCACGGAACCTCCAGCTCCGATGGGTGTACCCCTGCTCCCGGCAGTCTGTCACGGATCCCCACTTGGCGGGGGATTTAGTCTACTACCGGCAAAGTGCCAGCGACAGCCTGAGAAAATGGACCTTGATTGGGCCGTGAGCCATACAAATTGGCTGGTGCCTCCGTTTGGCGGGCAGACAATCCCGTTGCCCTACTCACCACTGAGATACTTCCCTGGCAGCAAGGCTGGGTTGGTTAGCCACCACGATGCGGATCCCCGATATTTTACCGTCCACCCCATTTCCGTCCCCATCACCCAGGGGAGCCGGTAAACCTCCACTCAGCATGTCCATTAAAGAAAGACTTGCATTTTGCTGTTGACGTGCACCTTTCCTGGTCTCAGACCACCTCAAAGTGCTTTACAACCGATCACAGAATTGCTGCTACCCCGGAGGAGGCCATTTGGCCCATCGTGTGTCTGAACCCGCTCTCCGAATGAGCAACTCACCTAGTTCCGCTGCCCGACCTTTTGCCGGCGGCCCTGCAAGTATTTCATTTTCAGACACTGATCTAGTTCCCTCTAGGAAGCCTCGATTGAGCCACCCTCAAACGGAATCTCAGGCAGTGCATTCCATAAGACAATAAGACATAGGAACAGAATTAGGCCACTCGGCCCATCGAGTCTGCTCCACCATTCAATCATGGCTGATATTTTTCTCATCCCCAAGTTCCTGCCTTCTCCCCATAACCCCTAATCCCTTTATTGATCAAGAACCTATCTATCTCTGTCTTAAAGACACTCAGTGATTTGGCCTCCACAGCCTTCTGCGGCAAAGAGTTCCACAGACTCACCACCCACTGGCTGAAGAAATTCCTCCTCATCTCTGTTTTAAAAGATCGTCCCTATAGTCTGAGATGGTGTCCTCTGCTTCTAGTTTTTCCTGCAAGTGGAAACATTCTCTCCACGTCCACTCTATCCAGGCTCTGCAGTATCCTGTACGTTTCAATAAGATTCCCCTTATCCTTCTAAACTCCAACGAGTACAGACCTAGAGTCCTCAAACGCTCCTCATACGACAAGTTCTTCATTCCAGGGATCATTCTTGTGAACCTCCTCTGGACCCTTTCCAAGGCCAGCACATCCTTCCTTAGATACGGGGCCCAAAACTGCTCACAATACTCCAATTGGGGTCAGACCAGAGCCTTGTACAGCCTCAGGTGTACATCCCTGGTCTTGTATTCTAGCCCTCTCGACATGAATGCTAACATTGCATTTGCCTTCCTAACTACCGGCTGAACGTGCATGTTAACCGTAAAGAATTCCAGATCATAGCCACTGCGTGGGAAAGGTTTTTCCCTCATCTCGTTTTTCCTTCATAGCATCTATGGCACGGAAACAGGCCCTGCGGCCCAAACTGCTCTGTGCCATCCAAAAAAGCCCGTCTAAGCAAACCCCGTTTGGCTCATATCCCTCTATAAAATCCTTTTTTTGCCAATCGTCTTTAGTCAGCGGCATCTGGTTCTCGATCCTTCCAACGGGAACAGCTTTCCCTATCTAACCTGTCCAGACCCCTCATGGTTTTGAATGCCACTCTCTAATCTGTCCAGACCCCTCGTGGTTTTGAATGCCACTCTCAAATCTCCGCTCTCTTCTCCAAGGGGAATTGTCCCAGCTTCTCCAATATTTCAACTTGGGTGAACCTCGAAATGAAATCACCGCCACAGCATAACAGAGATGGCAGCCAATTCACACACAGCAAGATCCTACAAACAGCAATGAAACAACGACCAGGAAATCTTTTTTTTTTTTTGGTACTGTATTGGTTGAAGGATGGATATTGCTTCAAGACACTGGGGAGAGCTCCCTTGCTCTTATAGAATTTACAGTGCAGAAGGAGGCCATTTGGCCCATCGGGTCTGCACCGGCTCTTGGAAAGAGCACCACACTTAAATCCACAGCTCCACTCCATCCCCGTAATCCAGTAACCCCACCTAACCTAAGGGCAATTTAGCAGGGCCAATCCACATAACCTGCACATCTTGGGACTGTGGGAGGAAACCGGAGCACCTGGAGGAAACCCACGCAGACACGGGGAGAACGCGCAGACTCCGCACAGACAGTGACCCAAGCCGGGAATTGAATCTGGGACCCTAGAGCTGTGAAGCAACTGTGCTAATGTCATGTGAATGTCACTTTAGGATATGTTTGTTTTCTCAAGTGGCTGCAGTGATGTCATTGTGTGGGTGGAGCTGAGCTCTGTCTCTGCTTTTTACTTTCATTTTGAGCTGGAAGCAGTTTTATCGCTGGGTTTTAGTTTTGTTTTCACTTGGAGAGTTGCATTCACACCAAGCAGATGTATATTGGTCTCTCTGTACGTTAAAGAAGGTGTTTAGATCACTTGATAATTTAAAAGTGACAACTGTTCTCTGTAGAGAATTCAAAACTACCGTCTTTGTTTAAAAAGTGTTTTGGCTTATGGATGTTGTTAGGAAAGTTACTAAAGGTTACCTATAGAGTACTATATCTTTATGGGGGGGGTTATCCGTGTTGGTAGTTGATCAGATATTTACTGTGTGTTTATAAAATGTTAACTGGATTCATAGAATAGACATTGCTTTTGTTTAAAAATAATTTTAGTTCTCTGTTGCATCACACCTGTAAAGTGGGCCCTTGTGCTCCCCATAACCAAAATCTATTCAAAGTTGTGGGTCAGATGAACTCCATGATATACTTTGGTGTTCTCTAAACCCTGGCCAATAATGCTAACCACTGTGCTACCATGCTGCCCAGAATCGTGGCTATGGGATCTGTTACGCACACCCAAGGGCCCCTCAGGTTCGCAACTCCTCTGAAAGACGAAGATTAAGTAGCGGACGGGCGAACGTTATACAGCCAGGCTGGTGCTAACCGCTGGTCACCTGCAGGTTAGGCACGTGAGCGTCTGAATTAAGAGGAAGATGAAAAGTTCTCGCCTGCTCCGAATCTCTTTCCTTCTGTTTCTGCTTCTGTCTCTCTCCCGTCATCCTTCTTTTTCACTCCTTGTTACTTCTCTGTTCTCTTAGTCATAGAATCGTACAGCCCAGAAGGAGGCCAGCAGGCCCATCGTGCCTACCCTGGCTCGCTGCAAGGGTTTTTTTCTTTTCTTTCCTCTTGCCTCCCTCTCTATGCTCGCCTGAACTGATATGTTTGGATTACACGTCCAATGAACTAAGAATCACTCCATTAATTCCTTTGTTAAGCAGGATGTTCCATGCTGTGGGCGCAGAATACTTTGTGCATTCCTGGTTTATTTTTTGTTTGTTTTTATCCCTTTCCAAAATTCAGGCTTGTTAACTTTGCTGCCTTGTAGAGCACAAAGTCAAACCGACCATGAATGCTTCAGCTTTAACTCCTAGTCTCCTGGTTTAGGACTTCGCTAAAAGGCTGCTTGAGGGTTTTCTATTAGACCCAGTTTTGGCCACCTGCCCTAATGCCTCCTTTGTTGACTTGTTGTCAGTGATGATTATAGCTCCCGTGAAGACCCGTCGCTAAGTTTATTATGTTGCATGGTGCTGTATAGCTCCCCTCCGCCCTCCACAGCGGTAGGTCCCCTATCCCTCTTTCTTGGTCCCCCGCCTGTAATACAAAGAGCTCACTCTTCCCTACATTGAGCTTATAGCCCGAAAACTCCCGAAACTCCCTTAGAGTCTGCATGACCTCCACCACCCCCTCCATTGGATCCGCCACGTACAGCAACAGGTCATCCGCATATATAAACACCCGATGCTCTTCTCCCCCTTGGACCACCCCCTTCCATTTATTAGACTCCCTCAATGACATGGCCAATGGTTCGATCGCCAATGCGAACAGAATCAACTACTTCACTCTCCAAATCCATCATCCCCAAGGGGTCTTGAGATTGCCAATGATTCCATTCTCATTACACAATTCCCACTCTAGGATGGCCTGTTCTCTACATGTTTCCTCAACATATTGGCCCAGAAAACCATCCCGTATACATTCCAGGAATTCCCTCCTCTGTGGTATTGTGGCTAATTTGATTTGTCCAATCTATGTGCAGATCAAAATCACTCATACTTACAGGTGGAGAGATTTGGGGTGGCAATTCCAGATTTTTGTTTTTATTTGGAATACCTGATTCTTTTTTTTTCCAATATGGGGCAATTTAGCGTGGCCAATCCACCTATCCAGTGCATCTTTTTTGGAAGTGGGGGTGAGACCCATGCAAACACGGAGAATGTACAAACTCTACTCGATAGTGACCCGGGGCCGCGATCGAACCTGGGTCCTCAGCGCCGTGAGGCAGCAGTGTTAACCAGTGTGCCACCGTGCTGCCTTGGAATTCCAGATCTTGGGTTCTAGGCAGATTCTTATTTTTTTGTTGAGCCTGGGGATGCGAGTGTTGGCTAGGCCAGCATTTATTGCCCATCCCGAGTTGCCCTTGAGAAGGTGGTGGTGAGCTGCCTTCTTGAACTTCTGGGAAGACCCTCACCAATAAATTCTGGTGGAGAGGAAACCCGAGACACTGCACGTGTAGTGTCTCCCACCCGCCCTCCTCCTCTAACCTAATAATAAAACCCATTGGTGTGAGGTAAGTACCATATTTTATTATTATTATTTTTTTTTATAAAAAAAATTTAATTCAGTTGTTAGCCAGATCTTGGTAGAAAGTTAGAGGGATGGCAGGGAAGGGAGTGCAATGTTCCTCCTGCAGGATGTTTGAGGTGAGGGATGCCGTTAGTGTCCCTGCTGATTTTACCTGCAGGAAGTGCTGCCATCTCCAGCTCCTCCAAGACCGAGTTAGGGAACTGGAGCTGGAGTTGGAAGAACTTCGGATCATTCGGGAGGCAGAGGGGGTCATAGATAGCAGCTTCAGGGAATTAGTTACACCAAAGATTGGAGATAGATGGGTAACTGTAAGAGGGACTGGGAAAAAGCAGTCAGTGCAGGGATCCCCTGCGGTCGTTCCCCTGAGAAACAAGTATACCGCTTTGGATACTTGTGGGGGGGACGACTTACCAGGGGTAAGCCATGGGGTACGGGCCTCTGGCACGGAGTCTGTCCCTGTTGCTCAGAAGGGAAGGGGGGAGAGGAGCAGAGCATTAGTAATTGGGGACTCGATAGTCAGGGGCACAGATAGGAGATTTTGTGGGAGCGTGAGAGACTCACGTTTGGTATGTTGCCTCCCAGGTGCAAGGGTACGTGATGTCTCGGATCGTGTTTTCCGGGTCCTTAAGGGGGAGGGGGAGCAGCCCCAAGTCGTGGTCCACATTGGCACTAACGACATAGGTAGGAAAGGGGACAAGGATGTCAGGCAGGCTTTCAGGGAGCTAGGATGGAAGCTCAGAACTAGAACAAACAGAGTTGTTATCTCTGGGTTGTTGCCCGTGCCACGTGATAGTGAGATGAGGAATAGGGAGAGAGAGCAATTAAACACGTGGCTACAGGGATGGTGCAGGCGGGAGGGATTCAGATTTCTGGATAACTGGGGCTCTTTCTGGGGAAGGTGGGGCCTCTACAGACAGGATGGTCTACATCTGAACCTGAGGGGCACAAATATCCTGGGGGCGAGATTTGTTAGTGCTCTTTGGGGGGGGTTTAAACTAATGCAGCAGGGGCATGGGAACCTGGATTGTAGTTTTAGGGTAAGGGAGAATGAGAGTATAGAGGTCAGGAGCTCAGATTTGACGTCGCAGGAGGGGGCCAGTGTTCAGGTAGGTGGTTTGAAGTGTGTCTACTTCAATGCCAGGAGTATACGAAATAAGGTAGGGGAACTGGCAGCATGGGTTGGTACCTGGGACTTCGATGTTGTGGCCATTTCGGAGACATGGATAGAGCAGGGACAGGAATGGATGTTGCAGGTTCCGGGGTTTAGGTGTTTTAGTAAGCTCAGAGAAGGAGGCAAAAGAGGGGGAGGTGTGGCGCTGCTAGTCAAGAGCAGTATTATGGTGGCTGAGAGGATGCTAGATGGGGACTCATCTTCCGAGGTAGTATGGGCTGAGGTTAGAAACATAAAAGGAGAGGTCACACTGTTGGGAGTCTTCTATAGGCCTCCAAATAGTTCTAGGGATGTAGAGGAAAGGATGGCGAGGATGATCCTGGATAAGAGCGAAAGTAACAGGGTAGTTATTATGGGAGACTTTAACTTTCCAAATATTGACTGGAAAAGATATAGTTCGAGAACATTAGATGGGTCGTTTTTTGTACAGTGTGTGCAGGAGGGTTTCCTGACAGTTTGTTGACAGGCCAACAAGAGGCGAGGCCACGTTGGATTTGGTTTTGGGTAATGAACCAGGCCAGGTGTTGGATTTGGAGGTAGCAGAGCACTTTGGGGACAGTGACCACAATTCGGTGACGTTTACGTTAATGATGGAAAGGGATAAGTATACACCGCAGGGCAAGAGTTATAGCTGGGGGAAGGGCAGTTATGATGCCATTAGACGTGACTTGGGGGGGATAAGGTGGAGAAGTAGGCTGCAAGTGTTGGGCACACTGGATAAGTGGAGCTTGTTCAAGGATCAGCTACTGCGTGTTCTTGATAAGTATGTACCGGTCAGGCAGGGAGGAAGGCGCCGAGCGAGGGAACCGTGGTTTACCAAAGAAGTGGAATCTCTTGTTAAGAGGAAGAAGGAGGCCTATGTGAAGATGAAGTGTGAAGTTTCAGTTGGGACGATGGATAGTTACAAGGTAGCGAGGAAGGATCTAAAGAGAGAGCTAAGACGAGCAAGGAGGGGACATGAGAAGTATTTGGCAGGAAGGATCAAGGAAAACCCAAAAGCTTTCTATAGGTATGTCAGGAATAAGCGAATGACTTGGGAAAGAGTAGGACCAGTCAAGGACAGGGATGGGAAGTTGTGTGTGGAGTCTGAAGAGATAGGCGAGATACTAAATGAATATATTTCGTCAGTATTCACTCAGGAAAAAGAGAATGTTGTGGAGGAGAATGCTGAGCTCCAGGTAAATAGATTAGATGGCATTGAGGTACGTAGGGAAGAGGTGTTGGCAATTCTGGACAGGCTGAAAATAGGTAAGTCCCCGGGACCTGATGGGATTTATCCTAGGATTCTCTGGGAGGCCAGGGAAGAGATTGCTGGACCTTTGGCTTTGATTTTTATGTCATCATTGGCTACAGGAATAGTGCCAGAGGACTGGAGGACAGCAAATGTGGTCCCTTTGTTCAAAAAGGGGAGCAGAGACAACCCCGGCAACTATAGACCGGTGAGCCTCACGTCTGTAGTGGGTAAAGTCTTGGAGGGGATTATAAGAGACAAGATTTATAATCATCTAGATAGGAATAATATGATCAGGGATAGTCAGCATGGCTTTGTGAAGGGTAGGTCATGCCTCACAAACCTTATTGAGTTCTTTGAGAAGGTGACTGAACAGGTAGACGAGGGTAGAGCAGTTGATGTGGTGTATATGGATTTCAGCAAAGCGTTTGATAAGGTTCCCCACGGTAGGCTATTGCAGAAAATACGGAGGCTGGGGATTGAGGGTGATTTAGAGATGTGGATCAGAAATTGGCTAGCTGAAAGAAGACAGAGGGTGGTGGTTGATGGGAAATGTTCAGAATGGAGTTCAGTCACAAGTGGAGTACCACAAGGATCTGTTCTGGGGCCGTTGCTGTTTGTCATTTTTATCAATGAACTAGAGGAAGGCGCAGAAGGGTGGGTGAGTAAATTTGCAGACGATACTAAAGTCGGTGGTGTTGTCGATAGTGTGGAAGGATGTAGCAGGTTACAGAGGGATATAGATAAGCTGCAGAGCTGGGCTGAGAGGTGGCAAATGGAGTTTAATGTAGAGAAGTGTGAGGTGATTCACTTTGAAAGGAATAACAGGAATGCGGAATATTTGGCTAATGGTCAAGTTCTTGAAAGTGTGGATGAGCAGAGGGATCTAGGTGTCCATGTACATAGATCCTTGAAAGTTGCCACCCAGGTTGATAGGGTTGTGAAGAAGGCCTATGGAGTGTTGGCCTTTATTGGTAAAGGGATTGAGTTCCGGAGTCAGGAGGTCATGTTGCAGCTGTACAGAACTCTGGTACGGCCGCATTTGGAGTATTGCGTACAGTTCTGGTCACCGCATTATAGGAAGGACGTGGAGGCTTTGGAGCGGGTGCAGAGGAGATTTACCAGGATGTTGCCTGGTATGGAGGGAAAATCTTATGAGGAAAGGCTGATGGACTTGAGGTTGTTTTCGTTGGAGAGAAGAAGGTTAAGAGGAGACTTAATAGAGGCATACAAAATGATCAGGGGGTTGGATAGGGTGGACAGTGAGAGCCTTCTCCCGCGGATGGAAATGGCTGGCACGAGGGGACATAGCTTTAAACTGAGGGGTAATAGATATAGGACAGAGGTCAGAGGTAGGTTCTTTACGCAAAGAGTAGTGAGGCCGTGGAATGCCCTACCTGCTACAGTAGTGAACTCGCCAACATTGAGGACATTTAAAAGTTTATTGGATAAACATATGGATGATAATGGCATAGTGTAGGTTAGATGGCTTTTGTTACGGTGCAACATCGTGGGCCGAAGGGCCTGTACTGCGCTGTATTGTTCTATGTCTATGTTGTTTTAATCCTTACTAAGCGGTGTGCTGTATTATTAATCATAACCTGAACTTGAACCACGTGGCGGTATCATAAAGATACCTGGCGACTCATGAGCAAAGATGACGTAATCAGAGCAAATAGACTAAGGTTAAAAAGAGCAACACCGGCCAATGGGCCCCCATAACGAGAGGTGACTGTTGTATGGGAACACCAATCAGAGCTTAGGTAGCTCTGAATTTGCAGACAGGCTCATTCGAATTTCTTAAGCCTATCATCGGCAAGCAAGACATAACAACAATCGGGGAAATCAAGTTTGCCAGGCTTTGAGAGGTGGTGGACGTGTGGAGCGGTCCAGACACAAATCTCCTGAATTGGTGTGAGGTTTCCGAACTTTGAGGACGCCGACCGAACATCGGGGTACCAGAGCCTGCGATGCCCGCACCGAGGTGAGGAGGCGGCGCCGGCCAACGGCCATTGAGCGGACCCTCGGGAGAAGGACACAAGCGCTGGCATCGTGTCGCGGGGAATCGGGGAACAGCGGGGCAACTCGACCAAAGCCAGAGGCCAGCCAGGGCTGGGAGTGAGAGTGAGGGGGCTGGGCAGCAACCGCCATCTTCTTTCTTCTAGATTTTGCATGTGGAATTCACTGCCCTCTTTGTCATTTCTCTCCCTGATCGATGCCGGAGTCTTTTATGAGAACCTTGCCCATTGGTATCACAGCTTTCTCAAAAAAGATTGCCAGCAGCCAGTTACTCTGACAGGAGTTTGGCAGTGAACTCCAGCTGATCCTCACACCAAATTCTTCTCACAGTTTCCGAAGACTACCTACCCCCTTACCAACTCATGAACTTTGTTCTATTCGTCGCTGCTTTTGAGCAGCTTAAGATAATCAGCTGCTTTTGCTGAAGGAGGCTTCACCCGACAGAGGGTTCTGAAGATTCACATTCGTCAATCATTGAAATCAAGAGAGATCAGTCAATATGAAGAGACGTTATGAATCTGGCAGTCAAAAATGCAAACATTGAATCAAAGAGGGCGAAGCGAAGCCAAAAGAAAGTTTGGCATTTTACTTTAAAAGGTTTGAAGTATAGAGCATTGCCCAAACTGCACATCCATCTTCAACAACAACATCCACTAAAGAGTTTAGTGACTCGTCTGATGACTTCAACCTGCCGAGTTCCGGACACAACACACCTCCTGAAAAACGTGAACAAGGTGTGGACTCTGAAATGGGACTGGAACAACACAATACTGCTCAAGCTTATTGTTCTGTTGCAGCGGCACGATAGCAAGTGGTTAGCTCTGTTGCTTCACAGCACCAGGGTCCCGGGTTCGATTCTCAGCTTGGGTCACTGTCTGTGCAGAGTCTGTGCAGAGTCTGCACGTTCTTCCCGTGTCTGCGTGGGTTTCCTCCGGGTGCTCCAGTTCCCTCCCACAAGTCCCGAAAGACGTGCTTGTTCGGTGAATTGGACATTCTGAATTCTCCCTCCGTGTACCCGAACAGGCGCCGGAATGTAGCGACTAGGGGATTTTCACAGTAACTTCATTGCAGTGTTAATGTAAGCCCACTTGTGACAATAATTTAAAAAAAGATGAAAGAAGTGAGGGAAGAGACCTACCCTGAAGACATTGCCTTTTGGCCACAATCCGTTGCACTGGGGCATGATTGAACATTCCATTACAAGTAGACCAGAAAAGATCGGTAATGTGTGGAAAATTAGAGAAAAGGGATTGGGGTTCGAGGCCGAAAACAGCTTAGAAGTCTTCATCAGTCCCGTTTTCCGAGGGGGAAAAGAAATGGGATGACAGAAAGGAGAAATTGGTTGATTTTTTTCCGGTAGCCCTTAAGGTTGTTGCGTTTGTAAATTATTCCCCGACCCTAGTAAAGAAAAATAATAATTTGTCGACGCGTACTCTTAACTGGAGAAATATTGGAAGAGATATTGCTGATCGTGAAACATCATCCTAAGAGCTACATGTGCATTCATTCAAAGATACAAATTATCTGCAAGAATTGATTCTGCTTAATCGGCTCAGTTTGAAAAGGAACGTTCCTGCTGCAGGAAAGTACTGAGACACGTTGCTGTCACAGTCAAACTGCTGTCTTCCATGGGACTTCCTCTCATAGAACATAGAACATAGAAAATACAGCACAGAACAGGCCCTTCGGCCCACGATGTTGTGCCGAACATTTGTCCTAGATTAATCATAGATTATCATTGAATTTACAGTGCAGAAGGAGGCCATTCGGCCCTTTGAGTCTGCACCGACTCTTGGAAAGAGCACCCTACCCAAACTCAACACCTCCACCCAACACCAAGGGCAATTTGGACATTAAGGGCAATTTATCATTGGCCAATTCACCTAACCTGCACATCTTTGGACTGTGGGAGGAAACCGGTGCACCCGGAGGAAACCCACGCAGACACGGGGAGGACGTGCAGACTCCGCACAGACAGTGACCCAAGCCGGAATCGAACCTGGGACCCTGGAGCTGTGAAGCAATTGTGCTATCCACAATGCTATCGTGCTGCCCTTGAGAACAAATAAATCTACACTATATCATTTTACCTTAATCCATGTACCTATCCAATAGCTGCTTGAAGGTCCCTAATGTTCCCGACTCAACTACTTCCACAGGCAGTGCATTCCATGCCCCCACTACTCTCTGGGTAAAGAACCTACCTCTGATATCCCTCCTATATCTTCCACCTTTCACCTTAAATTTATGTCCCCTTGTAATGGTTTGTTCCACCCGGGGAAAAAGTCTCTGACTGTCTACTCTATCTATTCCCCTGATCATCTCACCAATGCCACAGTTAGTCTCAGTTTTGTGTCCTCTTTCCTTCTCCGTCTTGAGAGCAATTTACATTAAATTATTAACATCTAGAATACGGAACTAGTCGCAGTAATATCGACCATGGCAACATATGAATTAGGAGCAGGAATAGGCTCCGTCATTCAATAAGATCATGGCTGGTCTAATTGTCACCTCAAACCCCACGTTCCCACCTACCCCGATAACCTTTCACCCCCTTGTTAATCAAAGGTCTATCCTTAAAAATATTCAAGCATTCTGCTTTTACTGCCTTTTGAGGAAGAGAATTCCAAAGACTCACAACTCTCTGACCATGTAAAAGAAAAGGAGCTCTCCTCATCCCCGTCTTAAATAAGTGACCCGTGATTCTCTTCACATCCTCCCTAGTCAATACCCCTCAAAACTTAAAGGTTTCGATCAAGTTGCCTCTCACTCTTCTAAACTCCAGTGGATACAAACCCAACCTTTCCTCATAAAGACACCCCGCCCTTTCCTGGTATTAGTCTAGGAAACCTTCTCTGAGTTGTTTCTAACGTTTTTACACCTTTCCTTAACTAAGGAGATCAATATTGTACACAATACCCCAGATGTGGGCCGTAATTCTCCGGCCACTCGCCGGTGACGCGATTCTCTGCTCCCGCTGGCAACGCACCCTCGCCCGGGGTGGGGGGGCATCAATGTGAATTCCCATAGACAGCGGCGGGAGCGGAGAATCCCGCCGCCAGCGAACGGAGTGTTGCCTCCTGCCTTCGGGAAACTTGCGGCTATGAGGTCCGGGAATCCCGCCCCCCCCCCCCACGGTCTCACCAATTCCCTGCACAACTCCCTACTTTTCTAATCCATTCCCCTCACAATAAACAATAACATACTATGACCATCATTAATTCTTGTAAAAAAAAAAAAACCCAGTCTGGTTCATTGAAGATCTTTGGAGATGGAAATCTGCCATCCTTACCCAGCCTGATCTGCTTGTGCCTCCAGACCCTCAGAACTGTGGTTGGCTCTTAACTACCCTCTGAACTGAAATGCTAACCATTCCGTTCAGGCCATTAGGGACGGGCGGCAAATGCTGGCATTAAAAAAATAAAGGTAACCCTGAAACAAAGATTCACCTCACATCTCAAACTAACTCATTTCTTTCCCTACAGATGCTGCCAGACCTGCTGAGATTTTCCAGCATTTTCTCTTTTGGCAACAATAGCTTACATTTACTTTCTGCCTTCAACATAATAGTACGTCCCAAGATGTTTTAACTGGAGCATTATCAATGTGTGACATTGAACCACATAAGGAGCCATTAGTCCAGGTGGCCAAAAGCTTGGTCAAAGAGGTAGGTCTTTAGGAGAGACTTAAAGGGGAAAGAGAGATTGAGAGGCAGAGAGGTGTAGGCAGGGAATTCCAGAACTTAGGGCCCAGGAACGGAAGATGTGGCTCATGAGCAGTTAAAATCTGGGTTGATCGAGGAACCAGGCTTAGGCGAGTGCAGGTGTCCTGAAAGATTGTGAGGGTGGATTGGAAGGATTAGAAAACAAGGATGGCAATTTAATACTCAAGATGTTGCTTAATCAGGAGCCAGTGAAGGTCATAGAGCATGGGCGTGGGTGACTGGACGGGCGGCACAGCGGTTAGCACTGCTGCCTCACAGCGCCACGGATCCAGGTTCAATCCCAGCCTTGCGTGACTGCGTGGAGCTTTCACATTCTCCCCGTGTCTTCGTGGGTTTCCTCCGGGTGCTCCAGTTTCCTCCCACAGTCCAAAGATGTGCAGGTTTGGTAGATTGGCCATGATAAATTGCCCCTTAGTGAGCAGGGATGTGTGAATTACAGGATTGCAGGGTATAGAATGTGGGCCTGGGTAGGGTGCTCTTTCAGAGGGTTGGTGCAGACCCGATGGGCTGAATGGCCTCCTCCTACACTGTAGGGATTCTATGGATTTGCTGCGAGCTAAGACATGGGCAGCAGATTTCGGATGACCCCCCCCCCCAAGTTTACGGAGGTCAGGAATACATTGAAATAGTCAAAACAAGAGGTAACGAAGGCACGAATGCGGGTTTTAATTGCAGATGAGCTGAGATCGAGGCAAAGTCAAAAGCTGATTTGAAGATTCAAATCGGCGGAGTTTGTGATGACACGGGTTGGAAGCTCTCCTTGGGCTGAAACATGACACCAGTGTAGCAAAATAAACTGGAATTTTAAAAAAACGCTGGGAAAACTCAGCAGGTCCGGCAGCATGTGGAGAGAGAGAAACAGACTCTTCTTGCGAGTTAAAGAGAGGGAGGAATGCGGTGGATTTTTACCGAGGGGGTGGAGCAAAATAGAAGGTCTGTGATAGGTGTGAGCTTGGTGAGATTGCACAAAGATGTTTCGGGCACAAGACAGATAAACTGGGTTCCTGTCGGAAAGTTTGCCAGGGAGAGGGATGAAATGGGGCATTACAACAATATCTCCAAAATAACTTTCTTGGCTGGAAAGTGAGGCTGTGCAAGGCGCTATGGAAATTCTATAGAAGAGTCATACGGACTCGAAACGTTAACTCTGCTTCTCTCTGCATCGATGGTGCAAAACCTACTGGGTTCATCCAGCATTTTCTGTTTTTATTTCCGGTTTCCAGCATCCGCAGTATTTTGCTTTTATTGCTATAGAAATGCAAGTGATTTTTCCTCTGCTGTACCCCCCTCTCCTTTCAAAGTTGAAACGCGGTAGCTGATGGAGCAGACTCGATGGGCCGAATGGCCTAATTCTGCACCTAAATCTTATGCTGTGCTGAGCATCAGCCATCCCACTGACAATGGTCGGGGTTTTCTGGCCCGCGGCGGGTGCCACCACAACCGGATGCGCGAGCCAGCCAAAGGTCCATTAACTCTGCTGGGGCCTGAAGTACGCATCAGCGGGCATGGCCGGAAAATCCTGCCCTTTGTGTTTCCCTCCGTCCACCCCCACCCGTCACTCAAAGTCAGAACAGTGATATCTTGCAACATGAATTATGTCTTTACAATGGAGAGATTTTTAGATGGAGTAGAATAAGGGGAGATTTAATACGGTCGCTCAAAATTCTGGAGAACTTTGTGAGGTCGCGTGGTGGCTCAGTGGTTAGCACTGCTGCATCACAGTGCCAGGGACCCGGGTTCGATTCCACCCTTAGGTGACTGCCTGTGTGGAGTTTACACCTTCTCCCCGTTTCTGCATGGGTTTCCTCCAGGTGCTCCAGTTTCCTCCCACAGTCCGAAGATGCGCAGGTTAGGTGGATTGGCCATGCTAAATTGACCCTTAGTGTTCAAAGACATGGGGTTTGGTGGGGTTACGGGGATAGGGTAGGCGAGTGGGCCTAGGTAGGGTGCTCTTTCAGAGGGTCGGTGCAGATTCGATGGGCTGAATGGCCTCCTTCTGCACTGTAGGGATTCTATGGTTAGCATAGACAAGGAATTGTGTCCACGGGCAGGATGATTGGTAACTGGAGAATACAAATTTAAAGCAATTGACAAAAGAACCATAGATTAATTGATCATTAGAATTTACAGTACGAAGTCTTACAACACCAGGTTAAAGTCCAACAGGTATGTTTCGATGTCACTAGCTTTCGCGCTCCGAAAGCTAGTGACATCGAAACAAACCTGTTGGACTTTAACCTGGTGTTGTAAGACTTCGTACTGTGCTCACCCCAGTCCAACGCCGGCATCTCCACATCATGATTAGAATTTACAGTGCAGAAGGAGACCATTCAGCCCATCGAGTCTGCACCGGCTCTTGGAAAGAGCACCCTACCCAACCGCACACCTCCACCCTATCCCCGTAACCCAGTAACCCCACCCTACACTAAGGGTAATTTTGGACACTAAGGGCAATTTAGCATGGCCAATCCACCTAACCTGCACAACTTTGGACTGTGGGAGGAAACCCACGCACACACGGGGAGAACGTGCAGACTCCGCACAGACAGTGACCCAAGCCGGGAATCGAACCTGGGACCCTGGAGCTGTGAAGCAATTGTGCTAATCACTATGCTACCGTGCTGCCCATAACCAGGTGGGGCGATTCAGAGAATTTTTCTTCACAACAATCTGGTAGATAGTGCCTGAAATGGCAATGGAATCAGATTCAGTAGCGTGTTTCAAAAGGGCATTGAATAAATTATTGAGAGGGAGACCATTTGCAGGACTATGGGCTTTGAGATGTGAGTGGGACGAATTGGATTGCACCGAGCTGGCACAGCCACAGTGGGCAGAAGGGCCTCCTTGTGTGCTGGATGATTCTGTGCCTTTAAGACAGAGATAGATAGGTTCTTGATTGATAAGGGGATCAGGGGTTAAGGGGGGAAAGTAGGAGAATGGAGTTGAGAAAAATATCAGCCATGATTGAATGGCGGAGCAGACTCAATGGGCCGAGTGGCCTAATTCTGCTCCTATGTCTTATGGTCTTATGGCCTAAATGCTCACTGCCACTTTGTCAGCCAAACAGCGTGAATTGAAAAGTGGGGGGAAAAATAGATGAATATAAAAACATCACCTGAATAGACATGTGGACAAATCCATTGTGCCTGCGGTCATGTGTAAGATCATAAAAAGTGGAGGGTGAATGGGGAATTTGTTTGAAGGAGATTGAATGACTCTCACTGCAGGGTATTTACTTCTTTGATTCTTGAATGATGAAAGGATTCTTTTGTGTGTGGCGAGCAATCGAGTAACAATGAAGGGGCTGTGATATGAAACGATCGTTATCGTTAATTGATGAACACGATTGGCAAACTGACTTTACAAGAAATTATAACGCTGCCTTTGGGGTTAGCAACGAGCGTCATCTCTTCAAGAGCACAAGATCTTAATCAAGAAAAGAATTCTGTTGATGTGCCTCCCACCTTTCCTGAAGTGATTGATTGTCTCTTTGCAGAGGATGTTTATTCCTCCTGTTTACAAAGGGTTACAGGGTATTCGATAGACGAAGCTGATGTAGCCATCACTGTGATTGGAGTTCAAGCCTAAAGCTGGACATGAGAGGTCTTTGTACCATGCAGGGATTCCAGAACCCAGAGAGTGGCGAGAATGTGGAAATCACTACCCAAGGGAGCAGTTGAGGCAAATATAGCTTAGATGCATTTAAGGGAAGCAGGAGTACACGAGGGAGAAATGTTGATGGAGTTTGATGAATAGGAGGTGGGAAGAGGCTTGCATGGAGCAGAAACAATAATGACCCCGTTTACCACCTTTCGTTTTTATAAATTTAGAGTACCCAATTTTTTTTTTTCCAATTAAGGGGCAATTTGGCGTGGCCAATCCACCCAACCAGCACGTCTTTGGGTTGTGGGGGGGAAGCCCACGCAAACACAGGGAGAATGTGCAAACTCCACATGGACAGTGATCCAGGACCGGGATTCAAACCCAGGACCTCAGCGCCATAGTCCCAGTGCTAACCACTGTGCCACGTGCCACCCTCCGTTTACCACCTTAAACATTCACTCCCTCTACCATCGACGCACAATGTTGGCAGTGTGTACCATCTCCAAGAAGCACTGCTGCAAATTGACAGCATCTTCCCAGCCCATGACCGCTACCACTTAGAAGGACAAGGGCAGCAGACAGAAGGGTCACCACCGCCTGGAGGTTCACCTCCAAGACACACACCATCCTGACTTGGAAATATATTGCCGTCCCTTTAGTGTCGTTGGGTCAGAATCCTAGAACTCCCTCCCTCACAGCACTGTGGGAGTACCTACTGTGGCTCTGGGATAAATGGCCTTTCGTGAACCTAATTCGCCAGCAGGCAGGACCCCTGCATCAGTCCATCCCCACCACTGACCAGATGGGGGTCAGCTCCTCCACATCCCCGGTTCCATGAAATCTTCTGATTCAGGGACGTTTTTGCACAACTCATCCACCTTTTCTTGCCCCAAGGAAATTAAACAAATTTGCCAGATACTTTCCCTATGAATAGACCTCCTCTAAGAAAAGGGAGTTCTTGTTTTAGTTATTATTTTGTGATGTTGGTTCAGCCTCATTAGTTAAGGGCGTACAATAGTTCTCCCTGTGAGGCATGCCTTTAAATCACAGTCGTTGTAACTGGGGATGAGTTTTTTTTTCCTAATTAACGCAGCAGGCCCCAGTGATTTCAATCAAGCAGATGGCCCCGTTCGTAGCTCTGGCGAGATATTGCTAAATTAATGGAATTCTCTCACTCTCCCCCCGCGCCCCCCCCCACCCCCCACCCCCCCCCCCCCCACACACACACACACACACACACACACTATCACTGGTTCGATAACCAATGCAGCACAGTAATTACAGAGCTCATGGCCAGCAACAATCACCGCCAACCCAGGCAGATAAAAGCAGCGGCAGAGTTAAGAAATTGCCTGCATCATTTTAAATAGGGCCTTAATGCCAAGTTCAATAGCTTTTTCCCAGCTGCAGGGCTTCGTCACAATCTGTCGAGAAATGGACCACTTAGCCCAGTGTTTATGTTTATGTTCCACACAAGCCTCTTCCCATGCTTATTCATCTCCCTCCATCAACAGATGCTTCAGAAGGGCGGCACGGTAGCACAGCGGCTAGCACTGTTGCTTCACAGCGCCTGGGACACGGGTTTGATTCCCGGCTTGGGACACTGTCTGTGCGGAGTCTGCACCTTCTCCCCGTGTCTGCGCGGGTTTCCACCGGGTGCTCCGGTTTCCTCCCACAAAGTCCCGAAAGACGTGTTTGTTGGGTGAATTGGACATTCTGAATTCTCCCTCTTGTGTACCGAACAGGCGCGGAGTGTGACAACTAGGGGCTTTTCACAGTAAAGTCATTGCGGTTGAGGGAAGGGCAGGATTGGCAGCTAAACATTCCAGGATTTAGATGTTTCAGGCGGGATAGAGGGGGATGTAAAAGGGGAGGCGGAGTTGTGCTCCTGGTTCGGGAGAATATCACAGCTGTACTGCGGGAGGACACCTCAGAGGGCAGTGAGGCTATATGGGTAAAGATCAGGAATAAGAAGGGTGCAGTCACAATGTTGGGGGTTTACTACAGGCCTCCCAACAGCCAGCGGGAGATAGAGGAGCAGATAGGTAGACAGATTTTGGAAAAGAGTAAAAACAATAGGGTTGTGGTGATGGGAGACTTCAACTTCCCCAATATTGACTGGGACTCACTTAGTGCCAGGGGCTTAGACGGGGCGGAGTTTGTAAGGAGCATCCAGGAGGGCTTCTTAAAACAATATGTAGACAGTCCAACTAGGGAAGGGGCGGTACTGGACCTGGTATTGGGGAATGAGCCCGGCCAGGTGGTAGATGTTTCAGTAGGGGAGCATTTTGGTAACAGTGACCACAATTCAGTAAGTTTTAAAGTACTGGTGGACAAGGATAAGAGTGGTCCTAGGATGAATGTGCTAAATTGGGGGAAGGCTAATTATAACAATATTAGGCGGGAACTGAAGAACATAGATTGGGGGCGGATGTTTGAGGGCAAATCAACATCTGACATGTGGGAGGCTTTCAAGTGTCAGTTGAAAGGAATTCAGGACCGGCATGTTCCTGTCAGGAAGAAGGATAAATACGGCAATTTTCGGGAACCTTGGATAACGAGAGATATTGTAGGCCTCGTCAAAAAGAAAAAGGAGGCATTTGTCAGGGCTAAAAGGCTGGGAACAGACAAAGCCTGTGTGGAATATAAGGAAAGTAGGAAGGAACTTAAGCAAGGAGTCAGGAGGGCTAGAAGGGGTCACGAAAAGTCATTGGCAAATAGGGTTAAGGAAAATCCCAAGGCTTTTTACACGTACATAAAAAGCAAGAGGGTAGCCAGGGAAAGGGTTGGCCCACTGAAGGATAGGCAAGGGAATCTATGTGTGGAGCCAGAGGAAATGGGCGAGGTACTAAATGAATACTTTGCATCAGTATTCACCAAAGAGAAGAAATTGGTAGATGTTGAGTCTGGAGAAGGGTGTGTAGATAGCCTGGGTCACATTGAGATCCAAAAAGACGAGGTGTTGGGTGTCTTAAAAAATATTAAGGTAGATAAGTCCCCAGGGCCTGATGGGATCTACCCCAGAATACTGAAGGAGGCTGGAGAGGAAATTGCTGAGGCCTTGACAGAAATCTTTGGATCCTCACTGTCTTCAGGGGATGTCCTGGAGGACTGGAGAATAGCCAATGTTGTTCCTCTGTTTAAGAAGGGTAGCAAGGATAATCCCGGGAACTACAGGCCGGTGAGCCTTACTTCAGTGGTAGGGAAATTACTGGAGAGAATTCTTCGAGACAGGATCTACTCCCATTTGGAAGCAAATGGACGTATTAGTGAGAGGCAGCATGGTTTTGTGAAGGGGAGGTCGTGTCTCACTAACTTGATAGAGTTTTTCGAGGAGGTCACTAAGATGATTGATGCAGGTAGGGCAGTGGATGTTGTCTATATGGACTTCAGTAAGGCCTTTGACAAGGTCCCTCATGGTAGACTAGTACAAAAGGTGAAGTCACGCGGGATCAGATCAGGGGTGAGCTGGCAAGGTGGATACAGAACTGGCTAGGTCATAGAAGGCAGAGAGTAGCAATGGAAGGATGCTTTTCTAATTGGAGGGCTGTGACCAGTGGTGTTCCACAGGGATCAGTGCTGGGACCTTTGCTCTTTGTAGTATATATAAATGATTTGGAGGAAAATGTAACTGGTCTGATTAGTAAGTTTGCAGATGACACAAAGGTTGGTGGAATTGCGGATAGCGATGAGGACTGTCAGAGGATACAGCAGGATTTAGATTGTTTGGAGACTTGGGCGGAGAGATGGCAGATGGAGTTTAATCCGGACAAATGTGAGGTAATGCATTTTGGAAGGTCTAATGCAGGTAGGGAATATACAGTGAAAGGTAGAACCCTCGAGTATTGAAAGTCAAAGAGATCTAGGAGTACAGGTCCACAGGTCATTGAAAGGGGCAACGCAGGTGGAGAAGGTAGTCAAGAAGGCATACGGCATGCTTGCCTTCATTGGCCGGGGCATTGAGTATAAGAATTGGCAAGTCATGTTGCAGTTGTATAGAACCTTAGTTAGGCCACACTTGGAGTATAGTGTTCAATTCTGGTCGCCACACTACCAGAAGGATGTGGAGGCTTTAGAGAGGGTGCAGAAGAGATTTACCAGAATGTTGCCTGGTATGGAGGGCATTAGCTATGAGGAGCGGTTGAATAAACTCGGTTTGTTCTCACTGGAACGAAGGAGGTTGAGGGGAGACCTGATAGAGGTCTACAAAATTATGAGGGGCATAGACAGAGTGGATAGTCAGAGGCTTTTCCCTCGGGTAGAGGGGTCAATTACTAGGGGGCATAGGTTTAAGGTGAGAGGGGCAAGGTTTAGAGCAGATGTACGAGGCAAGTTTTTTACGCAGAGGGTAGTGGGTGCCTGGAACTCGCTACCGGAGGAGGTGGTGGAAGCAGGGACGATAGTGACATTTAAGGGGCATCTTGACAAATACATGAATAGGATGGGAATAGAGGGATACGGACCCAGGAAGTGTAGAAGATTGTAGTTTAGTTGGGCAGCATGGTCGGCACGGACTTGGAGGGCCTGTTCCTGTGCTGTACATTTCTTTGTTCTTTGTTCTAATGTAAGCCTACTTGTGATACTAATAAAGATTATGATTATTAGTTGTACAGGGCATTGGTGAGACCACATTTGGAATACCGTGTATGGTGCTGGTCACCTTACTTCAGGAAAGATGTAAATGTGCTTGAAACAGTTCAGAGAACAAACATAGAACATACAGTGCAGAATGAGGCCATTCGGCCCATCGAGTCTGCATCAACCCACTTAAGCCCTCACTTCCACCCTATCCCCGTAACCAAATAACCTCTCCTAACCTTTTTGGACACTGAGGGCAATTTAGCACGGCCAATCCACCTAACCTGCACATCATTGAACTGTGGGAGGAAACCGGAGCACCCGGAGGACACGCAGACACGGGGAGAACGTACAGACACTGGGAGAACGTGCAGACTCCGCACAGACAATGGCCCAAGCTGGGAATCGAACCTGGGACCCTGGCGCTGTGAAGCCACAGTGCTAGCCACTTGTGCTACCGTACTGCCCGTAAATTGGACGGTTGACTTGATGCATACCTGGAATGGACAGGTCGTCCTTTGAGGAAAGGCTGGATAAGTTAGGCTTGATTCCGCTGGAGTTTAGAAGAGCAAGAGGCGACTTCATTGAAACATATTGCCGTGATTCTCCGTTTGCCAAGCCAAAATCAGGAAAGGCGGTTGGGCGGAGACTCGTTTCCGACACCAAAATCGCGGCAGGCGCCGGTTTGACGGCAAATCGCAGTGCTCCAGCACCTCGAAAACGACGTCAATGCGTTTCACTCCGCACGTACAGTAGGCACAATTTGCATATCATTAGCAGGCCCGACCCGGAATTCTCCAGGGTCGCCGCGATTCTCTGCCTCCGATGGGACAAGTGGTCGACTTGTGCTTTTAAAAATCGTAAAACCGGCATGGCGGCTGCTGAGGGAGAGAGAGGGTGGGGGGGGGGGGGGGGCGGAACGTGTTCGACATCGCCATTGTTTGCTGACAGTGCCTGAGAGAGTAGTGGGGGCTGGCCAGGGGGTGTGGGCTGTGGGACTGGGGTGGACGGACATGGAACAGCATTGCCGCAGCTGGCAAAGCAGCCATGCAGCAGCGCACGCCGCCAACAGCCCACTTTGAACCTAGTGCCACGGATCGGATAGGTGTCCCCCAGGGCACCCCCTGGGTTCCCTCTGGCCCCAGATGACCCATCCGCTGACTGGGCGCGCTCCAGCACAGCCAGTGCCACCTTGTTGGCTGGGATAAGTGAGTGCAGGGAGTGTAATGCGCATGTGCGGCATCACAGACCCGGTGAATCCCGCATCATTTATCGTTGGAATCGAGTGTGTTCCACACAGCCCCTCAACGGGAGCGGAATCGGTCCAGGTGCGGCAGCATTTTGTTTTTGTCGGAAAAGTCCATCGATTCTCCGTTGGCGTCAACATTTAGTCTCAGAAATGGAGAACCCCGCCCAAAGATCATGAGGGGTCTTGACAGGGTGGATGTGGAGCGGGTGTTTCCTCTTGTGGGGAAATCTAGAACTAGGGGTCGCCGTTTAAGAATGAGAGATCACTTATTTAAGGCAGTGATGAAGATTTTTTTGTTCTTTGAGGGCTGTGCGTCTCTGGAACCCTCCGTCAAAGATGGTTGACGCAGAATCTTTGAATATTTTCAAGGCAGAGCGAGATAGATTATTTGACAAGCAAGGGGGGCGGGGTGAAAGGTTATTGGGAGTAGGTAGGTAGGAATGTGGGGGTGAAGTTACAAATAGATCAGCCATGATCCTATTGAGTGGTGGCTGCAATGCGTGAGAGAGATCGTGCAGAATATCCCCTTCCGATCGCAATCGAACGAGTCCTGTTCGGAAGTGTGTGTGTGTGTGTGTGTGCGCATGGGACAAGTGAGGTCCAGTTCCCAGCTCAACGGTGCTGCCCCACAAGGTCAAACAGCTCGCTGGCGCTGCCCAGACTCTCGCAAGCGGGCAGTGTTTTGTGACATTCGTCCTGGCACGTCTGTCAGCCCCTTGTAGGGGTGGGGAGGGGGAGGCGGGGTGAGAGGCTCTACCTTGCTTGTTTAATTCCCCCTTAAACAACCGCACGATGCTTCTGAGGACGACCCACGACATTCCCCCACCCATCGGGGAAAATGTTTCTCAGAATAAGCAAGAGCTCCAGATGCTGGGTCAGACAGACCCTTGAAGCCAGCATCTCGATTTGCGAGAAACTGCTCCTGTCTGTCCGTATTGTAAACAGAAATTAAGATAATGTCCCTAATGGCATTTAGGATCTTGATAAACTATTCACTGCTTCGTTAGGAAGGGCTCTGCTTGGAGCAGACTTCCATAAACCTCAGATAAAAACGGCCAATTTACTCATTTGTCTGACTCATTTAGTCAGCCACTCAGCAAATTAAACGCAACCATAAAAGGAATCACATCAAGACTTTACATGAAAGTTATTCGGAGCCTCAGCGACGCTCTTCTTTAAGGACCAAGTTGCTTGGCTCGGCCCCGTGGCCATCGGTGGATACTGTGGGATTTGTTCGACACAGGATGAGTAGGCCTGCGGTGTGACACATGGCGAATGTAAGGCTGACACTGTAAACCACAGGAGCCAGACCTCGGGGAGTCTGTCTGTGTCATCTCATCTCCACAGATGTGCGACACAACATAGAGTTCATCCAAAAGCAACAGCCAGCCTTTCTGCCACTTGGTTGCCTCGGTGATGGTGGGGATGTTGGGTTGTTGAGGGTGCGGGGGAGGGTATGGGGGGGGGTAGAGGTCCTGAAGCAGGACGGAGGGGTTCCAATGACTGAATTATGTTTTGAGCTGATCTGTGAGCTTCCTTGCACCTTTCTGCAGAGTGTGATGGTTTATATATGCTAATGAACCTCCCTTGGAGTTGGTCAACGCAGGTCGAATGATGTGTTGTTTAATGACAGGAGCGTTATACTTTATATTGCTGAGTGTGTCACCATGTGAACAGGTTAGTGGATTGGTCATGATAAATTGCCCCTTGATGTCCAAAGGTTAGGTGGGGTAATGGGGATGGGGCGGAGCATTGGGCCAAGGTAGGGCCCTCTTTCGGAGTGCCAGTGCAGACTTGATGGACTGGATGGCCTCCTTCTGCATTGTCAGGATTCTATGATTTCTATGTATTTGTGTAAATGTAAACTGCATGAATATTGCATTTTGTTTTATAGGTGTCGGCTGCATGTATGTGGTGCGCATGATGTATATATTTTTTGTGCATGTATGCGTGTACTCTATATGTATGTCATATGAGTGTATCTGTGGTTGTCTATGTGCATGCTTGAGAATATATATGTGTGTGCGTGTACACAGACAGGGCGCCCATAAAGATCTTAAACAGACGTCTTCAAAATCCAGACTGGGGTCAAACAAAGCTTTCCGGTAACTCTCATTCTGTTTAGAATCTATCTGACAATGGTTCTTCACGTCATCAAAGATCAGCTACCCTCTGATGTCAGCATTAAATACTGTATAGATACTCTTTAACCTGTCACCTCCGTGCGATAACTAAACTGAACCATAGACATACAAAACTAAACTGACCACCATAGACATACATAATCCACAGTTTATAGATGACCATCATTGCCCTCCCTGCACCAGATTTTCATGTCACTCTCGATGAATGAATGAATGAATATCGCTTATTGTCACAAGTAGGCTTCAAATGAAGTTACTGTGAAAAGCCCCTAGTCGCCACATTCTGGCGCCTGTTCGGGGAGGCTGTTACGGGAATCGAACCGTGCTGCTGGCCTGCCTTGGTCTGCTTTCAAAGCCAGCGATTTAGCCCAGTGTGCTAAACAGCCCCTCTCTTCCATTGTGCATATAGAACCTCGACCTGCCCTTGATGTTGTCAAAACAAAACTCACCTCAGACCTGGTCAGCCAAATATTTCACCGCCTACACGAGTAAGTGTTCCAGAAGACGTTAGCCTGTTTTCTGCTTTGGAGAGAGAGCTGACTGGCGATGATTTAACCTGAGGGTCACCATAACTCAGACGAGGGGCAAGGTTGAGAAGGTGGGGCCTTCAGAAATAACCTCAGCCGGTACGGGGAATTGAACCCGCGCTGCTGGCCTCGCTCTGCATCACGAACCAGCCGTCCAGCCAACTGAGCTAACTGACCCTGGGGAGACTCTTAAATATGTCGAGCACTTCCCCTTCCTTGGCAGCCGCCTCTCTCAAAAGGTCACCATGGACAAGGAGATCCAGAACTGGATCAGCTGCTCCAAGTCAGGCGTTTCCAAACTCCAGCAGTGAGTGTTTGACAACAAAGACGTCCCCGGGTCAGTGAATGAGGTGCGGAGCAGTTGCCTGAGCAGCACTCCGATACTGCAGTGAGACCCAGGCTGTGCATCAGGAACATGAGTCTTCCCTCAGCAATTCCCTCAGCAATGCCTCTGTCGTATCTCTCCAGAGACAGTGGAAGGACTGTCGAGCAAACGCTGGTGCCCTTCTTGAAGCCAGCTCCACCAAGCATTCAGGAAAAACTCGATTGCGGTGGTCGGTATTCCAGAGAATAGGGTAGATATGTGGGCTTCAGTATGGTGCTCTTTGTAAGAGCCGGTGCAGACTCAATGGACCGAATGGCCTCCTCCTGCACTAAAAATTCTTTGATTCTATGAGAAGGCTAAAGAAAATGCTCCAAAGACACTCTGACACTCTCAGTGAAGCACGGCAAGCATTGACACTAATGACTGGGTCAATCATCGCACCACTCACCCCAAATGGTGACAACTTGTCCATCAAGCTGCACCATGCTCTGAGTCACAACGTCTTCATAGAAGCATAGAATTTACAGTGCAGAAGGAGGCCATTCGGCCCATCGAGTCTGCACCGGCTCTTGGAAAGAGCACCCCACCCAAGGTCAACACCTCCACCCTATCCCCATAACCCAGCAACCCCACCCAACACTAAGGGCAATTTTGGACACTAAGGGCAATTTATCATGGCCAATCCACCTAACCTGCACATCTTTGGATTGTGGGAGGAAACCGGAGCACCCGGAGGAAACCCACGCACACACGGGGAGGATGTGCAGACTCCGCACAGACAGTGACCCAAGCCGGAATCGAACCTGGGACCCTGGAGCTGTGAAGCAATTGTGCTATCCACAAGGCTACCGTGCTGTCTTCATGATGAGGCAGAACGATGGCAGAGGAGTGAAGAAAAGGGAGCAAACCCTGCACTCCAGATCCCATTACCTCATCCTGCCCCCAGTGCCCAGACATCTGTGCGTCAAGAGACGGCCTATTCTGTCGCATGACGACCCATGGTAGAAGCGTGTGACCCTGTTGATGTCATACGTGAATTGAGGAGCCAGCTGACGATGATATGTTTCTGCGTACATGCATGAATGTGCGAACTGTGCACATATATGTAGTCTGTGTGTGTGGCTTCACCATATTGACTCTTGGTATGAGATGGTTTTCCTATGATGGCAGTTTGAGTTTGGCCCATCTCTGGAGTTTAGAAGCATACGATCTCATTGAAACATATAAACGTCTGACAGGGTGGAAGCTCAGAGAATGGCCTGAATAATACTCTCTGCCAGCGAGAGCGAAACGTGCATTGTGCCGATGTTTTATTGGACGCAAAGATGTCGGGTCACATTCCTGGCGTCATCACGTCAGTCTGGGATAATAAGGAAGTGGGGATTTCCATCAGTCATACTTCCCATTTCTACACCAGGCAGGCTGTAATGTGGGGCTGTCTTGCGGGCAGATTTAAATCATGGCTGTTTAGCGTTCTTTGGCCGCTGGAAATACTTTGTGGAAGGGGTAGATGCATACTGACTTAAATTCATGATTTAGGAACCTGAATGGTCCTTTCCTGCACTGGGCTGCTAAAGAGGCCTGGGTGCTGCTTTAGATGATCTCCATTGCCGGGTACCCCCCCTACTGCTCTGATTGGGTGGGATGCTCTCGGCCTGTAGTCCAGAACTCTTTATTGGCCCAGTTGACGCTTTATTCGGTGTCTTTGGGTGCAGGCTCAGAATGCCGGCTCCTTCTGGGTGTACGCCCAGCGTGCCAGCGCCCGTTATCCAGCCCGATGTTTCCCATGGCCGGAAGGTCTTAGAACTAGTGGGCAGCATGGTAGCACAAATGGATAGCACAGTGGCTCCACAGCGCCAGGGTCCCAGGTTCGATTCCCCGCTGGGTCACTGTCTGTGCGGAGTCTGCATGTTCTCCCCGTGTCTGCGTGGGTTTCCTCCGGGTGCTCCGGTTTCCTCCCACAGTCCAAAGACGTGCCGGTTAGGTGGATTGGCCATGCTGAATTGCCCTTAGTGACCAAAAATGTTAGGAGGGGTTACTGAGATAGGGTGGAAATGAGGGTCGGTGCAGACTCGATGGGCCGAATGGCCTCCTTCTGCACTGTATGTTCTATGTCGCTCTATGTTGTTAAACCAGGGGGGTCGTCTCAGGGTTAAGGCTCAGTCTTTCCAAGATTGAGATAAGAGGACACATTTTCTTCGCTCAAGGGTTGTGAATCTTGAGAATTCTCTATCCTAGAGGGATGTGGATGCCTGGCTGTTGACTATGCTAAAATCCACGATTGGCCAATATTTGTATCCGAGGAAAATAAAAGGGTGCGGGCACTGGACTGGAAAGTGGATTTGAGGCCAAGATCGGATCAGACCAGCCATGGAATTGTTGATGGCCCCAGGGCCTTATGATGCATTCGATGGCACATTAACGCGACACAAACTGAATTGCCTTGGGTTGATTCAACTTCTATAATGGGTTGGATTATCAGAATCGAGACCAAAACAAGCGGCCGCTGTCCAAAGGTGTTCGATCTCTATGTTTGCCGACACTTGCTCATGGCACAAAAGCTAGAAATACAAACAAGAGAAACTGCTTTTACGGTTTACATGGGAATGCACAGTCACGGCCACAACCTCAGACTGAGCCAGCATTTGCCACAGGAGCTGGCAGCATTCACATTAGGCACTGGCAGCATTTTGGTTGCAAGAGGTGGGTGAAAGCACATCTTGAAATGGGTCTCGGTGGTACTGCTGGCACACACAGCTGTCATTACAGATGTTTATATTTTAAAAAGTGGTGCGCCTCAATGCTTTGGCGACAAGAGGAGGTCAGAGGCTGAGGAATTTGTGGCAAGTAACTCGCCTCCTGGCTCCCCAAAGCCTGTCCACCATCTGCAAGGCACAAGTCAGCAAGGTAGCACAGTGGTTAGCACAATTGTGTTATGGGCCAGGGTTTAGAGAATCCCAAAGTGTATCATGGAGTTCACCTGACCCACAGCTTTTACTAGATTGTGGTATGGGGAGCACACGGCCCACTCTACAGGTGTGGTACAGCAGAAATGGAAAAGTATTTTTTAAAGCAAAACAATGTTTATTCTGTGAACTCAAGTTAACCTTTTAAAACATACGGTGAACATCTTAGCAACCATTAATTCAAATACAACCCCCAAAGAATACAACACTAAGTAATCCTTTAAGCTTTCCTTTTAACATCCATACGACTTAAAAACAAAACCTTTAAAAGAAGCACATCAGGTTAAAGTCTTATTCAAGGAATTAAGGGCTATGGAGAGAGAGCGGGTAAATGGAGTTGAAATCAGCCATGATTGAATGGTGGAGTGGACTCGATGGGCCAAATGGCCTTACTTCCACTCCTATGTCTTATGGTCTAAAGTCACTACTGAAAACATTTATAATTCTGAATTCACCAAATGATCAAGAGATAGTCTTTAGTTGGCAGAGAGAACAGCAGTACACCTGCTTGGTCTGGCTTCAGCTCCAACACGGAAAAGGAAACTAAAACACACCCTGCAGCCTGCCCAAAAATGAAAGTAAAAAGCTAACAGACAGCCCAGCTCCACCCACTCTCTGACATCACTGCAGTAGTAAACACCCATTTCTTAAAGGTATTCTCACTACAGATATTTATGTACACACCCATTTATAAACACCCATTTCTTAAAGGTACTCTCACATAACAATTGCTTCACAGCTCCAGGATCCCAGGTTCGATTCCCGACTTGGGTCACTGGCTGTGCGGAGTCTGCACGTTCTCCCCGTGTGTGCGTGGGTTTCCTCCGGGTGCTCCGGTTTCCTCCCACCGTCCAAAGATGTGCAGGTTAGGTGGATTGGCCATGCTATATATTAAATTGCCCTTAGTGTCCAAAATGGCCCTTAATGTTGGGTGGGGTTACTGGGTTATGGGGATAGGGTGGAGGCGTGGGCTTGGGTAGGGTGCTCTTTCCAAGGGCCAGTGCGGACTCGATGGGCCGAATGGCCTCCTTCTGCACTGTAAATACTAATAATGTTCTATGATATATGGATCTCTGTAGTTAGGAGTATGATGGAATATCCTCCACTTGCCTGGATGAGTTGCGGATTCCACAATACTGAAGAAGCTCGACACTATCGAGGGCAACGCATCCTGCCTGATTGGCACATTACCCAACACCTTCAGCATCCGTTCCCTCTACCACCAATGCACAGTCGCTGCATAAAATTTTACAGTGCTGAAGGAGGCCATTCGGCCCATCGAGTCTGCACCGACCCTTGGAAAGAGCACCCCACTTAAACCCATGCCTCTACCCTATCCCCGTAACCCAGTAACCCCACCTAACCTTTTTGGACCCTAAGGGCAATTTATCATGGCCAATCCACCTAACCTGCACATCTTTGGACTGTGGGAGGAAACCGGAGCACCCGGAGGAAACCCACGCACACACGGGGAGAAGGTGCATACCCTGCACAGACAGTGACCCGGCCGGGAATCGAACCTGGGACCCTGGAGCTGTGAAGCAACTGTGCTAACCACCAGTCTGCATCATTTACAAGGTGCACTGCAGCAACTCAGCAAGGCTTCTTTGACCTTCCAAAAAGACGAGGGCAGAGGGCGTATGGGAACAGTTCCCGCATCAACTCACACACCATCCGGACTCATTCCTTCATCATCCTTGGGTCAAAACCCTGTGGGTGAATCCATTGACTCCCAATAGTTCATGAAGGCCACTACCGAAATCCCAAGGGCAATAAATGTTACCAAAGCCCACAGCCTGAAAATAAATAATCACACAAGTAATGCCCACTGTTTGGGATCGGTCGTTGTGGCTGAGGTGGTTCATGCTATCAGACAAGGCAAAAAAATAACGCGACCAGTCAACAGAACAATCAGGGCACTGAATTGATTCAAGAGCGGAGCACTCTAAGTGTCACAAAAACAAAGTAGACAGTTGAATTAATAGCAATCCGTGGCCCGGGTATTCTGCGGGCAGCCATAAACTAGCATTCAGCAGAACATTCTTGGCAGCGTTGATTGTTGAGGAGGGTTTTCTTTTTGTTCTTTGCCAGGGACCCTTGCTGTTGTCAGGCTGTGAGTAGGGCTTTAAATTAACAGAGTTGCTGGGGGGTGGGGTGCATCCAGGTGAAGAGAGATTTAGAAATGTTGAGGCAACAGAATCTGGGTAAAGACACGCAGAGTGCTCCTGGAAGGGACAGCGGGTTTAACACAAATGATGCTTCTCGGAGCAAGGTTCCTGCAGGAAATAGTAATAAAAAGTGAAATTAAAGGCTCTTCATCTGAAGAGTCCACAATGAGGTCGATGAACCAGTGGCACAAATCAAGATAAATGCATTGCCATTACAGAAACATGCTCACATGGTGATGGTAGAACCCTCAAGAGTATTGACAGTCAGAGAGATCTAGGTGTACAGGTCCACAGGTCACTGAAAGGGGCAACGCAGGTGGAGAAGGTAGTCAAGAAGGCATACGGCATGCTTGCCTTCATTGGCCAGGGCATTGAGTATAAGAATTGGCAAGTCATGTTGCAGCTGTATAGAACCTTAGTTAGGCCACACTTGGAGTATAGTGTTCAATTCTGGTCGCCACACTACCAGATCGATGTGGAGGTGCAGAAGAGATTTACCAGGATGTTGCCTGGTATGGAGGGCATTAGCTATGAGGAGCGTTGAATAAACTCTGTTTGTTCTCACTGGAACGACGGAGGTTGAGGGGCAACCTGATAGAGGTCTACAAAAGTATGAGGGGCATAGACAGAGTGGATAGTCAGAGGCTTTTCCCCAGGTAGAGGGGTCAATTACTAGGGGGCATAGGTTTAAGGTGCGAGGGGCAAGGTTCGGAGGAGATGTACGAGGCAAGTTTTTTACGCAGAGGGTAGTGGGTGCCTGGAACTCGCTACCGGAGGAGGTGGTGGAAGCAGGGACGATAGTGACATTTAAGGGGCATCTTGACAAATACATGAATAGGATGGGAATAGAGGGATACGGACCCAGGAAGTGTAGAAGATTTTAGTTTAGACAGGCAGCATGGTCGGCACAGGCTTGGAGGGCCGAAGGGCCTGTTCCTGTGCTGTACTTTTCTTTGTTCTTTGTTCTTTGAAAGTTGGGAATGAAATATTCCAAGTAACACAACATTTCGAAAAGAGAGATATAATGGAAAAGGACGAAGGGTAACTCTGTTAGTAACGAATGACTTAAGGACATCAGTGAGAGAGGATCTTGGCTCAGAAGATCATGGCGTAGAATCCGCATGTGTGGTGGTTAGGAATAACAAGAGTCAGAAAACACCGGTGTGAGTAGTTTAGAGTCTCCCTAACCTTGGTTATACCATCGGACAGAACATTAAACAAGAAATTATTGGAGCCTATAACAAAGGCAATATAATATAATGGGTGGCAGGGTGGCCCAGTTAGCACGGCTGCCTCACAGCATCAGGGACCAAGGTTCAATTCCAACCGTGGGTGATTGTGTAGGGTTTTCACATTCTCCCCGTGTCTGCGTGGGTTTCCTCCGGGTGCTCTAGTTTCCTCCCACAGTCGAAAGATATGCAGGTTAGGTGGATTGGCCATGCTAAAATAATAAAAATCATAATCTTTATTAGTGTCACAAGCAGGCTTACATTAACACTGCAATGAAGTTACTGTGGAAATCCCCTAGGCGCCACACTTCAGTGCCTGTTCGGGTACACGGAGGGAGAATTCAGAATATCCAATTCACCTAACAAGTACGCCTTTCGGGGCTTGTGGGAGGAAACATGAGCACCCGGAGGAAATCCACGCAGACACGGGGAGAACGTGCAGACTCGGCACAGACGGCGACCCAAGCCGGGAATCGAACCTGGGACTCTGGCACTGTGAAGCAACAGTGCTAACCACTGCTACCGTGCCACCCATTGCTCCCTAGTGAACAAAGATATGCAGGTTAGGTGGGGATAAGGGATTATGGGAATAGTGCGGGGGATTGGATCTTGAGAGGGTGCTCTTTCAGAGGGTTGGTGCAGACCTGATGCCGAATAGCTTCCTTTTGCACTGTAGGGATTCTATGAATAGTGTGCAATTTTTAAAATCTTCAGATAGACTGGACCATTCACCTTGGCAAGGTTGGTCTGGAGGATGAGTTTGTAGAATGTTTTCATGATGGTTTCCTGGTACAACATGTTATGGAACAAAACAGAGATAAAGCCATTCTAAATCTAGTATTGTGAAATGAGGCAGGGTTAAATAGTAATGTCATTGTCAATGGTCCACTGGGAAATACTGATCACAATACAATTGTGAAAGTTTGAAACTGCATACTCCAATCACAAGCAGGAATTTTAAACAGAGCCAATTACATAGTATGATGGGAGAACTGGCTAAGGTTGATTAGGTAAATAGACAAACTTGAATGGTGGTAAATATAAGTGTGATACGTTTAAAAAACCTATTCAACGTGGTCAACAAAAATTAATTCCATTAAAAACACGAACTCAGCAAGAACGATCCATTCATGGCTTACTTATTAAGGATAATCTTTTATTAAAATAAGAGGTGGATAAGGTTGCAAAGAATAGTAGCAAGAATTGGGAGTGTTTTAAGAGTGGCAAAGGGCCACCAAATGGTTAGCCATGGGTATAAAACAGATTGTAAGAGCTTTTACAAGTATATAACGGGCAGCACGGTAGCCTTGTGGATAGCACAATTGCTTCACAGCTCCAGGGTCCCAGGTTCGATTCCAGATTGGGTCACTGTCTGTGCGGAGTCTGCACGTCCTCCCTGTGTGTGCGTGGGTTTCCTCCGGGTGCTCCGGTTTCCTCCCACAGTCCAAAGATGTGCAGGTTAGGTGGATTGGCCATGATAAATTGCCCTTAGTGTCCAAAATTGCCCTTAGTGTTGGGTGGGGTTACTGGGTTAGGGGGATAGGGTGGCGGTGATGACCTTGGGTAGGGTGCTCTTTCCAAGAGCCAGTGCAGACTCGATGGGCCGAATGGCCTCCTTCTGCACTGTAAATTCTATGATAATCTATGATAAAAGGAGGAGAGTAGCTAAAGTAAGCGTTGGTCCCTTGAAAGTAGAGAGAGGCGAAATTATCATTGGGAATGAGGAAACAGAAGAAGTACTGAACAAATATTTTGTGTAGAGAAAATGTACTGGGGAGATGGAAGGGACTAAAATCTGACTAATCCCGAGGCCTGATGGCCGACATCCTGCGGTTTTAAAAGCGATAACTATGGAGGTGCAAACACATTGACTATGATTTTCAGACATTCTGTAAATTTTGGAACAGTCTCAGTAGATTGGAAGTTAGAAAATGTAATGTTTCTTTTCAAGAAATGAGGGAGGGAGAAAAAAGGGGACCGGATGGGAAAATGTTGGAATCTATTATTTATTTATTTATAAATTTTGAGTACCCAATTCAATTTTTCCAATTACGGGGCAATTTAGCGTGGCCAATCCACCTACCCAGCACATCTTTGGGTTGTGGGGGTGAAACCCACGCAAACACGGGGAGAATGTGCAAACTCCACATGGACAGTGACTCAGAGCCGGGATCGAACCTGGGACCTCGGCACCGTGAGGCAGCAGTGCGCCACCTTGCTGCCTTGTAATCCTTTATTAAGGAATCCTTATCAATGCAATTAGAAAATCATCGTATGATCAGACAAGTCAACGTGGTTTATTAAAGGGAAATCATGTTTGACAAATTTATTAAAGTTTTTTGAGGGTGTTAACCAACAGGGAAATGGAAAAGGAACCAGTAGATGTGGTAAGCCTGGATTTAAAAGAAATTAATTTAGGGGATGTGGGCGTCGCTGGCTAGGCCAGCATTTATTGCCCATCCCTAGTTGCCCTTCCGAAGGTGGTGTTCACCTGCCTTCTTGACCAGCTGCGGTCCCAGAGGTGTAGGTACACCCATTGTGCTGTTAGGGAGGAAGTTCCAGGATTTGGGCCTAGCGACAATGAAGGGAAGCTGATATATTTTCAAGTCAGGATGGTGAGTGACTTGGAGGGGAACCTCCAGGCGGTGGGGTTCCCAGGTATCTGCTGCTCTTGGCCTTCTAGGTGGGAGTGGTCGTGGGGGAGAAGGTGCTGCCTAAGGTGCCTTGGTGAGTTCCTGCAATGCATCTTGTAGATGGTATACATGGCTGCCACCGTTCGTCAGTGGTGCAGAGCTTCTTGTGTGTTGTTGGAGCCGCACTCGTCCGACCAAGTGAAAAGTCTTCACACTCCTGACTTGTAGATGGTGGACAGGCTTTGAGGGGTGTATTAGGAGGTGAGTTACTCACTGCAGGATTCCTGGCCTTTGACCAAGTCTAGAAGCCACGATATTTATGTGACTAGTCCAGTTCAGTTTTAGGTCAATGGTAACTCCTAGGATGTTAATAGTGGGAGATTCAAGGATGTACATGCATACCAGAGTCCCTCTGATCCTCGGTGCTTCCCAGGGTCCTGCCGTTTACCATGTATTCCCTTTCCTTGTTTGTCCTGCCCAAGTGCATCACCCCACCCTTATCCAGATTGAATTCCATTTGCCACTGATCTGCCCATTTGACCAGCCCGTCTATATCCTCAAGTAATCTATGACTATCCTCACTATTTACCCCGCCACCAATTTTCGTTTCATTCACCAACTTACTGATCTGCCCTCCTACATTCATGTCTAAATCATTTATAAATATTTAATCAAGGCAGCACGGTAGCACAGTTGCTTCACAGCTCCAGGGTCCCAGGTTCGATTCCCGGCTCGGGTCACTGTCTGTGTGCAGTCTGCCCATTCTCCCCATGTCTGTGTGGGTTTCCTCCCACAGTCCAAAGATATGCAGGTTAGTTGGATTGGCCATGCTAAATTGCCCTTAGCATCCAAAAAGGTGAGGTGGGGTGACTGGGTTATTATGGGGATAGGGTGGAGGGTGCTCTTTCCAAGAGCCGGTGCAGACTCGATGGGCCGAATGGCCTCCTTCTGCACTTTAAATTCTACGGTAAGTTGGTCAGACATGACCTCCCCTTAACAAAACCATGCTGACTGCTCTTGATTAATCCCTAGCTCTCCAAATGCAGATTAATTCTGTTCCTCAGAATTGCTTCCAATAGTTTTCCCACCACAGGGAAGACTGACTGGCCTGTAGTTTCCTGGTTTATCCCTTCCTCCCTTTCTGCTCCATCGTTGAATATATTTAAGGCTGAGATAGGCCGATATTTGGTGTCTCGGGGAATTAAAGAATATGGGGAGTGGGCGGGAAAATGAAGTTGAAGCCCAAGGTTAGCCTTGGAATTGTAGGCGAGTGGAGGCCGGAAACTGGCTGGCTGATAGTCAGATCTGTTACCAAAGGGAAGAATGTGGGAGGTTGCTAACATCCATCGGCAGTTGTGAGCTACGAAAAAGCCGTTGACGTCGCGGGACTGGAAGGTGTAACGTTACCCGGTCCCTTTTTGAATCCTAAATGCTGCGTTCAAATCGCCGCTCAAACTCTTTCCGAACGATGACCTGCGCAATGTGCGCCCGCCCAGCTCTCAATCCATTCTCTTCTCCCCCTCGATAATTCCGGTCGCTCTCTTCTGCAGCCCCTCAATGGCTGCGGTAGTCTTGATGTACGTCGGCAGTCCAGAACTGTGAGCAAGATTCTAAGTGTGGTTGAACCAATGGTTCAGTAGTTCAATTTTGAAATATCTCCGATTGCATTGTGTACAGTGAATAACTTTGAAGTGTCCTGGCTGTTATGTGGACCAGCATGGGAAATGTTTTGTCAACAGAACGCACAAACAGCAATGAGATCAATAACTATTACATTACAAATGAGTGGTTCCATCAATCCAATCAATTTACCCTAATGTGTAGCTTCCTTAGGGATATAGATTTGGTGTAGTACTGAGTCAATACAGAAGCACAGAATCCTGACAATGCAGATGGGGGCCATTCACCCATTGAGTCCGCACCGGCTCACTGCAAGTGCATTCTGCCTAGTCCCACTCCCTTGCCTTATCCCCGTTACCTTGCATATTCTCTCTTTTCAGATAGCAATACCTCGATCGAACCTGCCTCCACCACCCTCTCAATGGTGTCTAGAAATTCCAGGTTTGTTGCCAAGTCAGTATCACGTCACCTAATTTCAGTGTGGGTTGCTACAAATGGCCTCCTATACAGCCGGATCAGCGAGGAGAATAACTAGAGTTCAGCTTGGGCCACTGACCGTGATTCTTACTGATGCACCCTGTGGATAGGACAGCTCAATGATGATGCTCATTATCTGGATAGAATCCATGCAGTGCAGAAGGAGGCCATTTAGCCCATCGAGTCTGCACTCAACGCTCTGAAAGAGCATCCTACCTAGGCCCACTGTGCCACCTTGTCCCCATTACCCCACCTAGACTGCACATCTTTAGGCACCAAGGAGCAATTTTAGCATGGCCAATCCATCTAACCTGCACATCTTTGCACTGTGGGAGGAAACCAGGTCACCCGGAGGAAACCCACGCAGACATGGGGAGAAAGTGTAAACTCCGCACAGTCAAGGCCGGAATCGAACCCGGGTCCCTGTGGCTGTGAGGTACCCATGCTAACCATTGTGGCGCCCAATGTGATCATGATGCACTCATGAGCAATTGTCACTTGAGCGACTTACCAATTTGCCAATTGTTGCCAATCTCAACGCTCTTCCTTTTGGGCGTGGGCATGCAGTGTAAAACTGGCATGGACTGACCATCAGAACATCTCATGCAGTGTCCAGCTGAACTTCTTACGGTGCTTCACACAGGCAGTGAGCAACTTTTAAATGCAATGATTATTGACCAGCCCAGCAGTCAGTTTTCCCACATCAGGGTCCCAGCGATACTAGCAAGTTGAATGACTCATTTTGATGATGTTGGTTGACGGAGGGAAATAAAGAAAGAATTGTCGGCTCTCCCTATGGCAGCCGTGAGATCTTTGACCATACACTGAAGCCACTGAAATGGGTCCATCATCAGCATCTCATCGAGTGCAGCGCCCCTCTACACTGCACCGTCAACCTACATAATGTGCTCAAGTCAAAATTTTGGGCCAGAAATTTTCTGGCTGTTCCCGCCAGCAGGTGATGTCCCACCGACGGCAACCCCACCCCCGTCACTACTGGCGTGCCCATGGCGGAGGTTGTGAACAATAGTAAAATCTGTCGACAGCAGCCCACCTCCATCGCCGCAGAACACGCCGTGGGGTGGGCGATTGGGGGGGGGGGGGATAGAATCCCACCCTTGGAGTGAGGCTCCAACACAGCACCTTCAGGCGAGAGACTGAAACCAACAAAAACCTATGAAAGTGGGGTCCCAATTTTGACTTTTTGGTCTGATGAAATGTTGGGGGGTGGTTTTGTGAAGGCATTTACTATAAAGAGGCCCCGACCCTGTGCAAGTATTGTGGTGTCATTATAAAAGAGGGTTTTTTTTTGTATATAAATGACTGGAGTTCTGATGAAAGATCTCTGACCTGAAACGTCAAATCTGTTATTTCTCTCCGCAGATGCTGCCAGCATTTTCTGTTTTCCATTGTGGATTGCTCTAATCTTGAGTTCGAAAAATTAGTTTTAATTGTTTAGCCTTGAACTATCTTTCAGCCGAAACCTAATGGACAAACCCGAGAAGTGAGATCTCAAAATTAAAAAGAAAAGGTGCCCAAGAACACTACTGAAAGCAAAGCTTGCACGTATCCTTCAGTCGATATTAATGCAACGTGATTTTGCCAAAAGTTTCATATTTTGTCTCCAGACATTCTCTTGTGTAACACTAACAATTTGGGTTATGCCTGGGCTGAATTTTTTGAAAATTTATAATATCTCTGACATGTTAATTCCCTCATTTTTCTCAGGGTGTTATATTTTAATACCTGGAAAACCGAACGGTGGTTGTGTTTTTTTTTTTGTGATCCCCAGGTCATGCAGCTAGATGCTGGGTCAGTAAAAGATACACTTCTGATCCGTAGGGAGCGTGAGAAATTGTCTTGCGCCAAAACTGGGAGTTGTGTCTTTGGGCTCCGATGCCTTTTCGGAGTGAGGATGGTTCTCTGATCTTAAACCGACCAAGTGTAGCGTTCCTGAATTTAGACACGCTATAGATCGGGCATTGTCAAACTCGGAGGCACGACCCGCGGGTGGCTCGCGGGCGGGGCGGGAGTCGGGAGGGTCGCGGAGCCGTCCGTCACAGTGTTCCCGATCGCGCGCTATGCGCATGCACACCGAAGACCGGGCACGCATGCGCAGTGCGGCTGCATTTTTTTTTATGGTCGCAGCCTTTTTTTCAAGTTCGGGGGGCACAGGGGCCAAAGGGACCATTGGGGCCAAAGGGACCCAAAACCATTTTCTCCATTTTTGTCAGCAACAAACAAGGTAAGAGAAAATGGTGGGTCGCGCAGGTCGGCCGGCGTGAGTCGCGAAGGTCGGCCGGCGTGGGTCACGAAGGTCGGCCAGCGTGGGCCGCGAAGGTCGGCCGGCGTGGGTCGCGAAGGTCGGCCGGCGTGGGTCGCGAAGGTCGGCCGGCGTGGGTCGCGAAGGTCGGCCGGCGTGAGTCGCGAAGGTCGGCCGGCGTGGGCCGCAAAGATCGGCCGGCGTGGATCGCGAAGGTCGGCTGGGTTGGTCCCCGAAGGTCAGCCGGTTGGTAAAAAAGGGTCCCCGGAAAATAAGTTTGAAAAACACTGCTATGGATTGCTGAAAAGAAAGAGGAAATGAACTAAATGGATATGTGCGCATATTATGGGTCATAAGCGCCAATGATGGGCTGAGGGATGGGTCGCGTCACGATCATACGGAAGTCCCCAGTTGTCTAAGCTCGAGTAATCTCCCCCATTGAAAGGGCAGCACAGTGGCGCAGTGGGTTAGCCCTGCTGCCTCATGGCGCCGAGGTCCCAGGTTCGATCCCGGCTCTGGGTCACTGTCGTGCGGAGTTTGCCCATTCTCCCCGTGTTTGCGTGGGTTTCGCCCCCACAACCCAAAGATGTGCAGGCTAGGTGGATTGGCCACGCTAAATTGCCCCTTAATTGGAAAATAAAATGAATCTGGTTCTCTAAATTTAAAAAAAACTATCTCCCCCATTGAATCACTCCACCTCTCGCCCTCTCTCCTCCACCTTTAAGACGCATCCGTAAAACCCATCTCTTTGACCGAGCTTTTAGTCGCCTGTCTCACTACCTCCTTGTGTGACTCGACGTCAGGTTCTTCTTGATAATGCTCCTGCGGGACTTCCGGGTGCGGCGATGACCAGCTGAGTTGCACGTTTCGGCAGCTCCCGGTGAAACGGACTTTTGGGCTCTTGATAGGAGCCCCAACGGCAATTTTGACGGCTGAAAACACTGTGCGGTAAACCAGAAGGGAATCCCCCCTGGATACGGATGAAAAAAGGAGGAGAAAGTGGCCGGATTGCAGTGGATCCTTTAGAACAGCGGCAAGGAAGGCAAGCAAAAACCAAGATGGCGTCGGAAGGTGGCAGTTTAACATGGGGCCCTGAACAACAAGAGTTCTTGAAATGCTGTGTGGAAGAGATCAAAAAGGAAATGAAGAAAGAGCTGTTGGCCCCGATACTACAGGCGATCGAAGGGCTAAAGGAGGAACAAAAGACCCAGGAGCGGGAGCTTCGGGTCGTGAAGGCAAAGGCAGCCGAGAATGAGGACGACATACAGGGCCTGGTGGTGAAGACGGAGACGCATGAGGCACATCAGAAACAATGTGTGGAAAGGTTGGAGGCACTGGAGAACAACGCAAGGAGGAACAACCTGAGGCTTCATAAAAAGAAGATAAAATTTGGAATGCTGCAACCGGCAAGACTGTGGGTCACATATCGAGGGAGGCACCACTACTTTGAGACGGTGGATGAAGCGTGGACTTTTATTGTGGAAGAAAAACTGGAATGAGCGGGTTATTAAAAAGAACGTTTGAACAAAGTGGTGGGGCGAATGTGGGGGGCGAAGAGGGGGGTTAAAAAGGGGGGAAAGAGGAGTTTTATGTACTAATCCTGCGATGTGGTAACTTTTCTCTCTTCCACAGGTGGTGATGGGGGGAGGAGGGGAGGTGGAGGAGATGAGGCGTTGGCCATTGGGGGCGGGGCCAAGGGAGAAGCGCGGGCTTGGTTCCCGCGCTATGATAATCATGGCGGGAATAGAGAAGCAGGAAGGAGGGGGCGTCGCACGGTGCGAGCCGAGGTCACGGGGGAAGCCGAGGTCGGCCAGAGTTTGCTGACTTCTGGGAGCAACATGGGGGGAGTAATTACGCTAGCGGGGGATCTAGCGGGGGGGGAATTACTGGGTTGCTGCTGCTGGGGAGAGGGGGAGCTGGTATGGGAGGGGATGGGAGGGGATGGGGGGGGCACCGCCTGGGGGAGATACAGCTGCGTGGGAACCGGGTGAGGAGCTGGAAAAAGGGGATGGCTAATCAACAAGGGGGGGGGGGGGGGGGGTAGGAAGCCCCCCAACCCGGCTGATCACGTGGAACGTGAGAGGGCTGAACGGGCCGATAAAGAGGGCACGGGTACTCGCACACCTTAAGAAACTTAAGGCAGATGTGGTTATGTTACAGGAAACGCACCTGAAACTGATAGACCAGGTTAGGCTACGCAAAGGATGGGTGGGGCAGGTGTTCCATTCGGGGCTAGATGCGAAAAACAGGGGGGTGGCTATATTAGCGGGGAAGCGGGTAATGTTCGAGGCAAAGACTATAGTGGCGGATAACGGGGGCAGATACGTGATGGTGAGTGGCAAACTACAGGGGGAGACGGTGGTTTTGGTAAACGTATCTGCCCCGAACTGGGATGATGCCAATTTTATGAGGCGGATGCTAGGACGCATTCCGGACCTAGAGATGGGAAAGCTGATAATGGGGGGAGATTTTAATACGGTGTTGGAACCAGGGCTGGATAGGTCGAAGTCCAGGACTGGAAGGAGGCCGGCAGCAGCCAAGATACTTAAAGATTTTATGGAGCAGATGGGAGGCGTAGACCCGTGGAGATTTAGCAGACCTAGGAGTAAGGAGTTCTCGTTTTTCTCCTATGTCCATAAAGTCTACTCGCGAATAGACTTTTTTTGTGCTGGGAAGGGCGTTGATCCCGAAGGTGAGGGGAACGGAGTATACGGCTATAGCCATTTCGGATCACGCTCCACACTGGGTAGACTTGGAGATAGGGGAGGAAACAGGAGGGCGCCCACCCTGGAGAATGGACATGGGACTAATGGCAGATGAGGGGGTGTGTCTAAGGGTGAGGGGGTGCATTGACAAGTACTTGGAACTCAATGATAATGGGGAGGTCCAGGTGGGAGTAGTCTGGGAGGCGTTGAAGGCGGTGGTTAGAGGGGAGCTGATATCAATAAGGGCACATAAAGGGAAGCAGGAGAGTAAGGAACGGGAGCGGTTGCTGCAAGAACTTTTGAGGGTGGACAGACAATATGCGGAAGCACCGGAGGAGGGACTGTACAGGGAAAGGCAAAGGCTACATGTAGAATTTGACTTGCTGACTACGGGCACTGCAGAGGCACAATGGAGGAAGGCACAGGGTGTACAGTACGAATATGGGGAGAAGGCGAGCAGGTTGCTGGCACACCAATTGAGGAAAAGGGGAGCAGCGAGGGAAATAGGGGGAGTGAGGGATGAGGAAGGAGAGATGGAGCGGGGAGCGGAGAGAGTGAATGGAGTGTTCAAGACATTTTATAAAAAATTATATGAAGCTCAACCCCCGGATGGGAGGGAGAGAATGATGGGCTTCTTGGATCGGCTGGAATTTCCCAAGGTGGAAGAGCAGGAAAGGGTGGGACTGGGAGCACAGATCGAGGTAGAAGAAGTGGTGAAAGGAATTAGGAGCATGCAAGCGGGAAAGGCCCCGGGACCGGATGGATTCCCAGTCGAATTCTGTCGAAAATATGTGGACTTGCTCGCCCCGGTATTGACGAGGACCTTTAATGAGGCAAAGGAAAGGGGACAACTGCCCCCGACTATGTCTGAAGCAACGATATCGCTTCTCTTAAAGAAGGAAAAGGACCCGCTACAATGCGGGTCCTATAGACCTATTTCCCTCCTAAATGTAGATGCCAAGATCCTGGCCAAGGTAATCGCAATGAGAATAGAGGAATGTGTCCCGGGGGTGGTCCACGAGGACCAAACTGGGTTTGTGAAGGGGAGACAGCTGAACACGAATATACGGAGGCTGTTAGGGATAATGATGATGGCCCCACCAGAGGGGGAAACGGAGATAGTAGTGGCGATGGATGCCGAGAAAGCATTTGATAGAGTGGAGTGGGATTATTTGTGGGAGGTGTTGAGGAGATTTGGTTTTGGAGAGGGGTATGTTAGATGGGTGCAGCTGTTGTATAGGGCCCCAGTGGCGAGCGTGGTCACGAATGGACGGGGATCTGCATATTTTCAGCTCCATAGAGGGACAAGGCAGGGATGCCCTCTGTCCCCATTATTGTTTGCACTGGCGATTGAGCCCCTGGCGATAGCGTTGAGGGGTTCCAAGAAGTGGAGGGGAGTACTTAGAGGAGGAGAAGAACACCGGGTATCTTTGTATGCGGACGATTTGCTACTATACGTGGCAGACCCGGCGGAGGGGATGCCAGAAATAATGCGGATACTTGGGAAGTTTGGGGATTTTTCAGGGTATAAATTGAACATGGGGAAAAGTGAGTTTGTGGTGCATCCAGGGGAGCAGAGTAGAGAAATAGAGGACCTACCGTTGAGGAAGGTAACAAGGGACTTTCGTTATACTGGGGATCCAGATAGCCAAGAATTGGGGCACATTGCATAGGTTAAATTTAACGCGGTTGGTGGAACAAATGGAGGAGGATTTCAAGAGATGGGATATGGTATCCCTGTCACTGGCAGGGAGGGTGCAGGCGGTTAAGATGGTGGTCCTCCCGAGATTTCTCTTTGTGTTTCAGTGCCTCCCGGTGGTGATCACGAAGGCTTTTTTTAAAAGGATTGAAAAGAGCATCATGGGTTTTGTGTGGGCCGGGAAGACCCCGAGAGTGAGGAAGGAATTCTTACAGCGTAGCAGGGATAGGGGAGGGCTGGCACTACCGAGCCTAAGTGAGTATTATTGGGCCGCTAATATTTCAATGGTGAGTAAGTGGATGGGAGAGGAGGAGGGAGCGGCGTGGAAGAGATTAGAGAGGGCGTCCTGTAGGGGGACTAGCCTACAGGCTATGGTGACAGCCCCATTGCCGTTCTCACCGAGGAACTACACCACAAGCCCGGTGGTGGTGGCTACACTGAAGATTTGGGGACAGTGGAGACGGCATAGGGGAAAGACTGGAGCCTTGGGGGGGGTCCCCGATAAGAAACAACCATAGGTTTCCTCCGGGGGGAATGGATGGGGGATAATGGAATGTGGCAAAGAGCAGGAATAACGCAACTGAAAGATCTGTTTGTGGATGGGAAGTTCGCGAGTCTGGGAGCGCTGACCGAGAAATATGGGTTGCCCCAAGGGAATGCATTCAGGTATATGCAACTGAGGGCTTTTGCGAGGCAACAGGTGAGGGAATTCCCGCAGCTCCCGACACAAGAGGTGCAGGACAGAGTGATCTCAAAGACATGGGTGGGGGATGGTAAGGTGTCAGATATATATAGGGAAATGAGGGACGAAGGGGAGACTATGGTAGATGAACTAAAAGGGAAATGGGAAGAAGAGCTGGGGGAGGAGATCGAGGAGGGGCTGTGGGCAGATGCCCTAAGCAGGGTAAACTCGTCGTCCTCGTGTGCCAGGCTAAGCCTGATTCAGTTTAAGGTATTACACAGGGCGCATATGACTGGAGCACGGCTCAGTAAATTTTTTGGGGTGGAGGATAGGTGTGCGAGGTGCTCGAAGCCCAGCGAATCATACCCATAAGTTTTGGTCATGCCCGGCACTACAGGGGTTTTGGATGGGGGTGACAAAGGTGCTTTCAAAAGTAGTGGGGGTCCGGGTCGAACCAAGCTGGGGGTTGGCTATATTTGGGGTTGCACAAGAGCCGGGAGTGCAGGAGGCGAGACAGGCCGATGTTTTGGCCTTTGCGTCCCTAGTAGCCCGGCGCAGGATATTGTTAATGTGGAAAGAAGCCAAGCCCCCGGGGGTGGAGACCTGGATAAATGACATGGCAGGGTTTATAAAGCTAGAGCGGATTAAGTTCGTTCTAAGGGGGTCGGCTCAAGGGTTCACCAGGCGGTGGCAACCGAAAGATAGATGGAATGGAAAAAAGAAGGCAGCAGCAGCAGCCCAGGATCGGGGGGGGGGGGGGGGGGAACCAGAAGGACTCTCAGGGTTGTTAATATATACTGTATAATATGTATAGGTCGTTGCGACAGATAATTATATATTGGACTGTTAAATTATATTTTTGGAGAGTGTTACTTGTGATAAGGCAGTTGCCAATTAGGGTTAGTTTTCATTTTTGTTATTTATTATTTATTCATTTTTTGTTTATAAAATAGGTCATTGTTATTTGTGTTGTTATAATATTGTGTAAAGGATGCACAATGTACTGTGTTGGTTGACCAAAAATTTTCAATAAAATATTTATTAAAAAAAAGATAATGCTCCTGCGAGGAACCCCCATGTTCAACATGAACCCCCATTCTTACTATGTTCAAGGTGTTACCTCATTGCAAGTTGTATGTAAAGAACGGCCTTGGGGAGGACGAGCAGAGCAGGAGCAGTCGAGAGGAAAGGATCGAGCAACTAAAAGCACTCATGGTCGCCTGATAGGATTAATGTAATCACCGCCATCGGTTGCACTTACTCTCTCGTTACTATGTGTAACTAGTTATAATTGCCTACTAAAATTACCGATTGCAACCATATTTGTCGTCTCATCGATATTAATTTCCAGTTAATACGGTGCTATAAAGTGGTGAATCAATAATGGAAGGGGCACGATTGCGAGAGCACCTTCTGAAGGATTAGGTTTCATTCCCTTTGCATGGCAAAGGGGCACATTGGGCGAATAGACACCCAAGATCCTCATACTCGCTCAGAATGGCCTTTGTCACTCTTGGTCTCTCAGATACTAACAGGAAGGTCCCGGCCAGCTTCGAGTACCTTGGTTAGAAAAGTGGACCTGCACCTGTGAAGTGGGCAAGGTGTGTCTTTATTACGATCCTGAAACCGCGCGTGTGAGAAATTGACCGTTTCTCGTTACGTTCGCGTCCATTTTATGTCAAGTAAACGGGTTGCACGAGGGCCCTTTCTGGTCTGCCTTCGGTGAAGGGAGGAGAATGCAAGTGGCTGAAAGGTGTGATGTTTCAGGAGGTGGTGGGCTGGCTTTCGCTCTGCAATGCTTTGCGCAGCGAGTTTCACCTGAAAGATGGCCCCTGGGATTCATCGACCCAGTATTGGGCCTCGAGCCTAGTCCCTGTAAAACCAAGGGGGAGCTGCAGGGGCCAATCAGAGGAGCTCCTCCCGGTCAGCACCTTCTCATGAAGTTCATGGGCTGTGGCTCCCTGACTGAGTCAAACAAAACCAAGTGAATGTATTAAACTTGTAGATGGAAGGATGTGTTTCAATTGCAATTTGCGCACTTAATTCCCTGTATTTTTTCTTGCTGTCGGGTATATCTCTGCTGTTTCATTATCACGAGAGGCCAGTACATCCCGAGCACCTATCGGGGAGAGGGTGGGAATCTCCTGATCGATCGAATGTAACTTTGTGGACAACTGGCGGTTCACACCATTCCGCGATGGTTTCCAGGAACAGGAGGAGGCCATTCAGCCCCTCCAGCCTGAGCTTCCAGGGGAAATGGCGCACAAACAATTAGTATAAGCTTCTGTGAGCTGCCCCTGGAAAAACACACATTTAGTTCTGTCCGGGGAAGGTGGGGGATGTACTGAGCATCTGGATTTGGCTTCATGATGTGATGAAAAGGCGGTTTTGTTGCACTATCGTCGGCTGAGGTTTTGGGTTACACCTGCTTTGTCATTACTTTGGGAGTTGGACAGATGAGGAACTGGGCTGGAATTTTGCTGCCAAAATGACGATGAAGCTCATGGTGCTGTCCATCATTTATGGGTGAATGATGTAGCAGTTGGGGCAGATGTCTGGTTAAATCCGGACAGCCGGACAGTCGCTGCCCGGTGGTGCCCCCTCAACGGTTGGCTTTGTGGAAATGGCATTGTTGTGTCTGTCTCTGAGTTCATAATGCAGCCAAGCAGTTTTATTAGCTGCCTGCAAATCCTTCCAATACACCTGGTGGCAGGTGGTGTTGTTGTCTGTTACGGTCTGTTGCCACCATATATGTTGGAGGTCTTGATGTAGGCCTGAAGGAATCTGTCTCTGTGTTATCTATGCTAAACAGGATATTGACAATGGCAAGGGTTCTGGTTGAATACAACTACATGAAAATTATTTCAGGCTCTGCACAGATGTTGACCTAACCTGGTTCCTAACAGTTATGTAGGTTAATTACTTGACCATGTGCCTGACTCACAGGCCGGGATTTTCCAAACCCCCCCACTCCCCCTCCACACCCCCTCCTACACCCCCTCCACCCCCACAACGTGCTTTCCCTGGACGAGGAAGCTTGCTATTGGCTTCCAGTGGGATCTTACGGTCGTTGAAATCTACAACGTTTGTATGGCTAGTATGTCCCGTCGCCGGGGGACCCACCGCCGTGGGGTGGGGTCCCTTTCGGCGGGACTGGAAAATACCACTGCGGGAAGGGTCGGAAAATCTCGGCCATGATGGATACATGAGGGCAGCACGGTAGCATTGTGGATAGCACAATTGCTTCACAGCTCCAGGGTCCCAGGTTCGATTCTGGCTTGGGTCACTGTCTGTGCGGAGTCTGCACATCCCCCCTGTGTGTGCGTGGGTTTTCTCCGGGTGCTCCGGTTTCCTTCCACAGTCCAAAAATGTGCAGGTTAGGTGGATTGGCCATGATAAATTGCCCTTAGTGTTGGGTGGGGTTACTGGGTTATGGGGATAGGGTGGAGGTGTGGACCTTGGGTAGGGGGCTCTTTCCAAGAGCCGGTGCAGACTCGATGGTCCGAATGGCCGCCTCCTGCACTGTAAATTCTATGATACATGAAGTCTCACTGATCCAGAGTCACAGGTTGTAGTGAACATCTGCAGTCGGGATCGTGGGCGATAATGAACATCCACCATTTTATTCGCCAGCCATCTTACCATGCAGCTTCTCAAAGGTACATCTCATTGTCAGCATTGACGTGCATAAAACATCACAACAGGTGGTTAGAGCGGGAGAATTTCCTGCTCTGCCACGCGACAGGAGACAACGGCAAACTATTACAGTGCTTTGTCAAGCATCATCATGGACCAATCCAATGGAAGTCCACGATGACGACCATCCTCTTTGGGCATGGTCCCTGAAGGAGGAGGAGGAGGTGTCTGTCTCACCATTGATGTGCATTAAACTGTGTGAACATAAGTGGCTGAGAAATAGGAACAGGAGTAGGCCATTTGGCCCGTCGCTCCTGCACCACCATTTGTAAAGTTCTTGGTTGAATCATGAAGCTGTGTTTCTGTGGTCAGTTCGAGCTAATCCCACTGCAGATGTTTAAAGCTTGTAATTGCAAGGATATGTATCCTATTGATGATGTGGTCAGTGTGACAGAAAGTGTGGGGCCCCTCTCCTTCAGGTTCTTTTAGGAGTGACTTTTAAAATAAATATTTTCACTTTTATTTTCAGCCCCTTTCTCTTCTCCATACCTCTCCTAATTCAATCTCTCTTTCCTTGATTTTTCAATCTCTATCTGGTTTGATAAAGAATTGACCCCCTTTAATTTACCCTCCGGCCCCTAGTCCCCATCTGATTGCTTAAGGATTAACCCTGTTGGTTGTCGTGTTCCCTCCGCTTACAGATGCCCGGTTCCCCCTCGCTGCGCCACTACCAGATCGTACTCGCCACAAAATACTTTTGAGATGAGAGGTGCAGGGACAGTCCAACCTAACAGGAGATGTTCTTAGTTTTAAAAAAATTCTTTCATAGAATGTGGTCTTCGCTGGCAAGGCCAACTTGTGCTCACCCACAATACCAGCAAACGCAAAATCCTGCAGATGCCGGAAAGCCGAAATAAAAACAGGAACCGGTGGAAAAGCTCAGCGGGTCTGACACAGAACTCAGCTCCGAAGAAGAGTCACATTGGATTCGAAACATTAACCCGTGTTTCTCTCTCCAGAGATGCTGCCAGACCTGCTGAGCTCTTTCAGCGCTTTCTGTTTTCATATGTTGTCATCCATCCCCAATTGCCTTTTGAGATGGTGGCGGTGAGCTGCCTTCTTGAACCACTGCATTCTGTGGCGACTGTGGTTTTTCATGTAAAGCTGAGTCCTCAGCAGTTTGGGCACATTGTCTTGGGGCTGGAGTTACATGTAGGGCAGACCAGATAAGGGTGGGAGATTTATTACCTCAAAGGACGTGCGTGAACCAAGATGGTCTTTTACAACCATCTCACGGCTTCATTATCACCATCGTTGATGCTGATATTTTTTTTCTTTTGGTTCACCCAATGTGAGCGTCGCTGGCTGGCTGGACCAGCATTTGATGCCCTGTCCCTAAATGCTGTCCTTCAACTGAGTGGCTTGCTAGACCATTTTATTCAGGAATAACCACATTGCTGTGGATCTGGAGTAACATGTGGGCCTGAGCAGGTAAGGGTGGCAGATTTCCTTCCCTAGAGAGACATTAATGAATCAGGTTTATTTATTTTTTTAAAATATTTTAATTCTCCTTTTTCACATTTTCTCCCAAATTTGCACCCACCAACAATAAACAATAATCAGTAACGAATATAATGTCAATCCCCACATCAATAACAACGATCCCATCCTCCCACCAAACCCCAAACATTAGCCCGCATGTTCACATAAACAAATGACAAAAAGGAATCAGGAATCACCCATAGTCACCCTTAATACACACAGTCCCCCTCCCCCCACCCTCCCAGCTCCCCACCCCAACTAATATTCGATGTTATCCAGTTCTTGAAAGTGCATAATGAATAATGCCCATGAATTGTAGAAACCCTCCATCCTTCCCCTCGGTTCAAACTTAACCTTCTCAAGAGTCAAGAATTCAAGCAGGTCCCCCCGCCACACCAGGGCATAGGGTGGAGAGGTTGATCTCCATCCTAACAGGATCCGCCTTCGGGCGATCAACAAGGTGAAGGCTATAATATTTGCCTCCGTGCCCGTTTCCAACCCCGGCTGGTCATACACCCCGAATATGGCCTCCCGAGGGCCCGGGTCCAGTTTCACGTGCAACACTTTGGAGATTACCCTAAACACCTCCTTCCACTAATCCTCCAGCTTTGGACAGAACCAAAACATATGAACGTGATTAGCGCCCTCCCCCCCCCCCCCCCCCCCCCCCCAACGTTCACACACACCTTCTACCCCCTCAAAGAGCCGGCACATCCTCGCCCTTGTAAGGTGCGCTCGATACACCACCTTCAGCTGTATCAGCCCCAACCTCGCACACGAGGTGGGGGTGTTCACTCTCTGGAGCACCTCACACCAGACCCCCTCCTCCATACCCTCTCCCAACTCTTCCTCCCACTTTGCTTTGATCCCTTCCAGTGGTGCCTTCTCCTCTTCCAAAATAGCTCCAAAAACTGCCGACACTAGAACAAGGTTTATTTAAATAACCCAATTGCCACAGTGGAATTTGAGCACACGCCTCAGAATTATTAATAGAGATCTCTGGATTACTATTCCTGCAATATAACCGCTATGCTCCCGTCTTCTGCTACAATGAGCATTAAAGTAAGTAAAGGCACCCATAAAGCCAGATGGGGCTGCTTTCCCCTTTTGAGGGTGAGAGCTGACTGGTGGTGATTTACCCCGAGGGTCACCACACCTCGGGCGAGGGGCAATGTTGAGAAGGCGGGGCCTTTCATGGATAACCTCAGCCGGAAGTCAGAGACATTTCAACTGGAAGACAAATGTCCCTTCTGCTGGACCAACACTGACCCAATTTCCACGAAAGAAGGAGAAGGCAGTGGGTGTCAACGTGAACATGCTTGCATTTTCTATGTAGGCACGTCACATCTATATTCTCGAGCATGTTATCTTGGGTCCAGTCACAAGATCTTTGCAGACGACCGGACAGTGGTAGTGGACCACACACCTACAAAGTCCAAGGATGGATGAGCCGCTCGTCTTGTTTATAGGCACTGCCCAGCAAGACTCCCCGTGCCATCCCCACTGTGCCAGGTTGGCTGATATTGGTCGGCATGGTAAGAGGGAGGCAAAAACTGGCCGAGGACCCCTGTCCTGGATTCACAAAAATCAGTCAAAGCTCCCGCACTTGCTTCAACTTATTGACCACTTAAGGTTCAGCCAACCTTGGGGTCCTATTTGACGCTGAACTGACCTCCTTACCCTTGTCTCCATCACTGGTCTGCACCCCTGCCTCATCTGTTGCTGAACCCCTTATCCATGTCTTTGTTAGCTGTAGACTTGGCTATTGCAACGGTTGGCCTCACCCCTGTATAAACTTGATTTTATTTATTTAATTTAAATTCATTCATGTTATGTGGCCATTGCTGGCGGGACCAGCATTTATTGCCCATCCCTAAACGCCCTTGAACTTGAACTGAGTGGCTTGCTTGGCCATTTCAAAGTCAACCACATTGCAGTGGATCTGGAGTCACATGTAGGCCAGACGAGGGCAGAAAGGATATTTGTGAACCAGACGGGCTATGATGGTTTCATGGTCATCATTTGACTTTTAATTCCAGATGCTTATTCAATTCAAATTTCCCCATCTGCCCAGGTGGGATTCGAAACCGGGTTCCCAGAACCGGGAACTCTGGATTATCAGTCCAGTGACAATACCGCGACACCACTGTCTTCCCCTTGCTGCCAGCATACTGAATCTTTGATATTAAAATTCTCTTTCTTATTTTCAAATTCCTTGTACCCGCTATCCCTCCAACTTCCTCTAGTCCTACAACCCTCTGAAATCTCTCTGCTCTTCCAAATCTGGGTCTCCTGCGCATTCCCGATTTTAATGGCTGCAAAATTGGCAGCTGTTCCTTCAGCGGCCTTGGTCCTAATTCCTCCCTAAACCTCTCTGCCCTCTGTACCTCTTCTCCTTTAAACCAATTCTTAAGCCAAGCTTTTGATTACCCATCCTAATAGTCCCTTGGTGTGGCTCAGTGTCAAATTTTGTTTGATGAAATTCCTTGTGAAGTGACTTGGGAGATTTTTACTACATTAAAGGCGCTATTTAAATGCAAGCTGTTGTACTTATATGTTGGTGTTGGATGCCAATGTTAGTCTCGATGGTGAATTCCCAATGACTGAATACCTTGTTGGGTCTTGCGATGCAGGTTCACAATGGCAACTGAGGCAGGTAGTAGTGTTGGACAGCCTGCGGCCTGGGGGCCACATGTGGCCCATCAGGGTTCTGAGTGGAGCCATGAGACATTTTGTTCACTGTTGCCCTCACGCAGGGTTGCCACATTCTGCTGATTTCTGTCCTTGTAGATTGTTCCTCTCGGTTTGACTGAAGTGATTTGCATGTAAAGCAAGGGCAGGTGACGTGAGGAGCTTGCTGGTTGCTCGTAACATCGACTGTGAGAGCCGTGCGCTCCCTCTGCCTACAATCAAGCATAAATATTTATTTTGTTTTTACCATTTGAAGTTGATGACAGTCCTATTTGTATATGGATGGTTGAGCATTTTCTACAACATTTATGAAATATTCAGCATGTATTAAATGTATTCAATCGTATTCAAGGGTCATGGTTAGTGACAAGCCCAATTTCAATCTTGAGGCCCACAGGAAGGCTCTTCATGGGGCCCATTCACTAACCTAGGCTGCCCATCACTACAGTAGAGAGCTGAGTACTTTGTGGGACCAGGTACCACTACGAGATCATACAAAGAGGAATGGTGGGGGCGGAACAAAAATTGGAGAAGGCGGGGAGGGGCAAAAGGATGTGACAATAACATCCCATTGGGGAAAATAGATTAATGCAATTTTCCCAACTGGTAAAAGTTTATATCTGCTATTTTACTGACCTTCATAGTTTTGGATGTTGTAACCTCTATGTGGTGAGTTGTTATCAATGTGGATCGGTTTTCAACCCATCAAATTCTTCCTCTTTCAGCTGGTCTCCAATGTACTGATCTTCTCGTGCACCAACATTGTCGGGGTCTGCACCCATTACCCAGCGGAAGTGTCCCAGAGGCAGGCATTTCAGGAGACACGGGAATGCATCCAGGCGAGACTGCACTCACAGAACGAAAACCAACAGCAGGTAAGGATCCAGATGTCAATCAAAGGGGCCAGATGTGCAGATCGCAATGGTCAAGGTAACACCCCTTATCTATAACACAGGACGTCCCAAATTGCTTTCCAGCCAATGAGGCACTTTTTGAATTGTGTTAATGTAGAACAGCAAAATTCCACAAGCAGAATTGTAATAAAGACCAGATAATTTGTGTTTGAGGCATAATTGGCCACGCTGAATTGCCCTTTTGTGTCCAAAAAGGTTGGTGAGGGTTACGGGGGGGGGGAATTGGGATTATTGAGCCATGATTGTCCAGAATGCTAGGGAGATAGTGCCTAGAAAATGTAATTTTCTATGTACACATTGGATGTGGCCTTAGTTGTATGTCTCATATTGATAAACTGCACCTCTAACGCCCTCAGTATTGCACTGAGGTGTCAGCCTGGGTTCTGAGCTCAAGCCTCTGGAATGGGGATTGAACCCACAACCTCTGGCCCAGAGGTGAGAGTACACCCCTTAATGGAAAAACCACACTCTCACTGCATGCATTTTATATGTCACCTTTAACACAGTAAAATGTTCCAAGATACTACATAGGAGTGTAGGGGGAGATGGTGGTGTAGTGGTAATTTTGCTGGACTGGTAACCCAGAGACCTCAAGCTAATGCTGTGGGGACATGGGTTCAAATCCCACTACAGCAGCTGGTGGAATTTTAAATTTGATTAATAGATCTGGAATATAATGCTAGTTTCTCTCTGTAATGGTGACCACTAAACTACTGTCATGAAAACTCATCTGTTTTAACAATCAATAATCTGCCATCCTTAGTCTGGTCTGTCCTACATGTGACTCCAGACCCGCAGCAATCAGGTTGACTCTTAACTGCCCTCTGAAATGGCCACCCTGGTGCATGGTACGATTTGACACAATGCCCCCCTCAGAATCAGCCAATGCAGTGACAGTACCATGATGCCACTGTCATCATCTGACACAATGAACTTGGAAAGGGCATAGAATCCACAGAGTCCCTACAGTGCAGAAGGAAGTCATTCAGCCCATCAAATCGACACCAGCCATCCGAAAGAGCACTCTACCTGGGCCCACTCCCCGCCCGTAACCCCAACTCATCTTTTTTGGGCACTAAGGGGCAATTCAGCATGGCCAATCCACCTAACCTGCCCACCTTTGGACTGTGGGAGGAAACCGGAGCACCCGGAGGAAACCCATGCGGACAAGGATACAATGTACAAAGTCCACACAGACAGTCACCCGAGGACGGAATCGAACCCGAGTCCCGGGCGCTGTGAGGCAGCAGTGTTAACCACTGCGCCACCGTGTCGCCCTGAAGAGATCTGGAAAAAATGTAAGTTGAGGGCGGCAGGTGGATTTTGACTCACTGGGGGGGGGGGGGGCAGCTGATTTCAGTCTTTGTGACAACAACGTCCATGAGTCCCCTCGGCATTCGTTGGTGGGGACAGGGGGATGGAGGGAGGGGGAAGCTCGGAGACGGTCGGTAGTGCAGAGGAGGAGCCTTTGTATGGTAATGTGATTCTGGAATGGTGGCTGAGCAGGGAGCAATTTAGTTGGGTGGGGGTGGGGGGGGTGGGGGCGGGGTTGTCAAAGAAGATATGCCAAGGATGGGAGAGGGTATGGATTTTAATGGAGAAAATGAAAGGAGGGGTGAGGATGTGACTGTGTGGACTGTTAGCTGTAAATAAAAAACAATTGAAGCTGCTTATAAATTAATTAGGAATTAAAAAGATAATTCGAATTTATATTGTGTTTCTTTCCCAACAAAAGACTACAGTGTTGTTTTATTCTATTTGATCAGTTCAAGTTGTTGAATAATTCAAGTCTTATTTTTAACAAGAATGTCTAATTATCAGTAAACTGTAGCACACTGAGGGAAAAGTGGGTGTAGCTCATTGTGATAAGGTCCTGAATAATTCATCGGATACGCTTAAATGATATGAATAATGAATATTTCTCAAAAACCTCCAATGAATATGTTAAACGAGTATACAAGGTAAACATTTAATGCTAATGGATTTCAGGCAGCAGCTCAGGTGTGAGGATTGGCCAAGTGCCCAAACTGGGAGGATACCAAATCTGCCAGGGGTCTCGACAAGCATTGACTGCTGAGCGGGCAGTGCCAATGCCCCAGACGGGTGGGGTGAAAGGCTGGTCATTAACCCCCCATTGATCAGACCGACAGAAAGAACTTAATAATGACCTTTATTAGTCTCTCAAGTAGGCTTACATTAACACTGCAATGAAGTTACTGTGAAAATCCCCTAGTCGCCACATTCCGGAGCCTGTTCAGCTATGCTGAGGGAGAATTCAGAATGTCCAATTCATCTAACAAGTCTTTCTGGACTTGTGGGAGGAAACCGCAGCACCTGGAGGAAACCCACGCCGACGCGGGGAGAATGTGCAGACTCCGCACAGACAGGGAATCGAAAGTGGGTCTCCGGCGCTGTGAAGCAACAGTGCTAACCACTGTGCTGCCGTGCCGCCCGTTTTGCATTTGGAGAGTGCCGACCATGACGTCAGGGTGTCCCAGAGCACTTTGCGGGCTAGGAGGCATGTTAAACATGTGTGGAACCTTGTTTAGGCCACACTTCTGAGCACAGTTCTTACGTAAGGGGGTTGAGGCACTGGGAAAAGCATGAAGGATGGTTAGTAGAATGCCAAACAAAACTGGAAGATTATGAGCGGGATTCTCTCACCACACCGGTTCGGAGACTCGCCGGGCGAGATTTGCCCGACGCCACCCTGATGCCGGACTGCCAATTCTCCGGTCACCGGACAATCGGCACTATTGGCGTGGCGCGGCGCCGGTGCCACCCCCCCCCACCCCCCCTGCCGATTCTCTGCCTGGGATGGGCCAAGTGGCTGCCCAAAAAAGCCCGAGTCCCGCCGGCGCCGTTCGCATCTGGTCTTACCCAGCGGAACCTCGGCGTCTATCCTGTCGGGGGCGGCCTAGTTCTGGGGGGGGGGGGGGGGGGGGCTCCAACCCCGGGAGGGCGGTCCAACCCCGGGAGGGTGGTCCAACCCCAGGAGGACCTCCACCGTGGCCTGCCCCGTGATCGGGGCCTGCCAATCATCGGGCTGGCCTCTCATAGTGGGGGCCTCTTTTGCTCCGCACCGGCCCCTGTAGCCCTACGCCATGTTGCATCGGGGCCGGCGCGGAGAAGGACGCTACCGCGCATTCGCGCCGGTCGCAGTGCGCATGCTCAGACCCGCGACGCCCATGTAACACCGGTATGGGCAGCTGGAGCGGCGTGGGGGTCTGCATTCAGATGGGAGAATCCCACCCTATATCTATCAGGAAAAATTGAACAGGCGGGGGCAGAAAAGACTGACGGGTGAGTTGGTAGAAGTCATGAAGATTATGAAACGGTTCAGTCGGGTTGGTGTAAAGAAGATCAGAACCAGGGGTCATACACATACGGTAGTCAAGTTCTTTTTACCCAGAGAGTGGTGAGAATGTGGAACTCGGAATCAAAGCGAGGTTGGAAGTGAATTGTATAGATGCATTTATGGGAAAGCCAGATAGACAGACGAGGGGGAATGAAATGAAAGGATGTGTCAATAGATGAGATGGAGAAGGATGGGAGGAGGTTTGTGTGGTGCACAGACACAGGTCGGTCCAGCTGATTGGCCTGTTCCTCTGTAATACTTTGGAACATACTGTTGGGTGGTCGTCCCTTCGTAGAATAGTTACTGGGGTTCTGCCCAGCGTCCTGTCCAACATCACCAAAATCAGATTAAATGGTCATTATCACATTGTTATTTTTGGGAGCAGCCTGTGAATAAATTGGCTGCAATGATTCCTGCATCACAACGGTGACTACATTTCAAATGTACTTAATTGGCTGTGAAGCACTTTCAGGCAGCTTGAGCTCATGCAAAATGTCTTTTTTTATTATTCGTTCTTGGGATCTGTGCGCCGCTGGCTAGACCGGGATTTCCCTAATAGCCCTCGAGAAAGGTGGTGGTGAGCAAATCTTTGTACCGCAGCAGTCCACGTGTTGTAGGTGCACCCACAGTGCTGTTAGAGAAAGGTGCACAAGATTTTGGCCCAGCGACAGTGAAGGAACAGCTAGATATTTCCAAGTCAGCATGGTGAAAATGGAGGGAAAATGCGGGTGATAGTGTTCCCATGTTTTAGCTGTTCTTGGCTTTACCATAAAATCCCTAATTGTCGGGCCCCCTTGATGGTTTACTTTGCATCCCTTTGCCTGTGAAGGTCCCCAGACTTGATCCTTGGTCTGTGCTGACTGAGCTCATTGCCATCAGTGGCTGTAAAGATGCTGCAGCTGTGTCTGCTGTGCCTTGAACAAAGACAGGGTGGAGCAAAATCAGGAGTAGCCCCTATTCCAGATTTCTGGGCGGACTCTTCCTATTTGAATAGATAGAATTGGCTTCAGAGAGTGTTCCCAGGCGCCAGTCAATGCATTAAGGAGCTAGAGGGAGAGGTTTGGAGAGGCATGCCTTGTCTCTAGTGTCTGACCATTTCAATTGATTCCTCCCCATACAGGAACGTCTCCTGTTGTCAGTACTTCCACGGCACGTTGCCATGGAGATGAAGGCCGACATTAACGCAAAGCAGGAGGACATGATGTTCCACAAGATTTATATACAGAAGCACGACAATGTCAGGTAGGTGCTACCACCTTCACCATAGGTATCTCAACTTGACCTCTGCTCGTCGCCAATTCATCAACAGCACCGTGCTTCACGGAGGACTGTAAAGGGGCAGGAAATGCGTGAATGTGGAATCGACCGAGAGGCGGAGCTAGGGTTGCTTTTCAGGTTAGATGGAGGCATATGGTTGTGGCCTGAGGACCACAGCTCTTTTTGATATTCATTAATGACCAGACTTGGGTATATGGGGCGCCATTTCAAACAAGCCAAAACGCGATAATAAACCATGAGAAAAATAGAAAGAGACTTCAGAAGGAACAGTTACAGGTGAAATGAGCAGATAGGCACAGAGTAAATAGAACACAGAAGTGTTTGAAGTCAAATGTTTTGTAGGAAGAACGAGGAGAGGTGGTATGAACCAAAAGGTACAATTCTAAAGATGGTGCGGGAACAGAGACCTGGGGGTGAATGTAAACACACCTTTGAAGGTGGCGGGACAAGGCAAGAAGGATTCTGGGACTGATGGTTCAAAGTGCAAGCAGTTGTGCTAACTCATTGATTAGGCCTCGCTGGAGTTTTGCTCCCGATTTTCAGGAAGGATGTGTGTGCCTCAGATAGAGGAAAATTACAAGAATGAGATGGGACCAGAGATGGGGGACCTTTGTTCGGTGAAGCGTCTGAGGAAGCTGAGATTGTTCCCCTCCGAGCAGGGAAGGTTAAGGGAAAATTTAACAGAGGTGCTCAGCCTTGTGAAGGGTTTTGATGAAGTAAATAGGGAAGAACTATTTCCCCTGGCAGGTGTGGCAATAATACGGGGACACAGATTGAAGTGAAATGACAATGGAACAAATGAGGAGAAATGTTAGTACACAGCAGGTTGTTATGAGCTGTAATGCGCTGCCTGAAAGGAGATTCAACAGTAACTTTCAAAAACCAATTGGATAAATACTTTAAAGTGTAACATTAGCAGGGCTTTGGGGAAAGAGTACCACCAGGATGGTATTAATTGGATAGCTCTTTTATTAAAGATAGCACAGGCCCTAGGTTCAATGATAGAACACATAGAACATACAGTGCAGAAGGAGGCCATTCGGCCCATCAAGTCTGCACCGACCCACTTAAGCCCTCACTTCCACCCTATCCCCGTAACCCAATAACCCCTCCAAACCTTTGTGGTCACTAAGGGCAATTTAGCATGGCCAATCCACCTAACCTGCACGTCTTTGGACTGTGGGAGGAAACCGGAGCACCCGGAGGAAACCCACGCAGACGAGGGGAGAACATGCAGACTCCGCACAGACAGTGACCCGAGCCGGGAATCAAACCTGGGACCCTGGCGCTGTGAAGCCACAGTGCTATCCACTTGTGCTACCGTGCTCCCCAAATGATGGCGTAGTAGGAACATCACAGGACTAGTAATGTTCTTGGTCGCAGGTCCAAATCCCACCTTGGCAACTGGTGGAATTTAAATTCAATTAATAAATCTGGAATATAAATTTGTCTTGGTCATTGTGACCACGAGGCTATCATTGACTGTTGTTAAGACCCCTATTGCCCCTTTAGGGAAGGAAATCTGCCATGCTTAGTTGGTCTGGCCTACAACTCTTTACTTCCCCCTGAAATGGCCTAGAAGCCACTCGGTTCAAGGGTAATTAGGGTTGGGCAATAAATGCTGGCCTTGTCAGCAATGCCTACATCCCATGAACGAATAAAGAAAACGAAATGGGCCAAATGGCCTCCATCTGTGACATAAGATTCTATGTAGAAAGAATCCAGAACAAAAGGAGCATGATCTTAACATTATAGCTAATTTCCATTTAAGAATGAAATCAGGAGCCAATCTTTCAAATAAAGGATGATGGACGTCTGGAATTCTTTCCTGAAAAGGTTGTGGAGACTTCTTTTCTACTCCTTCAAAATGGGAGTTCCACCGCCAAGGCCAGCATCAAAGAACAAAGAACAAAGAAATGTACAGCACAGGAACAGGCCCTTCGGCCCTCCAAGCCCGCGCCGACCATACTGCCCGACTAAACTACAATCTTCTACACTTCCTGGGTCCGTATCCTTCTATTCCCATCCTATTCATATATTTGTCAAGATGCCCCTTAAATGTCCCTATCGTCCCTGCCTCCACTACCTCCTCCGGCAGTGAGTTCCAGGCACCCACTACCCTCTGCGTAAAAAACTTGCCTCGTACATCTACTCTAAACTTTGCCCCTCTCACCTTAAACCTATGCCCCCTAGTAATTGACCCCTCTACCCTGGGGAAAAGCCTCTGACTATCCACTCTGTCTATGCCCCTCATAATTTTGTATACCTCTATCAGGTCGCCCCTCAACCTCCTTCGTTCCAGTGAGAACAAACCGAGTTTATTCAATCGCTCCTCATAGCTTATGCCCTCCATACCAGGCAACATTCTGGTAAATCTCTTCTGCACCCTCTCTAAAGCCTCCACATCCTTCTGGTAGTGTGGCGACCAGAATTGAACACTATACTCCAAGTGTGGCCTAACTAAGGTTCTATACAGCTGCAACATGACTTGCCAATTCTTATACTCAATGCCCCGGCCAATGAAGGCAAGCATGCCGTATGCCTTCTTGACTACCTTCTCCACCTGTGTAGCCCCTTTCAGTGATCTGTGGACCTGTACTCCTAGATCTCTTTGACTTTCAATACTCTTGAGGGTTCTACCATTCACCGTATATTCCCTACCTGCATTAGCCCTTCCAAAATGCATTACCTCACATTTGTCCAGGTTAAACTCCATCTGCCATCTCTCCGCCCAAGTCTCCAGACAATCTAAATCCTGCTGTATCCTCAGACAGTCCTCATCGCTATCCGCAATTCCACCAACCTTTGTGTCGTCTGCAAACTTACTAATCAGACCAGTTACATTTTCCTCCAAATCATTTATATATACTACAAAGAGCAAAGGTCCCAGCACTGATCCCTGTGGAACACCACTGGTCACAGCCCTCCAATTAGAAAAGCATCCCTCCATTGCTACCCTCTGCCTTCTATGGCCTAGCCAGTTCTGTATCCACCTTGCCAGTTCACCCCTGATCCCGTGTGACTCCACCTTTTGTACTAGTCTACCATGAGGGACCTTGTCAAAGGCCTTACTGAAGTCCATATAGACAACATCTACTGCCCTACCTGCATCAATCATCTTAGTGACCTCCTCGAAAAACTCTATCAAGTTAGTGAGACACGACCTCCCCTTCACAAAACCGTGCTGCCTCTCACTAATACGTCCATTTGCTTCCAAATGGGAGTAGATCCTGTCTCGAAGAATTCTCTCCAGTAATTTCCCTACCACTGAAGTAAGGCTCACCGGCCTGTAGTTCCCGGGATTATCCCTGCCACCCTTCTTAAACAGAGGAACAACATTGGCTATTCTCCAGTCCTCCGGGACATCCCCTGAAGACAGCGAGGATCCAAAGATTTGCCCATCCTTAGTTTCCCCTGTGAAGATGTCGGTGAGCTGCCTTGAATACAAGTGAGTGGCCTGCTGGGCTCTATCAAAGGGCAGTTAAGAGTCATCCACATTGCTGAGGATCTGGAGTCACTTGTAGGCCAGGTCTGGGAAAGGACGGCAGATTTTCTTCCCTAAAGGACATTAATGAACGAGGTGGGTTTTTACAACAATCCAGTAGGCTCGTGGTCACCATTACTGATGCTAACTATTTAATTCCAGATTTTATTTAATTGATTGAATTTAAATATCCCAGTGGTTTGAATTTCTGTCCCTTGATTAATTATCTCAATCTCTGGATTATTAGTCCAATAATATAATCACTATGCTGTCATACCCAACTAGGGAAACTGGAGCTTTCAATACAAATGCTTTTCACACTTCCCATGTGATGAGGGCATCGTTGGCAAGGCCAGTATCTGTTGTCTATCTCTAACTACTGTCTACATCCTGGGGGTAACCATTGTCCAGAAACTGAACTGGACCCAGCCACATTAATACTGTGGCTACAAGAGCAGGTCAGAGGCTGGGAATCCTGCCACGAGTACTCACCTCCTGACTCCCCAAAGCCTGTCCACCATCTACAAGGCAAAAGTCAGGATTGCAATGGAGTACTCCCCACTTGCCTGGATGAGTGCAGCTCCAACAACACTCCAGTAGCTCAACACCACCCAGGACAAAGCAGCCCACTTAATGTTTTTATTCTCCATTTTCACATTTCCTTCAAAGTTTACACCCCACCCACAAACAGTAAACGGTAACAAATACAAAATCAATCCCCTTAACAATACCAACGATCCCTTCCTCCCACCACCTCAAACAACAGCCCACCTGTCAATATATGCATCCAATAAAACAAACCCTCCCACGGTGGAAACAAAAAAACAAAGGAGAAAAAGAAAAAGGAGTCCGGGACCGCCCATGGTCACCATTAACCTATAGAGTCCACTCTCCCCCCCCCCCCCCCCCCCCCAACGCCATCCAACCTCTGAAAGAGAACCGTACATGATACCCAAGAATTGTACCCCCCCCCCCCCCCGCCCCTCACAGTCCCCAACTCCTCCCGTCCACTGCCTCTTATAAACCCCCCTCCCCCCCCAACCTCGGTTCCTTCCCCCCAACGTTCCACCCTGGCTAGACCCTGTTCTGCCAGGCTCCGATAGCCGCAGCCCCTCCCCCCACCTCACTCCCGTTCACTGGCCGGCTTAAACCGGCCAGCGTGGATGCCCCCGCCCGGGTCCCTTTTCCCCCTTACCCGGCCCTAGGAAAGCCCAGAAATCCCCTTTTAGCACACACCCCCCGCATATCCACTTACACCCCAAAGAGCCCTCATTTCAAGTGAAAGTCCCGTCCCTTCCTTTGTCCAAATATATACACCATTGGCTCCTTTAGCCCATACACCCGCACGCAGTGAAACAAAAAAGAAGAAAATACAGTCATGAGGTTACATCGGCACATGGCCATTTCTCAATTTCTCAGTTCTGCCACAGTCCTTCTGCCTTCGCAAACTCCTCCGCTGCTTCCGCCGTTCCAAAATAAAAGTCCCTGAGCTTATAAGTCACCCTCAGCTTCGCTGGATATACAATGCCGCACTGCACCTTGCTAATGTACAGTGCCCTCTTCACCCGGTTGAAGGCAGCCCGCCTCCTTGCCAGCTCCACCGTAAAGTCCTGGTATACACGTATACCAGCTCCAGCCCACTGCACCACCCGCTTCTGCTTGGCCCAGCTCAGGACCTTCTCCTTCAGACAGTACCTACGGAAGCACAGAGTCACTACCCTTGGCGGCTCACTCGCCTTTGGTACAGGCCTCCACGACCGATGAGCCCGATCCAGTTCATATCGGGAGGGATCCTCCCCCTCCCCCAATAGTTTCGCCAGCATCGCGGCAAAATACTCAGTCGGCCTCGGTCCTTCAACTCCTTCGGGCAGCCCCACAATCCTCAAATTCTGTCGCCTGGATCTGTTTTCCAGGTCTTCCATTTTTCCTCGCAGATCCTTGTTAATGTCCATCACCTTCCGCATCGCCTTCCCCATCGAGGCAAGTTGATTACAGTGCTGCAATAATGTCTCCTCCACTTCCTTCAGCGCCTCCCCTTGCTCCCCGCACCTCCGCCACTGCGCTCGCCACCGCCTTCATCACCGGGGAAATCACCTCCTCCACCAGCACACTCAAAACCTCTCTCATCTCCTTCCTCATTGTCTCCATGTATTTTGTAAACTGCCTTTCGAATTCCACAGCCATCACCGTAGTTAATTCTTCAGCCGTAAGCAATGCGGCCTCCCCTGGTGCTCCAGCCTCCATTTTCCTTGGTGACCCCGCGGTGACCTTTCCAGTCCCCGACGGACCTTCAGCTGTTTTCTTTACGGACGTTTTTTTGCTCACCCTTGACATTTTTCTTCACTGTGCCGCCTCTGTGCCTTCTCCCTGCTTTTGCTGCCTCCGTGGACCCTGGGACCGGGCTTAAAGCCCCGAAAATGCCGTTCCCGAACAGGATCCCTCCATTGTGCGGCCGCCTACCGCCCACCGTCACCGGAAGCGTAGCCCACTTAATTGGCACCCCTTCTACAAACATTCACTCCCTCCACCCTTAACGAACAGTGGCAGCGTGTGTGCCGTCGACAACATGCACTGCAGTTACTCCTCAAGGTTCTTAGGCAGCGCCTTCTGAACCCACGACCACTGCCATCTAGAAGGACAAGAGCAGCAGATACCTGAGAACCCCACCCCCTGGAGGATCTCTGAGAAGTCGCTCACCATCCTGACTTGGAAATATATCGCCGTTCCTTCACTGTCGCTGGGTCAAAATCCTGGAACTCCCTCCCTAACAGCACAGTGGGTGCACCTACACCGTATGGACTGCAGCGGGTCAAGAAGGCAGCTCACCACCACCTTCTAAAAGACAATTAGGGATGGGCAATAAATGCTGGTCCAGCCAGCAACGCCCACATGCCATTAATGAAGGCAATAAAAAATCCGACATCCAAGCCTTATCCTCACATCCAAAAAGCTCACGGTCTCAGCCTCGAAAATGCTCAATAATTGAGCATTCCATCCTCTCCAGTAGAGATGTCCAAAGATTCACAACCTTTTGGGAAAATAAATTTCTCTCCTCTCCCTCCTCAATCATCAACTGTTTATTCCGAGACTAAAACCCAAATTCTATGGTGTTGCAAAACCTGCCACCCTGACCTGGTCTGACCTACATTGACTCTTGACCCACTGCAATATGGTTGACTCTTAACTGCCCTCGGAAATGGCCTAACGAGCCACCCGTTTATCCGCATGAACTGCAGTTGTTCAAGAAGGCGCCCTACCACCATCTTCTCGAGCAGTTCGAGATGGACAGAATTGCTGGTTTCGCGAGCAGCGGCCAGAGACAGCACTGATTGTTTTCAAGAACATCAAGAATGAGAATTTTAAAATTGAGCCCTGCGATTTGTGCTTGGGCATTAATAACAATAATCTTTATTATTGACACGAGTAGGCTTACATTTACACTGCAATGAAGTTACTGCGAAGATCCCCTAGTCGCCACATTCCGGCGCCTGTTCGGGTCCAATTCACCTCACAAGCACGTCTTTTGGGGCTTGTGGGAGGAAACCGGAGCACCCGGAGGGAACGCACGCAGACACGGGGAGAACGTGCAGACTCCGGCACAGACAGTGACCCAAACCGGGTCCCTGGCGCTGGGAAGCAACAGTGCTAACCACTGCGTTAACGTGAACTGAGGCATTCTGGTGCGGGCTTCCCGCTGGACTCCAGCTAGCTGAACACAATGAGGAGTTTGTAAAATCAAGCAGCCTTTGCCTGGAGCTCAGAGTTGGCCTGGGGCACGCACCGGTCTTCAACACTACCTGAGGATTAAATTCTCCAGTGGCCATATGACTGAAAAGGTCACCAAAGAAGGAAAGGAAGACATCTGGCTGTTTTGTGAAAGCTGGGGTGGGGCGGGGTGGTCCAGACCTTAACTGAGGAAAACGGCTGTGATGTATTATTCAGCCCATTCTATTCCTGGCCCCTCCACAGCAAACTATGAAACTCCCAGTGAGATTGACATCAGGCTTTGTGAAGGTAGGAGAAGGGCAGGGTCACCGTGTAGAGAAGAATAGAGCCTTTGACCACAGGGGGCTTGGACTGAAGAATATCAGGGCATAACTTCAATAAGATTCCAGTTTGTTATATCTCCAAATAACTTAATCTTCTAAGCCGTAAAGTTCAGTTCCAAACCTCCGCTACACAATAAAGTGGCCGTCTCTCTATTACAGTTTAGAAAAAATAATCTCCATTCCTCTCAAAAGAAAAAAACTATTGAACGCTTTTGTGACAAAAGTCTAATGCAGGTAGGGAATATACAGTGAATGGTAGAACCCTCAAGAGTATTGACAGTCCGAGAGATCTAGGTGTACAGGTCCACAGGTCACTGAAAGGGGCAACACACCTTGGAGAAGTAGTCAAGAAGACATACGGCATGCTTGCCTTCATTGGCCGGGGCATTGAGTATAAGAATTGGCAAGTCATGTTGCAGCTGTATAGAACCATAGTTAAGCCACACTTGAAGTATAGTGTTCAATTCTGGTCGCCACACTACCAGAAGGATGTGGAGGCTTTAGAGAGGGTGCAGAAGAGATTTACCAGGGTGTTGCCTGGTATGGAGGGCATTAGCTATGAGGAGCGGTTGAATAAACTCGGTTTGTTCTCACTGGAATGACGGAGGTTGAGGGGGCGACCTGATAGAGGTCTACAAAATTATGAGGGGCATAGACAGAGTGGATAGTCAGAGGCTTTTCCCCAGGGTAGAGGGGTCAATTACTAGGGGGCATAGGTTTAAGGTGCGAGGGGCAAGGTTTAGAGGAGATGTACGAGGCACGTTTTTTTACACAGAGGGTAGTGGGTGCCTGGAACTCGCTGCCGTAGGATGTGGTGGAAGCAGGGACAATAGTGACATGTAAGGGGCATCTTGACAAATACATGAATAGGATGGGAATAGAGGGATACGGACCCAGGAAGTGTAGAAGATTTTAGTTTAGACGGGCAGCATGGTCGGCACGGGCTTGGAGGGCCGAAGGGCCTGTTCCTGTGCTGTACTTTTCTTTGTTCTTTGAATAGAAATATTTTCATTTACATAGCACCGTTATATCCTTTAAAATATAATGCCTATTAGCATTTAGATGAGCACTTGGGGCACACAAGGCCAGGGACCAAGTGCGGGCAAATGGGATTAGAATAGATCGGTTCTTGATGGCCACGCAGACAGAATGGGCCAATGGGCCTGTTTTTGTGCTGTAAAACAGTATGACTATTATCGTCGCCTAGATGGAGATTAGAAGAAATCTTTCCCCTGAGGGTTGTGAATCTTTGGAACTCTCTCTCAAGGAGTGCGGTGGAGGCAGAGGCAATGAATGTTTTTAAGGTAGAGGCAAATAGATTCTTGGCTACCAAGCGGGTGAAAGGTTGTCGTGGGGCAAGCAGGAATGTGGAATTGAGGCCAGAATTAGATCAGCCATGATCTTACTGAATGGCAGATCAGGCTCGAGGGGCTGAATGGCCTCCTCCTCCTGACTCGTATGTTGGCGACCACCAGACCTTCCAGCCAATGAAGTATTTTGAAGCGCAGTCACGGTTACAATGTGGGAAATGGGACAGCCAAGCCGCAGGCAACACGCTCCCAGAAGCAGCAATGTGATAATGACCAGATTATCTTATCTTTTGTGATGTTGATTGAGGGAGAGATTCTGGACGGGACTCCCCTCCTCTTCTTAAAATTATTATGTGGCGATGTGGACTGGGGTGGGCACAGTAAGACGTCTTACAACACCAGGTTAAAGTCCAACAGGTTTGTTTCGATGTCGCTAGCTTTCGGAGCGCTGCTCCTTCCTCAGGTGAATGAAGAGGTATGTTCCAGAAACATATATATAGACAGATTCTATTCTCTAAAATTATTGTCATGGAATCCTTTAAATCCCCACAGGGCAACGGGGGTGGGGTTTAATATCTCATCTTAAAAACAGCACCCCCAGCAGTGCAGCACTCCCTCAGTGCTGCACTGGGGAGTCATACTTAACGCTTGTGCTCAAACCCTGCAGTGGGACTTGAACATAGAACATACAGTGCAGAAGGAGGCCATTCAGCCCATCGAGTCTGCACCAGCCCACTTAAGCCCTCACTCCCACCCTATCCCCGTAACCCAATAACGCCTCCTAACCTTTTTGGTCACTTAAGGGCAATTTAGCGTGGCCAATCAACCTAACCTGCACGACTTTGGACTGAGAGAGGAAACCGGAGCACCCGGAGGAAACCCACGCAGACACGGGGTGAACATGCAGACTCCGCACAGACAGTGGCCCAAGCCGGGAATCGAACCTGGGACCCTGGCGCTGTGAAGCCACAGTGCTAGCCACTTGAGCTACCGTGCTGCCCTTAATGAACTCAGAACCTCAGAGGTCGGAGTTTTCCTAATTGAACTACAGATAATTCATGGGTGACTCATTGCCGAGCCTGTACTTGTACAGCACCTTAAACCCAGCAAAATATCTTGAGGTGCTTCCCAGGAGAGTAATCAGGCAAAAACAATTGATATCAGTGAAGGATGGGGACATAGTATTGAAGACTTGTGCTGAAGAACTTGCTGCACCCCTAGCCAAGCTGTTCCAGTACAGCTACAACACTGGCATCTACCCGGCAATGTGGAAAGTTCCCCAGATGTGTCCTGTACACAAGAAACAGGACAAATCCAACCCAGCCAATTACCGCCCTATCAGTTTACTCTCGATCATCAGCATAGTGATGGAAGGAGTCATCAACAGTGCTATCAAGCGGCACTTACTCAGCAATAACCCGCTCGCAGATGCCCAGTTTGGGTTCCGCCAGGGTCACTCAGCTCTTCGCCTCATTACAGCCTTGGTTCAAACATGTACAGAAGTGCTGAATGCCAGAGGTGAGGTGAGAGTGACTGCCCTTGACATCAAGGCAGCATTTGACCGAGTGCGGCATCAAGGAGCCCGAGCTAAACTAGAGTCAGTGGGAATCGGGGGGAAACTCTCCGCTGCTTGGAGTCATACCCGGCACAAAGGAAGATGTTTATGGTGGTTGGAGGTCAATCATCTCAGCTCCAGGACATCACTGCAGGAGTTCCTCAGGGTAGTGTCTGAGGCCCAATCATCTTCAGCTGCTTCATCAATGACCCTTCTATCATAAAGTCAGAATGGGGATGTTTGCGGATGACTGCCCAACGTTCAGCAGCATTCAGGACTCCTCAGATAATGAAGCAGTCCATGTCCAAATGCAGCAAGACCTGGACACTATCCAGGCTCGGGCTGACAAGTGGCAAGTTACATTCGTGCCACACATTACCAGGCAATGACTATCTCCTGCAAGAGAGGATCTAACCACTGCCCCTTGACATTCAATGGCATTACCATAACTGAATCCCCCACAAATAACAACCTGGGGTTATCATTGATCAGAAACTGAACTGGACTAGTCATATTAATACTGTAGCTACAAGAGCAGGTCAAAGGCTAGGAATCCTATGGTGAGTAACTCACCTCGTGACCCCCCCCAAAGCCTGTCTGCCATCAACTAGGCACAAGTCGGGAGTGTAATGGAATACTCTCCATTTGCCTTGATGAGTGCAGCTCCAGCAACACTCGAGAAGCTCGACACCATCCAGGACAAAGCAACCCGCTTGATTGCCTCCCCCCACTCCACAAACATTCAATCCCTCCACCACCGACGAACAGTGGCAGCCGTGTGTACCATCTACACGATGCACTGCAGTAACTCATCAAGCTTCCTCATACAGCAGCTTCCAAACCCACGACCACTACCACCTAGAAGGACAAGAGCAGCAGATACCTGAGAACCTCACCTCCTGGAGGTTCCCCTCCAAGTCACTTACCACCCTGATTGGAAATATATTGCTGTTCCTGCACTGTTGCTGGGGCAACATCCTGGAACTCTATAACAACACAAAGGGTGTACCTACACCTCAGGGACTGCAGCAGTTCAAGAAGGCAGCTGACCACCACCTTTTATAAAAAAATAAAAAAAAAATTTAGAGTACCCCAGGGGCAATTTAGCGTGGCCAATCCATCTACTCTGCACATCTTTGGGTTGTGGGGGCAAAACCCACGCAGACACAGAGAGAATGTGTAAACTCCACACGGACAGTGACCCAGAGCCGGGATCAAACCTGGGACCTCGACGCCGTGAGGCAGCAGGGCTAACCCACTGCGCCACCGTGCTGCCCTGAACACCCCCTTCTGATGGGCAACTAGGGATGGGCAATAACCAGCAACGCCCACATCCCGTAAATGAATTAAAAAAACCATTGGGATATTTGATCAAGGGGCTGGATTTCAAGGACTGTCTTGCTGGAGGATATGATGGTGGAGAGGCTGGGAGCTTTCGGGAGAGAATTCCGATGTTGAGCAATGAGACGATTCGGTCGAGGCATGGTCTTCATGGTGGAGACGAAGAGGGATATGCAGGAGGCCAGAGTTTGAGTGCTCGCCGAGAGTTGTCGAGCTGGAGGAGGTGACAGAGATGAGTGGGTCGGTGTGAGGCCGTGGATCATTATTTGGCATCGGATTCCGGCATCTGGACAAATATGAGCACGTGGCCTCCACTTAAAAACAGGCGACCTCCTGGCTCCCTTTACCTTAGACACAAGCAAGCTGAGCAGCTGGTGTTCAGGAAGCAGGTTAAATTACTTCTGTAACCTGAAATCAAAGAGCTAATTAAATGCGCTTAAGAATAGTGCAGAATAATTTTCCAACCATTCAGTGGTCAAATTCGTTTCAGTCGGAACCATCCACTAGTGTCTTTGTAATTTGTATAATGACTGCTTTTGTGACTGGTTTATATAAGGATGTAACTGGATTTCTTGAGAGGAATTTTAACAGCAAACAGTTTGAATAATCGGTAATAAAAAAAACGCAAATGCTGTAAATACTAAGCCGGCCTGGCAGAATCTGTGGAGCGGGAAAGAGATTTAACATTTCAGGTCGACGATCTTCCATCAGAACCGGGAAAGGTTAGAAATGCGATCGCCTTTGAGCAAACGTAAGGGCAGAGGCTGGGAGAACAAAATGGAAACTCTGTGACTGGACAGAAGTCAGGGGGTATTAAATAACCAAAGGGATGGCGGCCAAAGGGAGGGGTAATGGGACGAGTTAAGAAATGTAAGACGTGCCTAGAGGAGGTGTGAATGGCAGAATGGGGGACCCTGCTGCCACCTGCAAACGAAAACGAGAGAAACGAGCTGAAATCGAAATCCGCCATGAGAATTGAAGCAAAATGGGGGCAAAGACTGCGGTTCGAAATCGTTGAGCTTAGTGTTGATTCTGGAAGGCTGTAGATTGCCGAACGGAAAGATGAGGGGCTGTTCCTCATTGGCTTCACTGGAACTTTCCAATAGACCGTGGACACAAAGGCCAGAGTGAGGGTAAGGCTGAGGATCGAAATGACAGGCGACCGGGGTGACGCTCGGGGACCGAGCCAAGGCATTCCGCAAAGTGCTCACCCAAACTGCATTTGGTCTCCCCAACGTAGGGCAGACGCACAGGGCGGCAAATACGGTTGACCAAAATTGAAACAAGTACCAGTAAATGGCTGTTTCACTTAAAAGGTGTGTTTGGAGCTGTGAATAATTAGCAGCCTATCTGAAACCCAGAAGGGGTTTAGAAACTTCTAACAGTTGGGATTTATCTTTGCGCAGTCAACAAGCAGTTTTAATGTTCAGCAAAAACCTTGACCAATTGAGGTCCAGAATACGTGACAAATGTTCAATGTCCCGACACATAAGTGAGCCTAAAAATGACTGAATGAGAAGGGTTTGCTCGGTCTATTGCTGAGGAGAGTGCGCCAGTAGCGAGTGTGCCATGAGAGGATATTTTGGTCAGAAAAATGAGGGAGGTAATGTAAACAGGGATGCTTGGACGCAAGTACTTGATCGTAGCAGGACAAGTATGGGCGGTACGGTACCACAGTGGTTAGCACTGTTGCTTCACAGCGCCAGGGTCCTGGGTTCGATTCCTGGCTTGGATCACTGTCTGTGGGGAGTCTGCACATTCTGGGTGGGTTTCCTCCGGGTGTTCCGGTTTCCTCCCACAAGTCTCGAAAGACGTGCTTGTTAGGTGAATTGGACATTCTAAATTCCCCCTCTGTGTACCCGAACAGGTCCCGGAGGGTGGCGACCAGGGACTTTTCACAGTAACTTCATTGCAATGTTAATGTAAGCCTACTTGTGACAATAATAAAGATTATTATTATAAGTTGAGAAGCTGGCTAACAAAGCATAGATTTTTTTATTTGTTCGCAGCATCTGGGCCTCACTGGCAAGGCCAGCATTTGTTGCCCATCCCTAATGGTGGGGGTGAGCTGCCTTCTTGAGCCGCTGTTGACCATGTGGTGTAGGAACATCCACAGTTAGGGAGAGAGTTCCAGGATTCTGACCCAGGGACAGTGAAGGCCGGAGAATCAGGAAGTTGCGTAGCTGGGAGGGAACCTTGGATTTTTTAATAGAGTACAAGTTTTGGTAATATTAATGCCTCGCCACCACCCGCTCCTTCCACCAAACATGGGGTAAGGGAGGATCGGAGACGGTTAAATTGATAAAATTGTCAAATCTTTTAAAAATAAATTTAGAGTACCCAATTCATTTTTTCCAATTAAGGGGCAATCTCGCGTGGCCAATCCACCTACCCTGCACATCTTTGGGTTGTGGGATTGAAACCCACGCAGACATGGGGTGAATGTGCAAACTCCACACGGACAGTGACCCAGAGCCGGGATCGAACTTGGGACCTCGGTGCCGTGAGGCAGCAGCGCTAACCACTGCGCCACCCTGCTGCCCAAAATTGTCAAATCTGATCATCCCATCATTCTATGATCTTAAAAAGAGGAAGAGAAACCCAGAATCGGAGAGGGAGAGAAGCGGGAGGGGAGCCAGCGGCCGGGAAGGAAAGAGGGACAGAAGGAGAGAGAGCGAGAAAAACGAAAGAGGAATGAGAACTCGACAAGGCGAGAAAGGGAGAGACAATCAGGAGAGGAGAGGGGGAACAAAAATACAGACAGCGAAAAATAGAGGCAGAAAAGAGCAATTGTATCTTGTGATTTACTGCGCGTGGGTGATCTGCTGGTTTCATAAATAATAAACAGTTGAGCTAATGTACATAGTCACAGAATGGAAATAAAGACTGGCATTCATATAGCACCTTTTATGACCACAGCATGTGCCTAAGTGCTTTACAGCTGGTGAAGTACATTGAAAGTCACAAGGTATACTCTCGCATTGACTTTTTTGTTCTGAGCAGGGCGCTAATACCGAAGGTGGTGGATACTGAGTATTCGGCAATTGCAGTGTCAGATCATGCCCCACACTGGGTGGATCTACGGGTTAGTGTGGAGAGAGGGCAATGCCCGCTGTGGAGACTGGATGTGGGGTCGCTAGCGGACGAGGCGGTCTGTGGGCGGGTTAACAGGTCCATCCAAAACCACCTGGAAACTAATGATACGAGGGAGGTCTCTGCAGCTTCATCTGGGAAGCTTTGAAGGCAGTAGTCAGAGGGAAATTAATCTCGATACGGGCCCACAGAGAAAAGGTGGAACGGGCTGAGAGGGATAGATTAGTGGAGGAAATACTCCAGGTGGACAGGAGATACTCGGAGGCCCCGGACGCGGGGCTACTGAGGGAGCGGCGGAGGTTACAGATGGAGTTTGGGCTGTTGACCACAGGGAAAGCGGTGGAACAGTTGAGGAAGGCAAGGGGGGCGATCTATGAGTACGGGGAAAATGCAAGCAGAATGTTGGCGCACCAGCTCAGGAAAAGAGAGGCGGCTAGGGACATAGGTAAAGTTAAGAGTAGAGATGGTAATACTGTCCTGGACCCAGCGGGGGTAAACAAGGTTTTTAAGGATTTTATAGTAAATTATATGAGTCGGAACCCTCGGCTGGGGTGGAGGGGATGAGGCAATTTCTGGATCAGTTGAGGGTCCCGAGTGTGCAGGAGGACCTGGTGGAGGGGCTGGGAGCCCTAATTGAGATTGAGGAAATAATCAAGGGGCTGGAGGGCATGCAGTCGGGCAAGGCCCCGGGGCCTGACGGTTACCCGGTGGAATTCTATAAGAAGTTTTCAGAGATATTGAGCCCACTGCTGGTGAGGACATTTAACGAAGAGAAGGGAGTCCTCCCCCCAACAATGTCTCGGACCTCGATTTCATTGATCTTGAAACGGGAGGAGGATCCGGAGCAATGCGGGTCATAGAGGCCGATTTCTCTACTGAATTTGGATGCCAAACTTCTGGCTAAGATACTGGCCACAAGGATAGAAGACTGAGTCCCGGGGGTGATTAGGGGAAGACCAGACGGGATTTGTTAAGGGCAGGCAACACGAGGCCAATGTTCAAAGGCTCCGAAATGTTATTATGATGCCCTCAGAAGGAGAGGAGGCGGAGGTGGTGGAAGCGATGGATGCGGAGAAGGCTTTTGATCAGGTGGAGTGGAATTATCTGTGGGAGGCGCTGGGAAGGTTTGGGTTTGGTGAGGGCTTTATTGACTGGGTGCGGTTGCTCTATCAGGCACCAGTAGCGAGTGTGCGTACGAACCGGCTGAGGTCAGGGTATTTTGAACTACACCGAGGGACGAGGCAAGGGTGCCCCCTCTCCCTGTTACTGTTTGCTCTGGTCATAGAGCCATTGGCCATGGCGTTAAGAGCCTCTAGGAACTGGAAAGGGCTGGTTCGGGGTGGGGGGGTTGGAGCACCGGGTCTTGCTCTATGCAGATGACCTGCTCTTGTACATTTCGGACCCGTTGGAGGGGATGGTGGTAGTAATGCGAATCTTGGGGGAATTTGGCAATGTTTCGTGGTATAAATTGAACATGGGGTAAAGCAAGATGTTTGCGATCCAGGTAAGAGGACAGGAGAAGAGACTGGGAGAGCTGCCGCTTAGAACGGTAGGGAAGAGCTTTTGATATCTGGGAGTCCAGGTGGCCTGGAAATGGGAGGTACTACACAAGTTAAACCTATACCGGTTGGTAGAACAAATGGAAGGGGGCTTTAAGAGATGGGACATGCTCCCGCTATCACTGGCGGGGAGGGTACAGACCGTGAAAATGACTGTCCTCCCCAGATTCCTGTTTGTCTTTCAGTGCCTCCCCATCTTCACCCCAAAGGCCTTTTTCAGGCGGGTGAATAAGATTATTTCGGGCTTTGTGTGGGCGGGTAAAACCCCGCGAGTGAAGAAAGTGTTGCTGGAGCGCAGTCGGGGTGAGGGTGGTTTGGCGCTGCCGAACTTCTGCAGTTACTACTGGGCGGCTAATATAGCCATGATCAGAAAGTGGGTAGTGGGGAGCGGATGGAGGCGGCGTCATGTAAAGACACCAGTCTGGGAGCATTGGTAACGGCACCTCTGCCGTTGTCGCCGCCCCGATACTCCACAAGTCCGATGGTAGTGGCGGCTCTGAGGATCTGCGGCAGTGGAGGAGATATAAGAGAGTGGAGGGAGCATCGGTTTGGACCCCGATTTATAATAGCCACAGGTTTGTACCGGGCAGGCTGGACGGCGGGTTCCGGAGTTGGCAGAGGGCAGGAATTAGAAGGATGGGGGATCTATTTATAGATGGGAGCTTTCCCAGCTTGAAAGCTTTGGAGGATAAATTTAAATTGCCAGTAGGGAATGCTTTTAGATATTTGCAGGTGCACGACTTCCTGAGAAAGCAGGTGCCGGCCTTTCCGCTGCTGCCGCCACGGGGGATACAGGATAGAGTAGTTTCCAGTACCTGGGTGGGAGAGGGGAAGGTATCGGATATCTACCAGGAGCTTTTGGAGGTGGAGGAAACTCCGGTGGAGGAGCTTAAGGGCAAGTGGGGGATAAGCTAGGAGGAGAGATAGAGGCGGGTCTATGGGCGGATGCCCTAAGCAGGGTTAATACCTCCGCATCGTGCGCCAGACTTGGCCTGATACAATTTAAGGAATCCACCGGGCACACATGACAGCGGCTAGGATGAGCAAGTTTTTCGGGGTAGAGGATAGGTGTGCGAGGTGCGCGGGAAGCCCAGCAAATCATGTCCACATGTTTTGGGCATGCCCGAAGCTTAGAGGGTTTCGGCAGGGTTTTGCTAAGGCAATGTCAACGGTGCTAAAAACACAGGTGGTGCCGAGTCCGGAGGTCGCGATCTTTGGAGTCGGAAGAGCCGGGAGTTCAGGGGGCGAAAGAGGCCGACGTCCTGGCCTTTGCCTCCCTGGTAGCCCAGAGACGGATCTTGTTAATGTGGAGGGACTCGAAGCCCCCTGAGTATAGAGACCTGGGTTAGTGACATGGCTGGGTTTCTCAGTCTTGAGGAAATAAAGTTTGCCTTAAGCGGGTCAATGTTGGGGTTCACCCGGAGGTGGCAGCCGTTCGTCGGCTTTCTCGGGGGAAATTAAAAATGTCAGCAGATGCAGTATTCCAAGGGGTGGGTGGGGGGGGTGCAGATTATTGTTGTATGGTTGAGGTGTGTGAAGATTGGGCTGGAGAGGGGGGGGGTTATTTTACCATGTTGATGTCATTGTTTTTGTTACTGTTATAAAAAATTTCAAATACCTTAATAAAATATTATTTAAAAAAAAAAGAAGTACATTGGAAGTGCTAGTGGGTATTGTAATGTCAGAAGCACAGCGCCCAATGTGCGCACAGCAAGATCCCACTAACGACAATGTGATAATGAGCAGATGGTCTTTTTTTCAAGTTCTCCCATTGGGATGTGGGCTTCCCTGGCTCGGCCAGAATTTTTTAATCATTCTTACTTGCCCTTGAGAAGGTGGTGGTGCGCTGTCTCCGTGAACTGCTGCAGCCTGTGTGGTGTTGGTACATCCACAGTGCTGTTAGGAAGCGAATTCCAGTACTTTGATCCAGTGGCAAGTGATGGAACGGCGATATTAGTTCCAATATGTTTTAGTGATGCTGATTAAAGGATAATTATTGCCCTGTCCACCATGGAAAAGTCTGTTGACTTCTTCAAAACGGTGTGGGATATTTTACATCCACCCAAATGGGGACATGTGGCCTCTTCATTTGATATCTCTTACGATAGACCACACCTCCCAACAGGACAGCACCCTACTCCCTCAGTACTGCTCCGGAATAGTCAGGATAGATTATTATGCTGTGACACGGGATGTGAACCCACGACGTCCCTGGCTCCAAGGTGAACATGCTAGCCACCAAGCAATTGCTGACATTGCAATTTCAAAACCTTAAATGTAACAAGTCTTTGATGCGTTGTGAGAGGTGAAGTGAGGGGAATTGGAAACCAAAGGTGGATGTTGGGAAGTGTAAGAGCAATAGGGAATTGGAACTTGGTGCGGGGTAGGATGCAAAGATGGACACTTTTTGGATGATTTCCAGTTTCTGATAGGCAGAACTTGGGAAGCAGCGAGGAATGGATTGGAGATGTCAAATGCAGAAGCAAGGGAGGTGCGGCCAATCATTCACCGGCAGTGGGAGTAACATCGTGCAGTGGTGCTGCAGTGATAAGCTGCAGCCCCTCGTGGGAGTAACATTGTGCAGTGGTGCTGCAGCGATAAGCTGCAGCCCCTCGTGGGAGTAACATTGTGCAGTGATGCTGCAGCAATAAGCTGCAGCCCCTCCCAGGCTGTCTATTCCAGTAAAAGGACAAGGATGTGCCCACCCTGTGCCCGAACAGGCGCCGGAATGTGGCGACGAGAGGATTCCCACATGAACTTCATTGCAGTGTTAATGTAAGCCTACTTGTGACAATAATAATGATTATTATTATGTGGTGGGAGAGATGATGCAGGTGGGAGAGCTTTAGATTCCTGAGGCACTGGGACTGGCTCTGGGGGAGATGGCACATGTACAAGCCAGACGCATAGCACCTAAAAAGAGCTGGGATTGAGTTCCTCGCAGTTCCATTTGCTAGTGCTGTTGGGAGAGTTTTAAACTAACTCAGCAGGGGTGTGGGAACCAATAGGAAAGGCAGTGGCGCAGTGCCATTGTCGCTGGACTAGTAATCCAGCGACCCGGAGTCATGCTCCGGGGACCTGGGTTCAAATCCCGCCATGGCAGATGGTGAAATTTAAGTTCAATAAAAATCTGTCATTAAAAGTCTAATGACCATGAAACTATTGTCTATTGTCGTAAAAGCCCATCAGGTTCACTAATGTCCTTAAGGGAAGGAAATCTGTCATCTTTACCTGGTCGGGCCTACATGTGACTCCAGATCTACAGCAAGTTGACTCTTAAATGGCCTCCGGGATGAGCAATAAATGTGCAGCGCCCACATCCCATCAACGAATTTTGAAAAAAGGCACAGATTGCGATGTGGAAATATGATAAGACTTGGCTCAATGAAGGGCAAGACTGGGTGTTAAATATTCCAGTGGAAGGTGTTCAGAAAGGAAGATTAGAAAAGGAGGAAGGGTGGCGCTATTGGTTAAGGAAAGCATTGCAGTGCCGGAGGAAGAGGATGCTCCAAAAGATTCAAGGACAGAATCAATTTGGCTAGCGCTAAGGAAAGAGCGCAGTTACATTGCTCGGTGTACTCTATAGGACACCAACTAGTGAGAAGGATGTAGAACAAATCTGCAGGGAAATTACAGAGAGATGCAAACATTGCCGAGTAGTTTTAATGGGGGACTTTAATTACCTGAATGTAGATTGGAAGCATGATAGTGTAAAGGGCGGAGAGGGGCAAACGTTCCTTGTTAGTGTTTCGGACAATTTTTAACGGCAGTTTGTGTTCAGTCCAACAAGAAAGGATGCACCACTGGACATGGTTCCTGGACATGAGGTGGACCGAGTAGATCAAGAATAAGTGGGGGAACATTTTTTAAAAATAAATAAATTTAGGAGGACCCAATTCATTTTTCCAATTAAGGGGCAATTTAGCCTGGCCAATACACCTAGCCTGCACATCTTTGGGTTGTGGGGGCGAAACCCACGCAGACACTGGGATAATGTGCAAACTCCACACGGACAGTGACCCAGAGCCGGGATCGAACCTGGGACCTCGGCGCCGTGAGGCTGCAGGGCTAACCCACTGCGCCACCGTGCTGCCCATCAGTGGGGCAACATTTAAGAGACAGTGATCATGGTATCGTATGGTTATCATCCATTTCCATAGATTATGGAATTTACAGCGCAGGAGGAGGCCATTCAGCCCATCGAGTCTGCCCTAGGAGAGAGCACCCCACTTAAGTCCCACACCTCCACCCTATTCCCCTTTTACCCCTGTAACCCATTACCTGGAATCGAACCTGGGGCCCTGGAGGTGTGAAGCAACTGTGCTAACCACTGTGCTACCGTGCTGCCCAAGGATGTTGACAGAAAAGGAAAATAGCCAATCCCGAGTAAGAATAATTAACCTGGGGGAGAGTCGGCTTCAATGGGGCAAGAACGGAGTTAGACCGGAATGAAAGGTAGGAGGGAAAGCTGCCGTTGAACAATGGGCGACCTTCAAAATTGAAATGGTCCAGAAATAGGCAAGGTATATTCCTTTCATAAAATAAATTTAAGAGTGCCCAATTCTTTTTATTCCAATTAAGGGGCAATTTAGCATGGCATCCACCTACCTTGCACATCTTTTTGGGTTGTGGGGGTGGGAACCACGCAGACACTGGGAGAATGTGCAAACTCCACACGGACAGCGGTCCGGGGCCGGGATCGAACCTGGGACCTCAGCGCCGTGGACAGCAGTGCTAACCACTGCGCCGCCGTGCCGCCCTCTGACATATTCCTTTAAAAAGGAAACGGAGGGCAAACAAATCCAGAGCCCCCTGGATGAAAAGGAGATGGAAGTTAAGGTAAGGAAACAAAAGGTGTGCTTACGACAGATGTAGAAAATGTAGTTGAGAACCAGGCGGATTACAGAAGTTTCAGTGGGGAGGTGGGAAAAGCACGTTAGAGAAGTGATGAGGGATTGTGAGAAAAGATGGCAGCCAACATAAAGGGGCATCCCAAAGTCTTCTAGTGGTGGGAGTGGTAAAGAGAGGAGTAGGAGCGATTAGGACCAAAAAAGGAATTTATACGTGGAGGCTGGGGGCATAGCTAATATTTTCTTTTATATTTTTATTACAAAACTTTTCAATTATAACATACAAAATGGTCAAACAAATGTATGCAATTTTCATTAAAGTATCCGCACAACTCAGACCCACCCACACTGTATTTACCCAGAACGCTCACCCACGCCCCCCCATTACTGACGGAAACCAGTTCCTTAAAGAAGTTGACGAACGGCAGCCGCCTGGAGGAAGCGTCCTCCTCCAATCCTCTTAGGCATATCTTTTCCAAATGCAGGAATTCCGACAAATTCCCCCACCATGCCGAAGTCTTAGGCAGCGCCGATGCCCTCCAAACAAGCAAGACCCGCCTCCGGGCTACTAGAGAGGCGAAGGCCAAGACATCGGCCCTCTTCCCCGCCCGCAGACCCGGCAAGTCCGACACGCCAAAGATCGCCACCATCGGGTATGGCTCCACCCTAACTCCCAAAATCTCCGCCATTGGTTTGAGGAAGGAAGCCCAGAACTTAATTAACTTAAGACAGGGCAAAAACATATGAGAGTGGTTTGCCGGCCCCCTCGAACAATATTCACATCTGTCCTCTACGCCCAGAAAAAACACACGCATACGTCCCCGGTCATGTGTGCCCTATGTACCACTTTAAACTGAATAAAGCTCAGTCTTGCACACGAGGAGGTAGAATTGACCCTTTACTGAACCTCGCTCCACCCACCCCCCTCTGAAGCCCAACTCTCCCTCTCATTTCCCCTTTACCGTGGGCAGCATGGTAGCACAAGTGGATAGCAGGTTCGATTCCCCGCTGGGTCACTGTCTGTGTGGAGTCTGCACGTTCTCCCCGTGTCTGCATGGGTTTCCTCCGGGTGCTCTGGTTTCCTCCCACAGTCCAAAGACGTGCAGGTTAGGTGGATTGGCCATGATAAATTGCCCTTAGTGACCAAAAAGGTTAGGAGGGGTTATTGGGTTACGGGGATAGGGTGGGAGTGAGGGCTTAAGTGGGTCGGAGCAGACTTGATAGGCCGAATGGCCTCCTTCTGCACTGTATGTTCTATGTTACTCCTCCATTTCCATCATCTGCCCTTGTATATCTTATATCCTCCCTGCCCCCATCATCAAAAGACAGCACTGAGGAAACAAAGAGAGTTCCTTTCACACAAAGTCTCGCCCCTGCAAATACCTAAAAACATTCCCTCCCGGCAGTTGGATGCTCCACCAACTCCTCCAGCCCCACAAACATACCCTCCACAAACACACCTCTAAACGTCTCAGCCCCCTCCCTCTCCCAGATCTCATACGACAAATCCATCCCAACCCGTTCCCACAGATCGGCACTTGGAGCGACAAAGACTCTGATATAAAGTGCTGCCTAAAGTGATTCCATATTACAAAACAAAGAACAAAGAAATGTACAGCACAGGAACAGGCCCTTCGGCCCTCCAAGCCCGTGCCGACCATACTGCCCGACTAAACTACAATCTTCATTATAATATTCTCAGAGAAGCTGTTACCAACAGGACTCGAAGAGATCCTGGCTGGAGAGAGCGGAAGAGGAGCCGTAACAAGTGCCCTCAAACTCCAGGAAGGGGGAAACAGCCTCTCGCATCTACTGTGTCAAGCCCTCGAAGAAGTTGATACATTTTGTTGGGGGAAACACTCACTTTGAAAGATTTGGGGCAAATGAGGCTTCTGTTTAACTGGGAATCAATGTAGGTGAAAATTATATGGGCTGCATTCAAGTCTCCAACACCCTTGGTAGACCACAGGAAGGAGATGAACAATCTTAAAGATGGGGACATCTGACAGTGTAGCATTCCTGCATTACAAAGATGAAGATTGAAACCAGTCCTTTTTTTAAGTTTCGAAAGGAGCAGTGTGTGATAGGTTAAAGGTTCAGTGAAAGTCGCGGAGTGGGGGATGGGGAAGAGTTATCATGTTGTGGCTGTTACTCGCTGCTGGGTAGAGCCTATTAATACCAACAATGATTATTCGTCACTGCATTTTCCTAAAATAGGAAAGATTCTGCAAACGGCATGGAAAATGTCCTTAGATTTTTTTTTAAATGGTGAAAGGCAATGTTTTTGTTGGTTGGTATGATGGAAACCAGCTGTTTCCCAGCCAGTAATGCACTTCAGCAGATCTGCAGTCGACAGTTCTGTTAATGCGTGGGAAAGGGCTCCAGTAATAAACCTTCTCCGTGCACAGACCAAAGCAACAGCAATTATCAAAACCACCAAAGCCCGCTGGTGGATAATCTACAATCTGCATCTCTCTCTCTCTCTCCTGCCCCCCTACCAAGGCCATCAAAAGCGCTTGACTGCCGCATCTATATATCTTGGCCTCCATTGTCTCAAAGAGTCATATAGAGTTTTACAGCACAAAAGGAGCCCCTTCGGCCCCTCCTTGGAGCTACTCTCGTGCTATCTAGCAGCCAGTGATTTTTTTAAAAATTACGTTTATTAGTGATTTTTACAGCCACGGGAATGCAACAGAATCACGAGTGTAGCACAATCAACCACTCACGAGACGAGATGAGAAGGAGTCAAATGATGGCTTTATTACGCAGACTTGTTCCCGAGCAGCACCGTTACAGAATGTGGCTGCTGGGAGAACACGGGCTCTTCTACTCCGTCTTACTGGGTGGAGCCAGCAGGCGGCTGATCCAATCGGGACCCAGTGTCTATCCACCAATAGCCTCTCTGCATCACAGGGTACCCTAATACCCCTAATACATACCACCACACAGAGTAGTACAGCACAGAAGAGACGCTTTGCCCCATTGAGTCTGCGCCACCGCATGTAAACCCCAAGTGTCTGCAGTCAATAGAGTACTTTTGCTACGTAGGCACTGTTTCAATAGAGGAAACGCAGCAGCCAATTTACACACAGCAAGATCCCACGCACAGCAAAGTGATAACTATCCACTCATCTGTTTTTTTTTTGGGATGTTGATTGAGGGATAAATGTTGGCCAGGGCCACGGGGGCCACCTCTCCTGCTTTTCCTGAAAATTATGCCGTGGGATCCTTCACGTCCACTTGATAGGGCAGATGGGGCCTTGATTTGGCATCCCATGGGAAAAGCGTGCCTCCGACAGTGCAGCACTCCCTCAGTCTGGCACGGGGGTATCAGCCGGGATTGTGTGCTCACGTCTCCGACTGGGATCTGAAAGCCAAAGACTTCTGGCTTCAGAGGCAAGACTGCTGCCCATTGAGACGCTGCTGCTAATGCCCAGATCATCTGTTTAAGTGACGTCCGTTTGGGAATATATTTTGGCCATGACACTGGGTAAAGCTCTCCTCGCCCCCAAAATAGAGCCATGGGATCTTTTACGTGCGTGCGAGAGGATTAGCCGACAGTGGGGACCTTGGTTTTTTGAAAATCTGTAGCCGTGGGGAGGCAGAAACGTGAGGGAAACGGGCTGTTCCTGTGTGAACGCAGCAACAACCTTTCCATTAAAGCTTTGTCTTAAATTGATTCAATGTGACACTCTGCACATACGTCTTGGCAGCGAAGCAGCACGAGGCAGCCAGATTCCTTCCAGCCCTGCTTTGTCACAAGGCACAAGTCCGCGAGGCATCAGGCAGCTCAGGGTGGACTTGTGAAGCTGCAGCTATTTTTGGAAACAGCTCCGAGACCCCTTGTTGAAAAGCTGAAGCAGATGCGGCTGTAGGCTTGTGCTGGGTCGGGGGTATTCTCTGGGTGGGCGGGGGGGGGGGGGGGGGGTCTCCTTTACTCTTGTGAAGGTCAATAGCAATTCATCCTGACACGCAAAAGTTCCTCGCCCACCACGGCTGCAGGAATGGCTCACAACAAATGGCTGCCTCGGGCTTACGTTCAGGAAATCCCCCTCGAAGAGGATCCTGAAAAACAATCTCTTTGATTGGTCCATTTTCCTAATTGTCTCCATTGGCTGTGAGGAGGAAGAGGGGTGGTCGGTCACATTTTGTCCAGTTACATTCCCATCAGGCGCCACAGCATATTTGACTACCTTAAAGGCTCTACATAAATTACGTTGTTGTTTTTGCCTTTGCAGCCAATGAAGTGAGCTTTGAAGTGGGTTTGTTAATGCCTCAGCCAATTTGAGCACATAAAACGCCCACAAAAATCAATGTAATAATGACAAGATAATCTGGTTTAAGTGTTGGTTAAGGGATAAATATTGACGAGTAAATAAGGGAGAACTCAACCGTTTTTCTCTTAAGTAAGGTAGGATCTTTTTTCCCTTCAGTCTTTCATGGGACGTGAGCATTGCTGGTTAAGGCCAGCATTTGTTACCCATCCCTAATTGCCCTTGAACTGAGTGGTTTGCTAGGCCATTTCAGAGGGCAATTAAGAGTTAACAGGCTGCTGTAAGTCTGGAGTCACAGGTAGGCCACACCACATAAGGACGGCAGAGTTCATGGAATCATAGAATTTACAGTGCAAGGGGCGGCATGTGGCCCAGTGGTTAGCACTGGGACTGCGGCGCCGAGGATCCGGGTTCGAATCCCGGCCCTGGGTCACTGTCCGTGTGGAGTTTGCACATTCTCCCCATGTCTGCGTGGGATTCACCCCCACAACCCAAAGATGTGCAGGTTAGGTGGATTGGCCACACTAAATTGCCCCTTCATTTATTAAAAAAAAAGAAAAAGAATTTACAGTGTAGAGGGAGGCCATTCGGCCCATCGTACACACACCAGCCCCTGGAAAGAGCGCCCCACTTAAACCCACGCCTCCACCCTATCCCAGCAAACCCTACCCAACCCTTTGGACACTAAGGGAAATTCAGCATGGCAAATCCATCTAACCTGCACATCTTTGGACTGTGGGGGGAAACCGGAGCACCCGGAGGAAACCCACGCAGACACGGGGAGATAGTTACCCAATTGAACCTGGAGCCGTGAGGGGATTAAGGAACCAGATGGGCTTTTACCACGGTCCATGATGGTTTCATGGTCGCCATTACTGAGACTAGCTTTCAATTTCAGATTTATTATGCAAATTTTAATTCCATCAGTTGCCATGGTGGGATTTGAACCCGTGTTCCCAGAGCATTATGCCTGTGCCCCTGGATTGCCAGATCAGTGGCATTGCCCCCACACCACCGTCATCCCAGATTACAGCCCCCTGTGAGGGCAGATGGGACCTCAGTTTAATGTTTCATCTGAGAGATAGCATCGCGGACAGGGCAGCACTCCGACAGCAGGGGTGTTGCTCAAATTGCTGGAGTGTACTTTGAACCCAAAGCCTTCTGGATTCAGAGGGAAGAATGCTACTCACTGAACCACTGCTGGTAATGATCAGGGCCAGAGATTTGTGCTCATTTCCGGCGGATTCTGAGGTGGGAGGAGGGGCACAATTTCATGGTGGGGTGGGCCTTGGACGGGACCATGCCCATGTTAAGGCACTTAAGTGGCCAGGAACCTTTTTTATTGTCACAAGTATGAAGTTACTGTGAAAAGCCCCTTGTCGCCACATTCCGGCGCTGTTTGGGTAAGCTGGAACGGGAATTGAACCTGCGCTGCCTGCCTTGTTCCGCGTCACAAACCAGCTGTTAGCCCACTGAGCTAACCGCCCAGCTTCAATTCTTAGGCTGGTTGGTACCAGTTTGAACAGGGTGTCAAATAGAAAAAGTTAACAATCTCAGATTGGAACGAGGTTCAGTGCGGGCACCTCCAGGTATCTGGGAGCTCCCGCTCTGCCCCCACCGCAAAGGGCTATCCCCCGACACCGTGATTGGTCCGCTTTCGACCCCCCGGGTCACCTCCTACCCACCCGCTACCCTCCCGCCACTGAGACTCCTGGTACTTAGCTGAAGTGGGCAGCACTGTGGTTAGCACGGTGGGGAAGCACGGTAGCATTGTGGATAGCACAATTGCTTCACAGCTCCAGGGTCCCAGGTTCGATTCCGGCTTGGGTCACTGTCTGTGCGGAGTCTGCACATCCCCCCTGTGTGTGCGTGGGTTTCCTCCGGGTGCTCTGGTTTCCTCCCACAGTCCAAAGATGTGCAGGTTAGGTGGATTGGCCGTGATAAATTGCCCTTATTGGCCAAAATTGCCCTTCGTGTTGGGTGGGGTTACTGGGTCATGGGGATAGGGTGGAGGTGTTGACCTTGGATAGGGTGCTCTTTCCAAGAGCCGGTGCAGACTCGATGGGCCGAATGGCCTCCTTCTGCACTAAATTCGATGATAATCAATGTTGCTTTTATAGCACCAGGGTCCCAGGTTCGATTCCCGGCTTGGGTCACTGTCTGTGCGGAGTATGCACGCTCTCCCCGTGTCTGCGTGGGTTTCCTCCGGGTGCTCCGGTTTCCTCCCATAAGTCCCGAAAGACATTCTATTAGGTGAATTGGACATTCTGAATTCTCCCTCCGTGTACCCGAACAGGTGCCGGATTATTGTGAAGGGGCTGGAGAGTTGGCTGACAGCTCTCCAAGGTGGGAGTTCCATCCAAGCAACACTCAACTGAGCATAAAACGGCAGCTGGCCTGTCAGAATCGGCAGGGGTACATTGCCCCCCGACCATCAGGATGGCAAGAGGCAGCGTCGCCATCCTGAAATTTCAGGCCCCAAGTCATTTGTTTTTAGTGATGCTGATTGAGGAATAAATGTTGTCCAGGGCACCAGGGAGAACTTCCTTCTTCAAAAGCCTTCAGTACTGCACAGGGAAGACCACCCTCTCGAATCTCTGGTGTGGGACCTCTACTGACAATCTGCTGACTCAGTCTAGCAAGCTACCCAGTGAGCCACAGCTGAGAGCAAGGAAAGACGTTCTAACCCCATATGGTGTGAATGTTTATATTAGCCTCTGTGATTATAGAATGATGCAGTACAGAGTCCATTCTGCCCGTGATGAGATAACTGATCCTTTATTGTTTCCGGTAGTCCTGGTTATCCATTTATAAAATATTTATACAAATTCTCTAAATTACTTCCTTTTTATACTCCCCAATTTCTGACAACTATTTTCCATATCTTGTCCAAAGAAAAGTGATCCAGCACATCCCAAAATGTGCGTCATGGCTTAACCCACAATAAGCATTCAGGGGAGACCATAAGACATAGGAGCAGAATTAGGCCACTCGGCCCATCGAGTCTGCTCCGCCATTCAATCATGGCTGATATCTTTCTCATCCCCATTCTCCTGCCTTCTTCCCATAACCCCTGATCCACTTATTAATCAAGAACCTATCCATCTCTGTCTTAAAGACACTCAGTGAATTGGCCTCCACAGCCTTCTGCGGCAAAGAGTTGCACAGATTCACCACCCTCTGGCTGAAGAAATTCCTCCTCACCTCTGTTTTAAAGGAACGTCCCTTCAGTCTGAGATTGGGCCCTCTGCTTCTAGTTTTTCCTCCAAGTGGAAACATCCTCTCCACGTCCACTCTATCCAGGCCTCGCAGATGGAGTAGTGGGAGTATCGCTGGGCCTGTAATCCAGAGGCCCAGGCTAATGCCCTGGAGACGTGGGTTCAAATCCCACCACTGCAGCTGGTGGAATTTAAATTAAATTAATAAATCTGGAATTATTCAGCAGGTCTCAGTAATGGTGACCACGACAACTATCGCTTGTTATGAAAACCCATCTGGTTCATCTCACTTTGGGGGGAAAAATCTGTCATGGCACAGTGGGTGACGGGAGCGGGAGGGGAAGGGGGGGGCGGGCTGATTTTTCTTTTTGTAAGGGGCGCATGCCCCATTTTGCTTTGAGATGTTAATAGTTTAGAGGTTTAAGTTGTTTTGTTTTGTTGCCATATTGCACTGTTTTCTTCGTATTATTTTCCTTTTTGGAGTGTTTTGTAAAAATTATTGAAAAACCTTGAATAAAACCATTTTTAAAAAAAAGGACGGGTAACACAAGCTGGCCTTGCCGGAGACCCCCACATCTCAGGAAAGGATAAATTAACTCAGCCACACGCAGTGGTTCTCAAATTTTCTCGGCCGTGGGCCACTTAGGTAGAGCAAAAGAACCCCAGGCCGCCAACGGGTCCTGACCCACCAGTATTTGCTCGTTACCACAACCAAACTCATCAGAATCAATGGGGACTCATGGAATCCTTAAATACTTTGCTGCTTTTCCATCACTAAATGCTACAAAGGTGTGTGCATTCATTTTTCTCAGTATCGCACGTAAATTATTCATTCCTACCACGGACAAAAGTACAGGCATTTTCAGACCACAAACATTAATGGTGGAAGACTTGTTCCATTTATTTGAATATTGTAACTAATATGTGTTATACAATGTCACAGTAATCTTCGAAGAAGCTAATGTTTAACTCACATTTTACGAATCAAACAAAATCAACTGGAACGCAAGTCTTGCTTATCAAACTATCTTCTCGTTGCTCCCGTTTCTTTTTTTTTAAATTTTAGAGTACCCAATTATTTTTTTTCCAATGAAGGGGCAATTTAGCGTGGCCAATCCACCTGTCCTGCACATCTCTTGAGTTGTGGGGACGAAACCCACGCAGACACGGGGAGAATGTGCAAACTCCACACTGACAGTGACCCAGAGCCGGGATTCGAACTCGGGTCCGCCACCGCGCTGCCCTATTGCTCCCGTTTCTGACGCCTCGTGCAGTGCATGTGGGCGCCGGCCTGGTTTAGTGACATCACCCACCTGTTGGGGGTGAATATATTGCGGCCTGTTCTCTCGTATGGCCTCCTTGGCCATGGAGTTGAGCATCAGTGACTTGCGTTTTCTGGCCCCACGTTGGGGGGGGGGGGGGGGGGGGGTGGTTGGAGGCATTTTTGGAGGATTCTCGCCGAGGGCCATACTTTGAGAACCACTAGCATAACTGTAGGACTACTTTGTAAGTCACCTACCTGGGTCCTGCAAACAAAGTGCAGGAAAAGAATGTTCGGAAGCTGAGCCAGTCGAAAACCTTTCACTGCAGCTATCCCAATGCTCCCCTCGACATCCTCTCACCTAGCGTACTGCAAACTTCAATTTATCCCAAACACTTGTCGTCCTTTTCCTAACTTGGGACACAGGAACACTCCATTTGGCCCCTCGAACCTTCTCCGCCATTTAACTAGATCGTGACCATCTTCTACCTATTTAATTTAATCTTTATTGTCATAAGGAGGCTTACATCAACACTGCAATGAAGTTACTGTGAACAGCCCTTAGTCACCACATTCCGGCGCCTGTTCGGGTACACGGGAACTTGTGGGAGGAAACCGGAGCCCCCGGAGGAAACCCAGGCAGACACGGGGAGAACTTGCAGACTTCGCCCAGACAGTGACCCAAGCTGGGAATCGAACCTGGGACCCTAGAGCTGTGAAGCAACAGTGCTAACCATTGTGCTACCGTGCCGCCCATAAGGCGTCATGCCCTGACCGGGAATGGAACCTGGGCGGATCCTAACCACTAGACCACCAGGGATCCGATGCCATTTTCCCGTATTATCCCCGTGAACCTTAATGTAAATCCCTCGGTATCCAGAAACCTACCGACCTCTGCTTTCAAAGTGCGAACGTGCATCGCATTCTGTTCACCCATCTTCCCTTGTGTTCGCTGACCTGCATTGACTCCTGCTCCAGCAGTGTTAGAAATCCCACCCTCTTTTTCAAATTTCTCTGCGGCCACGCGCCCCTCCCTTTCTCTGTAATCTCCTCCATCCCTGCAAACCTCCGAGGTATCTGCACGCCTCCATTCCTGGTCGCCGGTGTACCCTTGATGTTAATCACCCCACCATTGTGCTCAGGAGGTTTTGGAATTCCTTTGCCAAGTGCCCATCTCCTCCTTTAAGACGTTCCATAAAACCTACAACTTTGAGGGGGTTTTTGGTCATCGATTCCGATATCCCCTGATGTGGCTCAGTGTCAGTTTTTCCTTGTTCCTCTGAAGTACATTAGGACCCTGCATGTTAATGTAATTAAGGGCAAACACTCAATGCTTTACTACATTAAAGATGCTATGTGAATGCAAATTATTGTTGTCACAAAAGACCGGTTTAATGGTATCGGCTGTGGTCTCTGAGTCAAGCAGGTGAAAACAAAAACCCAATAAAAACTTCTTTTTTTTTGAAGTAGGAGAAAACTGTGGAACAGTGTTCGGAAGGCCCCCAATACATTTCCCCCCACGTGGAAGTTTCCCAGTTGTGTCGAAGAAAGTTCTCCACGATTTTCCTGTCCATGCCCACCATGGAAATATGCTACTTGCATCTACCCTGTCTAGTCCTGGTTAGAATTTTATAGGTTTCTATGAGATTCCCCCTCATTTTTCTAAACTCCAGTGAATATAATCCTAGCCGACTCAATCTCTCCTCGTACGTCAGTCCTGCCACCCCAGGAATCAGTCTGGTAAACCTTCGCAGCTCTCCCTCTGTAGCAGGAACATCCTGGGCAGCACGGTGGTTAGCACAGTTGCTTCACATCTCCAGGGTCCGAGGTTCGATTCCAGCTTGGGTCACTGTCTGGGCGGAGTCTGCATGTTCTCCCCGTGTCTGCGGGGGTTTCCTCCGGGTGCTCCGGTTTCCTCCCCCAAGTCCAAAGATGTGCAGGTTCAGTGGATTAGCCATGATAAATTGCCCTTAGTGTCCAAAAAGATGAGGTGGGGTTACTGGGTTACGGGGATAGGGTGGAGGCGTGGGCTTAAGGAGGGTGATCTTTTCAAGAGCCGGTGCAGACTCGATGGGCCGAATGGTCTCCTTCTGCACTGTAAATTCTATGATTCTATGATCCTTCCTCGGATAAGGAGACCAAAACCCTGGCGCTGTGAAGAAACTGTGCTAACCACTGTGCTACCGAGCCGGCCTACATTTTGTTTCATCATTTAAGTCATTAATATATATTGTGAATAGCTGAGGTCCCAGCACCGATCCCTGTGGTACCTCACTAGTCGCTGCCTGCCATTTGGCAAAAGACTACTTTTTGTTTCCTGTCTGCAAACCAGTTTTCTATCCCTCTCAATACACTACCCCAATGAAAATGAAATGAAAATCGCTTATTGTCACAAGTAGGCTTCAAATGAAGTTACTGTGAAAAGCCCCTAGTCGCCACATTCCAGCGCCTATTCGGGGAGGCTGGTACGGGAATCCCATGTGCTTTAATTCTAATCACTAATCTCTAAAAGCCTTCTGGAAGTCCAAATAAACCACATCCACTGGTTCCCCCTCATCAACTCTACGAGTTACATCAGTTACGACATGCGCTGTTAAAGGGAGCAAATCTGGCAAGCTGTGAACCAGATCATTGCTGACCGTGCGATCTTGCCGTGTGTCAATTAATAGCTGCCATTTCCAACATTACTCGGGGACTGTACGTTGCTGGTTAATGTCCTCTGGCCAACCTAACTAGTTAAAGGGGTTATTTTGTGGCACAGCCAGCATTTTACCAACAGTGGAGTTGCTCCCACTATCAGCGCTGTGAGGCGGCCTTCTTCCGTCGGGATGTGGTGGGGGAAGGTCAGTGCCGGGAGCTCAGAGGGGGGAGGTGCTGTGGTTGGGGGGGGGGGGGGGAGGAGGAGTGAGGGAGGGCTCGGCGGCATGGTCTGTCAGAGGTGGAGGCTTCACCTCCAAAAATGGGGCCACAAGCTGGAAAGGCAATGGCCTCGGTCTCAAAATGATTCAGCCGGAGAGGTTTCCCCCCCTGCTTCTAGGGGGACTGGGAGACAATGAAAATTTCAAACTGAGGTCGACAGATTTCAGTTAGGCAGTAGATATTGAGCATGATGGGAGCAAAGCGGGTAAACTAAGTTCAGGTACATATCTGCCATAATTATTCAAATAAATTAATTTGAATAAAATGTGAGGAAGTTAAGATAATGAGTATCAGTTGAGAAAAGGTAATGGAGACTGAAATTCCTAATGGCCACAACCCAGGGTTATAAAAGAGAGAGCTGGAGAGATAACAGGTTTTCCAAAATTCCCTAGATTCAGAAATATTCCCATAGGATTGGAAGCTGGCAAATGTGACACCACTTTTCAAAAAAGGAGAGAGAGAGAAAACAGGGAACTGGAGACCAGATGGCTTGACAGCAATCATCAGGAATGTGCTGGAATCAGTTATTATGGAAGTCTTCACAATGCACTGTAAACAGCAAGATTAGATCAAGTCAACGTGGCTTTCTGAAAGGGAAATTCTGTTTGACAAATTTGTTAGAGAATTTTTGAGCAGGGTAGATAAAGGGGGATCAGTAGATTAAGTATACGTGGATTTCCAAAAAGAATTTGATGCCACACAAAGGATTAGGCAAGATAACTGCTCATGGAGCTGTGGGCAATATATTAGGATGAAACGAGGATTGCTTCATGGACAGGCAGCAGAGAGTGGTCATAAATGGGCTTTTCCAAATGGGCATGCTGTGACTCGTACAGTGCCACGAGGATCAGTCCAGGGGCCTCAGCTATTTACAGTCTATTTTAATGACTTGGAAGAAGAGACAGAGAGTCATGTAAGTTTGCTGATGATACAAAGCTAGGTGGGAAACTGGGGAAAACACAGAGATCACAGAAAAATATTCACCTGAGGAAGGAGCAGTGCTCCGAAAGCTAGTGTTTGAAACAAACCTGTTGGACTTTAACCTGGTGTTGTCAGACTTCTTACTGTGCTCACCCCAGTCCAACGCTGGCATCTCCACATCACAGAAAAATATAGACAGGCTATGTGAGTGGGCAAGAGATGGCAGGTGGAGTTTAATGTAGGGAACTTGGAGTTATACACTCTGGTTGTAAGAATAGAAAAGCAGACTATTTTTAAAAAGGTGTGAAACTTGAAAATGTTGATTTTTAAAGAGCCTTGGCATGCTCATACAAGGAACACAGAAAGTTAGCAGGTGCAACAAGTTATTAGAAAGCCCGTTGGCCTTTACTGCGAGGGGATTGGAGTGCAGGAATAAAGAGGTCTTGCTACAATTGTACAGGGTTTTGGTGAGAGCGTATCTGGAGTACTGTGTTCAGCTTTGGTCTCCACCTTCAAGAAAGTATACATGTGACTGGGAGGCGATGTAGCGAAGGTTCATTAAGTTGGTCCCTGGGGTGAGGGGACTGTGCATTGAGTAAATTGGGCTTTTATTCTCTGGAATTTAGAAGAATGAGTGGTGAGCGAGTTCTTGGAAATGTACAAAATTCCAAAGGCGTTTGACAGGGTGGTTGATGAGAGATCGTTCCCACTGGTCGGGGAATCCAAAACGCGGGGCAGTTTCAGGATAAAGAGGGGGGGGGGGGGGTCATCATTTAGGACTGAGATGAGGAAAAATTACTTCACTAAAGGGTTGTGAATCTTTGGAATTCTCCAGCCCAGAGGGTTGTGGGTGCTCCATCATTGAATACATTTCAGACTGGGGATAGATAGGTTTATGGTGTCTCCGGCAATTGAGCAACATGGGGAGCAGGCGGGAAAATGAAGTTCAGGCCCAAGATTAGCCATAATCCCATTGAATGGGGGAGCAGGCTCGATGAGTCATGTAGTCTGCTCCTGTTCCTATTTCTTGTGTCCTTGAGGGTGATGTCAAAGGGCTGAATTACCTTTTCCGGTCGGTACGTTGGTATCACTGGAATTATTATTTTTATTTCCACAATTTAAAAACAGCTCGAGTTGAAAATGATAAAAAGCTGTCTGAACATGGTTAGACTGAAGGGAAAACTGCCCCAAAACAACAATGCTAACTTTTGTGGGGCTTTCAACAGCTGTGGAACGTAGGAACAAAAGCAGACCATTCAACCAATCAAGACTGCTGAGCCATTCGATATGACCATGACTGATCATCGACTTGTGACGATTGTGGTGTTTGTCCCTGCAAGGGCAGCACAGCAGAAGAGGGTCACTTGGCTGAGGGACCAATTGTGACTGAGTGTGGGGCAATAACCTCCCGGGGTGGAGTCCTCTCTTAGGCAGAAGGAGGGGTGGCAGGGTGATTAGCACTGGTGCCTCACAGTGCCAGTGTCCCGGATTCTATTCCCGGTTTGGGTCACTGTCTGTGCGGAGTCTGCACGTTCTCCCCGTGTCTGCGTGGGTTTCCTCCGGGTGCTCCGGTTTCCTCCCACAAGTCCCGAAAGACGTGCTGTTAGGTAATTTGGACATTCTGAATTCTCCCTCTGTGTACCCGAACAGGCGCCGGAATGTGGCGACTAGGGGCTTTTCACAATAACTTCATTGCAGTGTTAATGTAAGCCTAGAACGAGCTTGATTCCAAAGTGAAAGGGGGATGTCAATCATATATGATCTCAAGATTAATGCAGGTGAAAGAAGGCATTTGCCCCATCCGTACCCGTCCATCCAGAAAGCTATACTTTTTTAAAAAATAACTTTTTATTAAGATTTTCATAAAATATCAAGAACAAAATGAAAAAGGAACCCAACAGGGTTAAGTACAAAACACAGTCTAGAAAAGCATACCCCCCCCCCACTGTACATAAATAATAAATTAACATTAACACCCCGTCTTAACACAACAGGTGTATACACCCCCTCAGACCCTCCAGTGTAAATAACAAAACCAAAAATAAAGTAACCCCCCCCGAGTTGCTGCTGCCATTGACCAATGTCTACCGTTCTGCCAGGAAGTCTAAGAACGGTTGCCACCGCCTAAAGAACCCTTGTACCGACCCTCTCAAGGCGAATTTCACCCTCCAATTTAATGAACCCTGCCATATCGTTGATCCAGGATTCCACGCTTGGGGGCCTCGCATCCTTCCACTGAAGAAGAATCCTTCGCCGGGCTACCCTGGACGCAAAGGCCAGAATACCGGCCTCTTTCGCCTCCTGCACTCACGGCTCCTCTGCCACCCCAAATATTGCGAGCCCCCAGCCCGGTTTAACCCTGGATCCTACCACCCTTGACACCGTCCTCGCTACGCCCTTTCAAAAATACTCCAGCACTGGGCACGCCCAGAACATATGGGTGTGATTTGCTGGGCTCCCTGAGCACCTAACACACCTGTCCTCACCCCCGAAAAAACGGCTCATCCTTGTCCCGGTCATGTGTGCCCTGTGCAGCACCTTACACTGTATGAGGCTGAGCCTCGCGCACGAAGAGGAAGAGTTCACCCTCCCTAGGGCATCTGCCCACGTCCCTTCCTCGATCTCCTCTCCCAACTTCTCCTCCCACTTACCTTTCACCTCCATCACCGAGGCCTCCTCCTCCTCCTGCATCACCTGGTAAGTTTCCGAGATCTTCCTCACTCCCATCCACCCCCCCCCGAGAGCACCCTGTCCTGTACTGTGTGTGGCAGCAGCCGTGGGAATTCCACCACTTGCCGCCTGGCAAACGCCCTTGCCTGTAAGTACCTGAAGGTGTTCCCCGGGGGGGAGCCCGTACTTCTCCTCCAGCTCACCCAGGCTCACGAACTTCCCGTCCACAAACAGGTCCCCCAACCTTCGTATCCCTGCCCTGTGCCACCCCGAAAACCCTCCATCTGTTCTCCCTGGGATGAACACTGAAGAAGAATCCTTCCCGTAAGTTCCCCCATAATGGGGTCCACACCGAGGCAACAGCTTCCCCCTGTGCCGCCTCCACTGCCCCCAGAGTTTGAGGGCAGCCGCCACCACCGGGCTCGTGGTATACCTCCTTGGAGGGAACAGCAGCGGATCCGTTGCCAGTGCCCCCAGACCCGTACCCACACAAGACGCCGTCTCCAACCTCATCCATGCAGCCCCCTCCCCCTCCATCACCCACTTGCGCACCATCGTCGCATTGGCGGCCCAGTAGTACCCACAGAGGTTGGGCAGCGCCAGCCCCCCCTATCTACTCCGCTCCAGGAATACCCTTCTCACCCTCGGAGTCTCTCGCGCCCACACAAACCCCATTAAGCTCCTGTTGACCCGCCTAAAAAAGGCCTTCGGGATAAACCCAGGGAGGCACTGGAACAAGAACAAAAACCTTGGGAGCACCGTCATTTTGACTGACTGCACTCTACCCGCCAAGGACAGCGGCAACGCGTCCCACTTCTTGAACTCCTCCTCCATTTGCTCCACCAGCCTTGTGAAATTAAGCCCCCCAGCTCCTGGCCACCTGGACCCCCAAATACCTGAAGCTCCTCTCCGCCCATTTTAGTGGAGCTCGCCAATCCCCCTCTCCTGGTCCCCTGGGTGAATAACGAACAGCTCGCTCTTCCCCATGTTGAGCTTGTACCCCGAGAAATCCCCAAATTCTCTAAGGATCCTCATTACCTCCGGCATTCCCCCCACCGGGTCCGCCACATATAGCAGCAAGTCGTCCGCATAGAGCGACACCCTATGCTCCTCCCCACCCCGCACCAACCCCCTCCAGTTCCTTGACTCTCTCAGTGCCATAGCCAGGGGTTCAATCGCCAGTGCGAAGAGCAGGGGGGACAGGGGACACCCCTGTCTCGTCCCTCGGTGCAACCGAAAGTACTCGGACCTCCTCCTATTTGTGGCCACACTCGCCATCGGGACCTCGTACAACAGCCTAACCCACCTGACAAACCCCTCCCCAAACCTCTTCAGCACCTCCCACAGGTACCCCCACTCTACCCTATCAAAGGCGTTCTCAGCGCCCATCGCCACCACTATCTCTGCCTCCCCCTCCCTCGCCGGCATCATGATAACGTTCAAAAGCCTCCACACATTCGCGTTCAACTGACTCCCCTTCACGAACCCCATCTGGTCTTCGTGGATGATCTGCGACACACAATCCTCAATCCTCATGGCTAAGACCTTCTCCAGCACCTTGGCATCTGCGTTTAGCAACAAAATCGGCCTGTGAGACCCACACTGCAGGGGATCCTTGTCCCGCTTCAGGATCAAGGAGATCAGTGCCCGGGACATCGTCGGGGACAAGCCTTGCTTCATTGAAGGTCCTAACTAGCAACGGGCCCTACAGGTCCATATATTTTTTATAGAATTCGACCAGGAAACCGTCCGGCACCGGTGCCTTCCCCGCCTGCGTGCTTCCTATCCCTTTGGTCAGCTCCTCCAGCCCAATCGGGACCCCCAATCCCGCCACCAGTCCCTCCTCCACCTTCGTAAACCTCAATTGGTCCAGGAAGCGGCCCATCCCTCCCTCCCTCCAGTGGGGGCTCGGACCGGTACAATTCCTCATAAATGTCCCTGAAGACCCCATTTTAAAATTAAAAAAAATATATATTTCTTAAAGTTTTTTAACACAATTTTTCTCCCTTACAAACAATAACCCCCCCCCCATAACAAAACAAAACGAGAAATCGCGCCGAGCAAGATATATACATGGCAAAATGATATATTTACACAGCTTTGTACACTGGCCCTCACCCGTACGTGCCAGTTTCCCCAACCCTTCATGTTATCTCTTGCTCATCCACCCTCCCAGGCAGTCCCCCCTCTCCCCCCCCCCCCCCCTCCCAGGACGTCCCCCCCCCCCCCCCCCCCCCCAAGGTTGCTGCTGCTGCTGACCGACCTTCCTCTAACGCTCCGAGAGATAGTCTAGAAACGGTTGCCACCGCCTGTAGAACCCCTGCGCAGACCCTCTCAAGGCGAACTTAATCCTCTCCAACTTTATGAACCCAGCCATATCATTTATCCAGGCCTCCAGGCTGGGGGGCTTCGCCTCCTTCCACATTAGCAAGATCCTTCGCCGGGCTACTAGGGACGCAAAGGCCAGAATGCCGGCCTCTTTCGCCTCCTGCACAACTGGTTTGTCCACTACTCCAAATATTGCTAGCCCCCAGCTTAGCTTGACCCGGACTTTCACCACCTGAGATATTGCTCCCGCCACTCCTCTCCAGAACCCCTCCAGTGCCGGGCATGACCAAAACATATGGACATGGTTCGCCGGGCTCCCTGAGCACCTTCCACATCTGTCCTCTACCCCAAAGAACCTACTCAACCTCGCCCCCGTCAAGTGCGCTCTGTGGACCACCTTAAATTGTATCAGGCTGAGCCTGGTGCACGAGGTGGAGGAATTAACCCTACCTAGGGCATCAGCCCACAGACCTTCCTCGATCTCCTCCCCCAGCTTCTCCTCCCATTCACCCTTCAACTCTTCTACCAGCGCTTCCCCCTCCTTTCAACTCCTGGTGTATTTCCGACACCTTGCCCTCCCCGACCCATACACCCGAGATCACCCTATCTTGAACTTCTTGTGCCGGGAGCAACGGGAATTCCCTCACTTGTCGCCTCACAAAAGCCCTCACCTGCATATATCTAAAGGCATTTCCCGGGGGTAACTCGAACTTCTCCTCCAGTGCCCCTAGGCTCGCAAACGTCCCGTCGATGAACAGGTCCCCCATTCTTCCAATCCCCGCCCGATGCCAGCTCTGGAACCCCCCCGTCCATCTTCCCCGGGACAAACCGGTGGTTACCCCTGATCGGGGACCATACCGATGCTCCCATTGCACCCCGGTGCCGTCTCCACTGGCCCCAGATCCTTAGCGTTGCGGCCACCACCGGGCTCGTGGTATACTTTGTCGGCGAGAGCGGCAGCGGTGCCGTCACCAACGCCCCCAGGCTCGTTCCTTTACAGGACGCCATCTCCATCCTCTTCCATGCCGCCCCCTCTCCCTCCATAACCCACTTGCGGATCATCGCCACATTTGCTGCCCAGTAGTACCTCCCCAGGTTTGGCAGTGCCAACCCTCCTCGGTCCCTACTGCGTTCCAGGAACCCTCTCCTTACTCTCGGGGTCTTATTCGCCCACACAAACCCCATAATACTCCTGCCTACTCTCTTAAAAAAGGCCTTAGTGATCACGATGGGAAGGCACTGAAACACAAACAGAAACCTCAGAAGGACCACCATTTTGACCGACTGCACTCTACCCGCCAGCGAGAGCGGTAACATGTCCCATGTTTTGAAATCCTCCTCCATTTGCTCCACCAACCTCGTCAGATTCAGTTTATGTAGGGTCCCCCAACTCCTGGCTATCTGGATCCCCAGATACTGAAAGCTCCCCTCCTCAGCGGTAGGTCCCCTATCCCTCTTTCTTGGTCCCCCACCTGTAATACAAAGAGCTCACTCTTCCCTAGATTGAGCTTATAGCCCGAAAACTCCTCAAACTCCCTTAGAGTCTGCATGACCTCCACCATCCCCTCCATTGGATCCGCCACGTACAGCAACAGGTCATCCGCATATCGCGACACCCGATGTTCTTCTCCCCCTCAGACCACCCCCTTCCATTTATTAGACTCCCTCAATGACATGGCCAATGGTTCGATCGCCAATGCGAACAACAGGGGGGACCTCTGCCTCGTCCCTCGGTACAGTCGAAAGTACTCCGACCTCCGCCGGTTCGTCACTACACTTGCCATCGGGGCTCTGTAAAGGAGCTTAACCCAATTGATAAACCCTACCCCGAACCCAAACCTACGCAGCACCTCCCAGAGGTACTCCCACTCTACTCGGTCAAAGGCCTTCTCCGCGTCCATAGCTGCCACTATCTCCGCCTCTCCCTCCTCCGATGGCATCATTATCACGTTTAAGAGCCTCCGCACATTGTTGTTTAGTTGCCTGCCCTTTACAAATCCCGTCTGGTCCTCGTGGATTACCCCCGGGACACAGTCCTCGATCCTCGTGGCCAGCACTTTTGCCAGCAACTTTGCATCCACATTGAGGAGCGAGATTGGCCTGTACGATCCACATTGCAGTGGGTCCTTGTCCCGCTTTAGGATCAAAGAAATTGTCGCTTCCGACATTGTCGGGGGCAGGGTCCCCTCCTCTCTTGCCTCATTAAAGGTCCTCACCAGTAGCGGGGCCAACAGGTCTGCGTACTTCCTGTAGAACTCCACCGGGAATCCATCCAGTCCCGGGGCCTTCCCCACCTGCATGCTCCCCAAACCCTTGCTCAGCTCCTCCAACCCAATTGGTGCCCCCAAACCAGCCACCTCTTGCTCCTCCACCCTTGGGAATCTCAGCTGATCTAGGAATCGTCTCATCCCCTCTTCCCCCGCTGGGGGCTGGGATCTGTACAGCTCTTCATAAAAGGCCTTGAATACCTCGTTTATTTTCGTCACACTCCGAACCGTGGCTCCCCTTCCATCTTTGACTCCCCCTATTTCCCTCGCTGCCATCCTCTTACGGAGCTGGTGTGCCAGCATCCGACTAGCCTTGTGTGCCAGCATCCGACTAGCCTTCTGCAGACCCCATTGATGCCAACCCCACTCCGCACCACACTTACTCCCCTGTCCTTAACTCCCCCGATCTCCCGAGCTGCGACCCGCTTCCGAATTTGATGCTCCAGCATCCGGCTTGCCTTTTCCCCATACTAGTAAATCGCCCCCTGGGCCTTCCTCCACTGCACCTCCGCCTTCCTGGTGGTCACCAGGTCGAATTCGACCTGGAGGCTGCGCCTCTTCCTCAACAATCCTTCCTCGGGCACCTCCGCATACCTCCTGTCTACCCTCACCATCTCCCCCACCAGCCTCTCCCTCTCTCCCCGCTCCCTCCTCTCCTTGTGGGCCCTAATGGAGATCAGCTCTCCCCTAACCACCGCCTTCAGTGCCTCCCATACCATCCCCACTCGGACCTCCCCATTATCGTTGGCCTCCAGGTACCTTTCTATACTTACTCGGACCCGCTCGCTCACCTCCTCGTCCGCCAACAGCCCCACCTTCAAGCGCCACAACGGGCGCTGGTCCCTCTCCTCCCCCATCTCCAAGTCCACCCAATGCGGGGCGTGGTCCGAAATGGCTATCGCCGAGTACTCGGTATCCTCTACTCTCACAATCAGCGCCCGACTCAAAATAAGAAAGTCGATTCGGGAATAAGCCTTATGGACATGTGAGAAGAATGAAAATTCCCTCGCCCCCGGCCTTGCAAATCTCCAAGGGTCCACCCCCTCCCATCTGGTCCATAAACCCCCTCAGCACTCTAGCCGCCGCCGGCTTCCTACCCGTCCTAGACCTGGAGCGATCCAGTGCAGGATCCAACACCGTATTAAAGTCTCCCCCCATTATCAGGCCCCCCACTTCCAAGTCTGGGATCCGACCCAACATGCGCCGCATAAAACCCGCGCCGTCCCAGTTCGGAGCATACACATTGACCAGTACCACCCTCTCTCCCTGCAACTTACCACTGACCATTACGTACCTACCGCCATTATCTGCCACAATGCTCGACGCCTCGAATGACACCTTCTTTCCCACCAAGATCGCCACCCCTTGATTTTTGGCATCCAGCCTCGAATGAAACACCTGACCTACCCACCCCTTCCTCAATCTTACCTGGTCTGCCACCTTCTGGTGTGTCTCCTGGAGCATAACCACATCCGCCTTGAGCTCCTTCAGGTGCGCGAACACGAGGGCCCGCTTAACTGGCCCATTCAGTCCCCTTACATTCCAGGTTATCAGCCGGATCAGGGGGCTACCCGCCCCCCTCCCCCGCCGACTAGCCATGACCCTCCTCGGCCAGCCACGCGCCCGCACCCCACGCCAGGCCCGTTCCCCACGGCGGCAGACCCCCGTCTCGACCCCCCCCCCCCCCCCCCCCACTCGATCCAGCTCCTCCTTGACCATAGCAGCAGCAACTCGGTCCCCCCCCGGGGAGGACCCATCCTAGCTGTTTTACTCCCCCCATTGCACTTCTGCAAGTCAGCTGACTCCTGCTGACCCCGGCCACTCCCGCCTCTCCTTCGACTCTCCCATTGTGTGACACCCCCTCCTCTTCCATTTCCCATCCGCAGGCTCTCCCCCTTCCATCCTAAGCGCGGGAAACAACCCTCGCTTCCCCGCCCCGGCCCCGCCCCCTCCAGTCTTCAGCGCGGGAAAAAGCCCGCGCTTTCCACCTACCCGGCCCCGCCACCTCTGACGCAACTCCTTTTACAGGCCCAGTCCCTTCACCCCCGACTCGGGCCTCCCCCTCCCCAACGGGGCCCCATCTCATCGCCGGCCATCCGCCCCTGTTCCGTTTACCTACTCCCCACCAAGAGCCCCCCCGACCAATCCAACCAAAACAGTGCCCAACCCGCCCTAACCACCCTCACCGACCAGAAAGAGAAAAACACACAAAAAAAAAGAAACCAAGAGCAAAGGACCCCCCCTCAAAAAGTAACATATCAACCACAATCCCCAAACGCCCATCCCGACCCTCAATCAGTGTTGAATTTCTCGGCCTGAACAAAGGCCCACGCCTCCTCCGGAGACTCAAAGTAATGGTGCCGGTCCTTGTAGGTGACCCACAGTCGCGCCGGCTGCAACATGCCAAACTTCACCCCCTTCCTGTGCAGCACCGCCTTCGCTCGATTGTACCCGGCCCTCCTCTTCGCCACCTCCGCACTCCAATCCTGGTATATTTGAACCTCCGCGCTCTCCCACCTGCTGCTCCTCTCCTTCTTGGCCCACCTGAGCACACACTCCCGATCGACGAACCGATGGAACCGCACCAGCACCGCCCGCAGAGGCTGGTTAGCCTTGGGCCTCCTCGCCAGCATTCTATGGGCCCCTTCCAGCTCCAGGGGCCCCTGGAAGGACCCCGCTCCCATCAGTGAGTTTAACATGGTGACCACATAGGCCCCCGCGTCCGGCCCCTCCAGCCCCTCCGGGAGGCCCAGAATCCGCAGATTCTTCTGCCTCGACCGATTCTTCATCTCCTCGAACCGCTCCTGCCATTTCTTGCGGAGCGCCTCGTGCGCCTCCACCTTTACCGCCAGGCCTAAGATCTCATCCTCGTTGTCAGAGATATTTTGTCGGGCCTCGCGGATCGCCACCCCCTGGCCGTCAGTGTCCCCATTAGCTTATCAATAGAAGCCTTCATCGGCTCTAGCAGGTCCGCTTTAATCTCTCTGAAGCAGCGCTGGATACCCTCCTGCTGTTCCTGCGCCCACTGCATCCACGCTGCCTGGTCTCCGTCCGCCGCCATTTTGTTCTTCTTCCCTCGCACCTTCTTCGGGTCCACCACCACCTTTTTAGTCGCCCCGCTCCTGGTAAAAGCCATACACTGTCGGGGAATTCTTGTAATCTCCTTCCCACACCGGGAAACGTCGCAAAAGTGCCGTTGGGAGCCCTGAAAAGAGCCCAAAAGTAATTTTTTGCAGGAGCCGCCGAATGTGCGACTTAGCTCCGCATAGCCGCAACCGGAAGTCCAGAAAGCTATTCTTAAATGCTTCCAAGATTATTGCGTTCACTCCCCAATCTAGTCTGTTTTGAAGTGTCGGTCCTCCTGACATCTGTCAAAAACGTGCCTTTCCGACGTTCTGTCCACTTGTCCCAATCTCACCATTTTAACCCATTGGCAGAAAGATTCCTGGTTTTTGCTTCCTTCAAGAAGTCTGTTTCAGGAGATGTCTTTTTGAAAGTCATTCCCAGGAACGTGGACATCCCTGGCTAGGCCAAAGTTTATTGCCCATACCTAATTACCCCTGAGGTGGTGCTGGGTAAGCTGCTTGAGGTATCATAGCTGCCAGAAATTTCAAAGAGGGACGTGGCTGCCTCAACATGAGGCTTATTTCGATGGGGTAGAAGTAATCCCCCCCCCCCAAAAAAAACTCAGGCATTGTCAACCTCTTGTCATAACTCAGTTCATCAGGAGATTGTTCAATAAGGAGATTGTTGGATCATCTTAATCTTCGTCATAGAGTCGTAGAGGTTTACAACATGAAAACAGCCCAACTTGTCCACGCCGCCCAGTTTTTACCACTAAGCTAGTCGCAATTGCCCGCATTTGGTCCATATCCCTCTATACCCCAGCTTTCCCATATAGCTGTATGTATCATGCTTTTTAATAGACAAAATTGTATCCACCTCAACTACTGCCTCTGGCAGCTCGTTCCAGAGACTCACCACCCTCTGTGTGAAAAAAGTCCCCCTCTGGACCCTTTTGTACCTCCCCCCCTCTCACCTTAAACCTATGTCCTCGAGTTTTACACTCCCCTACCTTTGGGGAAAATATGTTGACTATCTACCTTATCTATGCGCCTCATTATTTTGTAGACCTCTATAAGATCACCCCTAAGCCTCCTAAGCTCCAGCGAAAAAATTCCCAGTCTATCCAGCCTCTCCTAACTCAAACCATCAAGTCCCGGTAGCATCCTTGTAAATCTTTTCTGCACTCTTTCTAGTTTAATAATATCCTTTCTGTAATAGGGTGGCCGGAACTGTACACAGTATTCCAAGTGTGGCCTGACTAATGTCTTCAGCAAGACATCCCAACTTCTGTATTCAATGTTCCAATCAGTGAAACCAAACATGCTCAATGCCTTCTTCACCATCCTGTCCACCTGTGACTCCACTTTCAAGGAGCTATGAACCTGTACTCCTGGATCTCTTTGTTCTATAACTCTTCCCAACTCCTGACCATTAACTGATCATTCAGGATCTCACCCATCTCTTATGGATCTGCACATAGATGACCTTATAAATCCTTAAGAGGCTCTACTCTCTCCCTAGTTACTCTTTTGCATTTTATGTATTTGTAGAAGCTCTTTGGATTCTCCTTTGCCTTAACTATCAAAGCTATCTCAAGTCCCCTTTTTACTCTCATGATTTCTCTCTTAACTCTAGTCCTACAACCTCTATACTCTTCAAGGGATCCACTTGATCCCAGTTGCCTATGCATGTCATATGTCTCCTTTTTGACTAGGGCCTCAATATCCCGAGTCATCCAGGGTTCTGCATTTCTCCAGCCTTGCCATTCACTCTATGGGTGGCACGGTAGCACAGTGGGTAACACTGTTTCTTCACCGCGCCAGGGTCCCAGGTTCGATTCCCGGTTTGGGTCACTGTCTGTGTGGAATCTGCACGTTCTCCCCGTGTCTGCATGGGTTTCCTCCGGGTGCTCCGGTTTCCTCCCACAAGTTCCGAAAGACGTGCTGTTAGATAATTTGGACATTCTGAATTCTCCCTCCGTGTACCCGAACAGGCGCCGGAATGTGGCGACCAGGGGATTTTCACAGTAACTGTATTGCAGTGTTAAGGGCAGCACGGTAGCATGGTGGTTAGCACAATTGCTTCACAGCTCCAGGATCCCAGGTTCGATTCCCGGCTTGGGTCACTGTTTCTGCGGAGTCTGCACGCTCTCCCTGTGTCTGCGTGGGTTTTCTCCGGGTGCTCCGGTTTCCTCCCACAGTCCAAAGATGTGCGGGTTAGGTCGATTGGCCATGCTAAATTGCCCATAGTGTCAAAAATTGCCCTTCGTGTTGGGTGGGGTTATGGGGATTAGGTGGGGTTACTGGGTTATGGGGATAGGGTGGAGGTTTGGACCTTGGGTAGGGTGCTCTTTCCAAGAGCCGGTGCAGACTCGATGGGCCGAATGGCCTCCTTCTGCACTGTAAATTCTATGTCTAATGTAAGCCTACTCGTGACAATAAAGTTTATTTCAAAAAAAGGAATGTGCTTACCCTGAACCCTGGTTAACACACTTTTGAAAGACTCCCATTTACCAGCCGTCCCTTTGCCTGGCAACAAACTCCCCGAATCAACCATACGATCTTAAAATTAATGAAATTATGGTCACTGGTCCCAAAGTGATCCCTCACTAATACTTCTGTCACCTGCCCTTCCTTATTCTCCAAGAGGAGGTCATGTTTTGCCCCATCTGCAGTCGGGCCATCCACATACTGAAGAGAAATTCCTCCTGAATACACCTCAACAGATTTCTCTCCATCCAAGCCCCTAGTGCTATGGCTGTCCCAGTCAATGTTGGGAAAGTTAAAGTCCCCAACTATTGCCACCCTATTTCTCTTGCAGCTATCTGTAACCTTCTTACATATTTGCTCCTCAATTTCCCGCTGACTATTTGAGGGCCTGTAGTACAATCCTATCAAGACATTAAGTGTGATGTGCTCATGGGATGGAACTGCATTAACACGGCAACACCCCTTAAATTATTAAATAACGTGAAATACTTACTGCTGCTTCATCCCAGTGCATCCCACATTTGTTTTTGTCATGTCCTTGAGGGGACTTGCTGTACAGAGAGCTGAAGACACGAGTTTTATCACTATGCTTGGCTCCATTGGTAGCATTCTTCCCTCTCTGCCTGGACTCCCATTCCCAGCCTTGAGCAAGTAATTGAGGCTAGCCTTCCGATGCAGATAGAATCATCAGTTGGAATCATAGAATGCTTCCAGCACGGAAGGAAACCATTTGAAAATGAAATGAAAATCGCTTATTGTCACAAGTCGGCTTCAAATGAAGTTACTGTGAAGAGCCCCTAGTCGCCACATTCCGGCGCCTGTTCGGGGAGGCTATTACGGGAATCGAACCGTGCTGCTGGCCTGCCTTGGTCTGCTTTCAAAGCCAGCGATTTAACCCTGTGCTAAACAGCCCTGTGTTTAGCACAGGGCCCAATGTGTCGGTGCTGGCCCCCTGATTGGGCAATTCACCTAAGTCACTACCCTGCCTTTTCCTGTGACCCTGCAAATTCTTCCCATTCCGATACTGATCCAGTTCCCTTTTGAAATCCTCAGTTGGATTTGCCCCCACCGCAATCTCGGGCAGTGCAGTCCAGACTCTGACCACTCGCTGCATGGAAATGTCTTTCCTCATGTCGTCATTGCATTTCTTTGCCAATTGTGTTAAATTCGGGGCCTCTGGTTCTCGATCCTTCCACCAATAAGAGGCTACCTACCCTGTCCAGGACCCTTGCGATTTAGCATTTCTCTACTGAACCTCCTCTCAACCTTCTCTTCTCCGCAACTGAAGTGCCTTCGTAACTGAAGCTCCTCATCCCTGCTGCCACCCTCGTGAATCTTTTCTACTCTCTCTCTAATGCCTTCACATCCTTCCTGAAGTATGGCACCCAAGAGCCGGTGCAGACTCGATGGGCCGAATGGCCTCCTTCTGCACTGTGAATTCTATGATAATCTATGAACTGGGCAATACTCCAACTGTGGCCAAACCAGTGTTTTGTACATGCAGCACAGAAGAAAACCATTCGGCCCATCACAGACTCATAGAATACCAGCAGTGCAGAATTCGGCCCATCGAGTCTGCACCGACCCTCTGAAAGAGCACCCAACCCAGCCCACTCTGACTCCCCTACCTCTGTAATCCCACCCTACCACTAAGGGGCAATTTATCATGGCCAATCCTCCTAACCTGCACATCTTTGGACTGCGGGAGGAAACTGGAGCACCCGGAGGAAAACCCACGCAGACACGGGGAGAAAGTGCAAACTCCGCACAGACAGTGGCCCAGGGCCAGAATCGAACCCGGGTCCTTGGCGCTGTGAGGCAGCAGTGCTGAACACGGCGCCACCGTGCCGCCAATCTTCTTGTGCGAGCTCTGAAAGTAAGCTACACAACTCGTCGCCCTTCCCCATTCTCGCCCCGTGACCCTGCATTTTTGTTTTCTTTTTAAGTATTTTTGATAGTAATTTAATCTGCTTTCATCACCCTTGCAGGCAATGTTCTAGAATCGCAGCCACTCATTGCATTTTAAAAATGTTTTCATTTCTGCCCCTGTTCTTTTGCTGCTAAAGGAATGCACAGGAACAAAGCAATGGAGGGGAACCCATTTAGCCCATTTGAGTGAGACCATGGCTGATCTAATTTTAACCTTGACTCCACATTCGTGCCTAACCCCAATAAACTTTCACCCACTTACTTACCAAGAATCTAATAATAATAATCTTGATTGTCACAAATAGGCTTATATTAACACTGCAATGAAGTTACTGTGAAAAGCCCCTAGTCGCCACATTCCGGAGCCTGTTCAGGTTCACAGAGGGAGAATTCAGAATGTCCAATTCACCTAATAAGCACGTCTTTCGGGACTTGTGGGAGGAAACCGGAGCACCCGGAGGAAACCTACGCAGATACGGGGAGAGCGTGCAGACTCCCCACAGACAGTCACCCAAGCCGGGAATCGAACCTGGGACCCTGGAGCAGTGAAGCAACAGTTCTAACCACTGTGCTCCCGTGCTGCCCGTCTATCCACTTCTGCCTTAAAGATATTGAAAGAATTTGCCTCAACCACCTTTTCAGGAAGAGATTCCAAAGACTCCCAACCCTTTGTGAGAAAATTGTTTCCTAATCTCTGAATGAGTGACCCCTTATTTTTAAACTGTGACCCCCAGTTCTAGATCCTCCCACAAGAGGACACATCCTCTCCACATCCACCCTGTCAGGAACCATCAGGATCTGATGTGTTTCACCCTTCTAAACTTCAGCGGCTACAAGCTGAGCCTGACCAACCTTTCCTCCTAAGCCAACCTGCCCATTCCAGATGTTCGTGTAATAAGCCTCTGAACTGCTTCCAATGCATTTACATCTTTCTTTAAATATAGAAACAACTATGTTACGCAGTACTCCAGATGTGGGGGGGGGGCGATCTCCCGGCCGCATTGCGCCGGAGAATAGCGGGAGAGTCCCAAAACGTGGTTCGTGGAGGGAGACGACCCGAGGTGCTCGACGCCCTCGTGCTTTGAACTGCTCACTCTAATCCAACCCAGCAGCTCTATAGGACGGGTTGATGCCAGGTGGGATTTGAACTCGCAACCATTAGGGTCCTCAATCCAGTATCATAGCCATTTTAAGGCCCTTACTCATCACAATTCCTATTACCTCTCCCCTCCATGTCTGCTCTGCTGAATCCACAAGCTACCACGGGTGACGTTAATGGGGCAACATGTTTGTACAGCACTTGCCTCTGCCATTTTAGAATGGGTATTATCCCACTGACACTAAATTGGCCAATGCAGCCATTATTAATAATAATAACCTTTTATTGTAACAAGTATGAAGTTACTGTGAAAAGCCCCTAGTCGCCACATTCCGGCACCTGTTCGGGTAAGCTGGTACGGGAATTGAACCCGCGCTGCTGGCCTTGTTCTGGATCACAAACCAGCTCTCTAGCCCACTGAGCTAAACCAGCTCATAAAATAGTGGACAAAGGAATGTCAAGCAAGCGCTCTCCAGTCAGTCTAAGTTCCGCCAGCCATAATAGCCATCATTCCCACCCAGGGATGTCTCGTAACATTGGTGGCTGGTTTAATCCTGTAGCTTTCTCTGGAGCATGAGGAAGAATAAGTGATAAATCTAACTTGCTTTGACAGCTGTAACACGAGAGGGAGACTGATGGTTTCCAACAGTTACCCATTACGTCGGGGATCTTTTTTTTAAACTTGCTTTCGCATTTTAAAAATACACAGTGGATGAATAATAGGTGTTTGCATTCATTCGTTCAACAGTTCCCAGGCACTGTGTGTCTGAGGTGATAATTGCTAAATGCTATGGGGATGTTTGTTCTCTGTGTGACGTATTGTTGAACATGCATAAATGGCGATTAGAAACATCAGCGCCAAGATTCCAGTGGACTCCCCTCCACCAGCACGGGGGACACAAATAGAGTCATGAGGTGGAAGATGGGAGTCCCTGTTTGAAATGGCCACGGTGGTGGTCATTAGTCCAGGTAGCGGCTGCCAACCCTCCAGGATTGTCTGGAAATCTTCTGGATTTAAAATGTAATCCCCTTGGACACAGCGCCCAGCAACCCTGAAGGAAAAGAATTGCTTGGCATTGAAAAAAATATTGTTGGTTTATTTTTGTTTTGTTTTGAACCCTTTTTCAGCAGCTATAAAAATAGTGGGGAAGAGGGAGGCAGCTGAGTGAGAGTCAAGGGTTATCCCATTGGGCCACCAAGCCTTTGCTCTCTTTCCGATGGGCTGCAGAAAGGGGATGTGATGTGAGCTGGACCTGTTGGGTGGCCAGTAGTGGGGCTATGTGAGGGCGGGGCAGCCGGAGATCATGTGGCAATACCTCCAAGGATGCGTCCCACCCGAGTTGGCAACAGGGCAGGCAGGCCGGCTCGACTGGGGACCTCCTCAGGCTGAAGGGAAGGCCCTTCAGGGCCTAGATGGTCAGGCTCGATAGCCTCACAACCGCAGCAAACCTTTGGTCTAGCTTCCAGCCAGTGAGCATTCCCCTCACGCTGCCTTTAAAATGTCTTTCACAATGCCCCAAAGCACTTCATAACCAATTAAGTATTTTGAAGCATAGTTTCCCTTGTCATGTAGCAGACAATTTGCAGAGAGCAGGGTCTCACAAACAAGAGCCAGACGTTGAATGTCTGTGTTAGGTGTTGGTATGAGACCCCACGCGAGAACATCTCTACTCTTTTACACATAATGCTTTGGTGATCTTTTACATCCACCTGAGGGGGCAAACTAGGGCCTCAGTTGAACATCTGAGATACAAGGCAGCACCTCTGACAGTGCTGCATTCCCTCAGTACTCCACTGCTGTGACAGTCAGGATATTTTGTTCAAGTTCCTCCAACCAGACCTGAACCCACAGTGCTCTGAGGCAAACGTGCTACCCAGGAAACCACGACTGACCCTAGAGGTGTAGTTGTTTCTACTTATTGCTGAGTCAATCACGAAAGGGAATGAATGTCAGGTGGTCCCCAGAAGAACAAGGGGCAAGTTGGAGATTTTTTTTGTTTTGTTTCGCAGAGTGTTGTTGACCGTGGAACACAGGACCAGAAACAACGGGCGGGATATTCCAGGCCCACGGAAGGTGACCGCCACCCCCGCAGCAGGATGGGCGAGCCACATGAATCACTGTAGACATCAACGGGATCGGAAAACCCAGTCAGAAGCCAATGGCGAGGCATACCTGCTGTTGGAAAATGCGACGCGGGGGGGAAGGGCTGAATATCCTGCCCAATGGGAGAGCAGGATCTGCAAGAACTTTTAAAGGGGAAGTGAATTTTAAAAAGTGATATCCGAGAGACCCATCCCAGCGAGCTGAATTTTTTCCTCCATGACTCTATTCTGGGACATGTACTATTTGAGGCACAATGCGAGTATGGGGACGAGGTGCAGGAGCAGGTCACATGGGCTCTTCAGCCTGCCCCGCCATTCCTGAAAAAGAATTTGCATTCAGGTAGTGCCTTTTTAAAATAAATTTAGAGTACCCAATTCTTTTTCCCAATTAAGGGGCAGTTTAGCACGGCCAATCCACCAATCCTGCACATCTTTGGGTCGTGGGGGGTGAGACCCACGCAGACATGGGGAGAATGTGCAAACTCCACACGGAAAGTGACCCGGGGCTGGGATCGGACCCGGGTCCTCAGCGCCGTGAGGAAGCAGTGCTAGCCACTGCGCCACGGTGCCCACCCGAAAGTACAGCCTTTCAAGCCACAGGACATCCCCACAATGAAGTACTTTCGAAGTGTGAAAATGAAATTAAAATCGCTTATTGTCACAAGTAGGCTTCAAATGAAGTTACTGTGAAAAGCCCCTAGTCGCCACATTCCTGCGCCTGTTCGGGGAGGCTGTTGCGGGAATTGAACCGTGCTGCTGGCCTGCCTTGGTCTGCTTTCAAAGCCAGCGATTTAGCCCTGTGGTGGTCAATGTTGGAAACATGGCAGCCGGTTTGCACACGGTGAGCGCCCACAAACAGTGATGTGCTATCGGCCAATTATTCTCCATTTGTGATGCTAATTGAGGGGTGAATGTTGGCCAGAACTCCGGGAGAACTCTTCCAAATAAGGTCATGCAATCCCTTGTGCTCACCTAGAAGGACAGGCAGGGTCTCTGTTTCCATGTCTCATCTGATGGTACCTCCAACATTGTGTCACTCCCTCAGTACTGCGCTGAGTGCCAGCCTAGATTTAACACGCAAGTCTTGGAGTTGCACCCTGAACCCACAAAATGGTCAATCGTCCACCCTGGACTTCACTTTCATGCTCTCCCCTGACCTGCTTTGATTCCATTCACACCTGAAACATTTTCTTTAGTATCCAAAAGTGAAGTGCAGGATACTAGTGATGCTGGAAAGGGTTAGGGAAAAGATTAAATAAATGAAGAATATATTTATTAAATGGTGCCAAAGTTAAATTTACAACCTTCCAGTTCACAAGAAGATTTAAATTTAGGGAAGTTACGAGTTCCATGTTAAATTGCCGGAGGAGGCAATGGTAGATGATATAATGTGCACTGTGAGGGGAGGAGGTCTTGGGTAGCATCTCTGCCTCTTGAGACGGAAGTCCTACCCCAGGACCTGATGGCCAAGGAAGGTATAATAACCCACATGAGACCCCAAGGGGACACCTCAGTCATTCTCCCCATGGGACTTGTGGAACACAAGCTCCCACGCTTGTGGGCAGGGGCCCGCCCAGCGGGGGCTTGTAGATTTGCCATATCAAAGATCTGTAAGTCCTTCCAATACGCATCAATTCATGCAGTACGAGCGGGAGAGATTCTGGTCAGCCGTGTGATAGAAAGAAATTGGAGCTTCTGCCATCACTCTCCAGAGCTCCGGGCTATGACATGTATATAAAAGTGTATGTTGCCACATGAAACATACCCCTTGAGGGGCTAGGTGGCTAAGAGTGGATCAGATTGGTGCCAAGAGCATGGGGTTGAATCCCCATCCTGGCCAGGATGAATTCGGGACCTATCTCCTTGCCCTATCTACAGTGGAGGTTTTGGTGCTGGGGTTGGACCTGCCTTCGGGCAGAGAACTAAAGAATGTACGACTTTACTTTGAGCTGAAGAGTAGGGGTGGTATGGACTTTCCTATCTGTGTATCCATAGACACCATCACTGTTGGTCTGAGGCAAGATTGTGGGACAGTTATCCTCAAGCCAAGGAAGATTTTCTCATGAAGGGTGATGCAAACCTGGAATTCCCTGCAATAGAAGTGGTGTGAATTAGGACCATTGAGATTGGAAATCAATGGGTTTATTGTTTATTGGGCGAAGGCGAGGCATTTGAAGCTAAGGTAGACAAAGTGGAGTTAAGGAACAGCCTGTCAAGACCTGACTGAATGGTGGCCCAGGTTTGATGGGCTCAATGGGGGCTACATTCCTAAGATACCTGAAACAGATAAGATTTGCACACATCCCAGAGAGCTCCAAGGTGGGATAGGGCAGGAACTTGATTGGACACGCCTGAGATACAAATACACTCAAAGCAAAGAGCCTTCCGCTCTGAAGAAGAGTCAGACAAACTCGGCGTTGACGGGATTCTCCCGGCGTTCTCTGGCGGTGGGATTCTCACGTCCCGCCAGCAGTGCCCCCCCCCCACGGGTTTCCCAGCGGCATGGGGTGATTCAACAGGAAATCCCATTGACAGCGGTGCCAGCGGCCGACGCGCACCTGAACCGCAAAGAAACACACGGCTGGGAGGCCGGAGAATGCCGCCCCGCTAACTCGGTTTCCCTCTCCTCAGATGCTGCCAGACCTGCTGAATTTACCCAGAGTTTTGGGTTTTCATTTCAGCCTTTACTCTGCCCTGCCAACATGTGGAGAGGAGAACACCTGCAGAATCCTCAACCCAGTGAACAAATTGGGAAGGAGTTAATTTGGGGTGACGTAGTTCTGAATGAGTGGGGAATTATTGTACTGACAATCCATTCTGCCAAAACATATTTCATAAAAGACTTTCCATGTTTAAACTTGATACCTCTATATCTATATATATATATATATATATATATATATATAATCTATAATGCTTGTATATATAATTTTTTTTGGCTGATGTGAATACACTTTTACAGCACTGCGCTAAATCCTGATAAATGGGAAAACATTAAATTTTGGCATTAGCTTCTGTGTTATGGATGTTTGTTTTCTTTCTCTCTCTTGTTTTAAATACTTTTCTGGGTGCCTGTCATCCTCCTGCTGCTGAGAAGTGACAGACACAGGAAACCAGAGACACTGTGCAGACATTGCAGCCTTCCTCCACCCTGCTTCACACACACTCAGAGACTCAGAGACATTGCAGCCTTCCTCCACCCTGCTTCACACACACTCCGAGACTCTGAGACGTTGCAGCCTTCCTCCACCCTGCTTCACACACACTCAGAGACTCAGAGACATTGCAGCCTTCCTCCACCCTGCTTCACACACACTCAGAGACTCAGAGACATTGCAGCCTTCCTCCACCCTGCTTCACACACACTCAGAAACTCAGAGACATTGCAGCCTTCCTCCACCCTGCTTCACACACACTCAGAGACTCCGAGACATTGCAGCCTTCCTCCACCCTGCTTCACACACACTCAGAGACTCAGAGACATTGCAGCCTTCCTCCACCCTGCTTCACACACACTCAGAAACTCAGAGACATTGCAGCCTTCCTCCACCCTGCTTCACACACACTCAGAGACTCCGAGACGTTGCAGCCTTCCTCCACCCTGCTTCACACACACTCAGAGACTCAGAGACGTTGCAGCCTTCCTCCACCCTGCTTCACACACACTCAGAGACTCAGAGACATTGCAGCCTTCCTCCACCCTGCTTCACGCACACTCAGAGACTCCGAGACGTTGCAGCCTTCCTCCACCCTGCTTCACACACATTCAGAGACTCCGAGACGTTGCAGCCTTCCTTCACCCTGCTTCACACACACTCCGAGACATTGCAGCCTTCCTCCACCCTGCTTCACACACACTCAGAGACTCAGAGACATTGCAGCCTTCCTCCACCCTGCTTCACACACACTCAGAGACTCCGAGACGTTGAAGCCTTCCTCCACCCTGCTTCACACACACTCAGAGACTCAGAGACGTTGCAGCCTTCCTCCACCCTGCTTCACACACACTCAGAGACTCCGAGACATTGCAGCCTTCCCCCACCCTGCTTCACACACACTCAGAGACGTTGCAGCCTTCCTCCACCCTGCTTCACACACACTCAGAGACTCAGAGACATTGCAGCCTTCCTCCACCCTGCTTCACACACACTCAGAGACTCAGAGACATTGCAGCCTTCCTCCACCCTGCTTCACGCACACTCCGAGACGTTGCAGCCTTCCTCCACCCTGCTTCACACACACTCAGAGACTCAGAAACGTTGCAGCCTTCCTTCACCCTGCTTCACACACACTCCGAGACATTGCAGCCTTCCTCCACCCTGCTTCACACACACTCAGAGACTCAGAGACATTGCAGCCTTCCTCCACCCTGCTTCACACACACTCAGAGACTCCGAGACGTTGAAGCCTTCCTCCACCCTGCTTCACACACACTCAGAGACTCAGAGACGTTGCAGCCTTCCTCCACCCTGCTTCACACACACTCAGAGACTCCGAGACATTGCAGCCTTCCCCCACCCTGCTTCACACACACTCAGAGACGTTGCAGCCTTCCTCCACCCTGCTTCACACACACTCAGAGACTCAGAGACATTGCAGCCTTCCTCCACCCTGCTTCACACACACTCAGAGACTCAGAGACATTGCAGCCTTCCTCCACCCTGCTTCACGCACACTCCGAGACGTTGCAGCCTTCCTCCACCCTGCTTCACACACACTCAGAGACTCCGAGACATTGCAGCCTTCATCCACCCTGCTTCACACACACTCAGAGACTCAGAGACGTTGCAGCCTTCCTCCACCCTGCTTCACACACACTCAGAGACTCAGAGACGTTGCAGCCTTCCTCCACCCTGCTTCACACACACTCAGAGACTCAGAGACGTTGCAGCCTTCCTCCACCCTGCTTCACACACACTCAGAGACTCAGAGACGTTGCAGCCTTCCTCCACCCTGCTTCACACACACTCAGAGACTCCGAGACGTTGCAGCCTTCCTCCACCCTGCTTCACACACACTCAGAGACGTTGCAGCCTTCCTCCACCCTGCTTCACACACACTCAGAGACTCCGAGACATTGCAGCCTTCCTTCACCCTGCTTCACACACACTCAGAGACTCAGAGACATTGCAGCCTTCCCCCACCCTGCTTCACACACACTCAGAGACTCAGAGACGTTGCAGCCTTCCTCCACCCTGCTTCACACACACTCAGAGACTCCGAGACATTGCAGCCTTCCTCCACCCTGCTTCACACACACTCCGAGACGTTGCAGCCTTCCTCCACCCTGCTTCACACACACTCAGAGACTCAGAGACATTGCAGCCTTCCTTCACCCTGCTTCACACACACTCAGAGACATTGCAGCCTTCCTCCACCCTGCTTCACACACACTCAGAGACTCCGAGACATTGCAGCCTTCCTCCACCCTGCTTCACACACACTCAGAGACTCAGAGACATTGCAGCCTTCCTCCACCCTGCTTCACGCACACTCAGAAACTCAGAGACATTGCAGCCTTCCTCCACCCTGCTTCACACACACTCAGAGACTCCGAGACATTGCAGCCTTCCCCCACCCTGCTTCACACACACTCAGAGACTCCGAGACGTTGCAGCCTTCCTCCACCCTGCTTCACACACACTCAGAGACTCCGAATCATTGCAGCCTTCCTCCACCCTGCTTCACACACACTCAGAGACTCAGAGACATTGCAGCCTTCCTCCACCCTGCTTCACACACACTCAGAGACTCCGAGACGTTGCAGCCATCAACCACCCTGCTTCACACACACTCAGAGACTCCGAGACATTGCAGCCTTCCTCCACCCTGCTTCACACACACGCAGCCTTCCTCCACCCTGCTTCACGCACACTCCGAGACGTTGCAGCCTTCCTCCACCCTGCTTCACACACACTCAGAGACTCAGAGACGTTGCAGCCTTCCTCCACCCTGCTTCACACACACTCAGAAACTCAGAGACATTGCAGCCTTCCTCCACCCTGCTTCACACACACTCAGAGACTCCGAGACATTGCAGCCTTCCCCCACCCTGCTTCACACACACTCAGAGACTCCGAGACGTTGCAGCCTTCCTCCACCCTGCTTCACACACACTCAGAGACTCCGAGACATTGCAGCCTTCCTCCACCCTGCTTCACACACACTCAGAGACTCAGAGACATTGCAGCCTTCCTCCACCCTGCTTCACACACACTCAGAGACTCCGAGACGTTGCAGCCTTCAACCACCCTGCTTCACACACACTCAGAGACTCCGAGACATTGCAGCCTTCCTCCACCCTGCTTCACACACACGCAGCCTTCCTCCACCCTGCTTCACGCACACTCCGAGACGTTGCAGCCTTCCTCCACCCTGCTTCACACACACTCAGAGACTCAGAGCCATTGCAGCCTTCCTCCACCCTGCTTCACACACACTCAGAGACTCCGAGACGTTGCAGCCTTCCTCCACCCTGCTTCACACACACTCAGAGACTCCGAGACATTGCAGCCTTCCTCCACCCTGCTTCACACACACTCAGAGACTCCGAGACGTTGCAGCCTTCCTCTACCCTGCTTCACACACACTCAGAGACTCAGAGACATTGCAGCCTTCCTTCACCCTGCTTCACACACACTCAGAGACTCAGAGACATTGCAGCCTTCCTCCACCCTGCTTCACACACACTCAGAGACTCCGAGACATTGCAGCCTTCCTCCACCCTGCTTCACACACACTCAGAGACTCCGAGACGTTGCAGCCTTCCTCTACCCTGCTTCACACACACTCAGAGACTCAGAGACATTGCAGCCTTCCTTCACCCTGCTTCACACACACTCAGAGACTCAGAGACATTGCAGCCTTCCTCCACCCTGTTTCACGCACACTCAGAGACTCCGAGACATTGCAGCCTTCCTTCACCCTGCTTCACGCACACTCAGAGACTCCGAGACGTTGCAGCCTTCCTCCACCCTGCTTCACACACACTCAGAGACTCCGAGACATTGCAGCCTTCCTCCACCCTGCTTCACACACACTCAGAGACTCAGACACATTGCAGCCTTCCTCCACCCTGCTTCACACACACGCAGCCTTCCTCCACCCTGCTTCACACACACTCAGAGACTCAGAGACATTGCAGCCTTCCTTCACGCTGCTTCACACACACTCAGAGACTCCGAGACGTTGCAGCCTTCCTCCACCCTGCTTCACACACACTCAGAGACTCAGAGACATTGCAGCCTTCCTTCACCCTGCTTCACACACACTCAGAGACTCAGAGACACTGCAGCCTTCCTCCACCCTGCTTCACGCACACTCAGAGCTCTCATTTGATTATTCTAGTCATCTCTCCTTGCACTGCTCCACCCACCACTGCCTTCCCCCACTCTCTTCCACCTTCCCCCACTCTCCCCTCCCCACTTTCTCCCACCCTCCCCTGCTCTCCTCAACCCCCCTCTCTCGCACCCCCTCTCGCCCATAGTTTCCCCTTATCCCCCACCTTCGCCCCTCTTCCCAACCCTCCCCCCACCTACCCCTCTCTCCCGCACCCTCGTCTCTCTCCCCACCATGCCTGCACTCTCCCAACCTCCCGCACACTTCCCCACTTTCCCCAACCTCTCCCAACCTCCCCCACTTGTGCTTCCCCATTATCCACCGCTCTCCTCCACCTCCCTTGCTTTCCCCCACCTCCAACGCTCTCTCCTACCACGTGGAAGTTGTGGAGGTTGGAGGGATGGGTGGCATGGTAGCACAGTGGTTAGCACTGTTGCTTCACAGCTCCAGGGTCCCGGGTTCAATTCCCGGCTTGGGTCACTGTCTGTGCAGAGTCTGCACGCAATCTCCGTGTCTGCGTGGGTTTCCTCCGGGTGCTCCGGTTTCCTCCCACAAGTCCCAAAAGACGTGCTGTTAGGTGAATTGGACATTCTGAATTCTCCCTCTGTGTCCCCGAAACAGGCGCCGGAATGTGGCGACTAGGGGCTTTTCACAACCCCCCCCCCCAGGCCCTGTCCCCCAGTCTCTGACACAACTTGGGAAAGGATGAGCAACACAATCAAGGCCAATATTGTTTTCATACGAGCTCAATAACCACAGTCTTTGTGGTGACAGGTGTCCAATAAAGGTGAACTTGCAGTTCTATAGTGCCTTCCATGAACTTGGGATATCCCAGAGTACTTTACAGCCAAAATACACCTTTGATTTGCAGTTACCTCTGTGGTATAGGTCATGCGACAGCCAATTTGCACTCAGCAAAGTTCCCACAAACTGGAACATCTCCGGAAAGTGGGTTTGCTGGTTAAACGTTGGCCAGGGTACAGAGGAGAACTTTCCTGTTCTTCTTCGAAGTAGTGTCGCAGGATCTTTTACCTGAGAGGGCACCATACCTGACCGGGGCTCCGGTTTAATGTCTGATTTGTGGAAGACTGTGCAGCTTTGGACAATGCATCGGGATTAAGAACTCTGACTTTGCAGCCCAGCGCCCCTTCACATGCCCAGCGATTCCTAGGACTACCTCAGACATGAAACCAAGGCCCATAAAACATTCCATGGCACTACTTTGAAGAAGAGTAGGTGGGTAGAGGTGTTGTAGGACGGGTGGGGGTGGGGGAGGGGGGAGGTCTTATATTTGGTGCCTTGGCCAATATTTATTCCGCAAAGTACCATCGTGAAAACCGATTATCTGGTCATTATCATGCTGCTGTTTGTGGGAGCTTGCTGCGCACACATTGGCTGCTGTGTTTCCTGCATTTCAAAAGTGATCACACACCAAAAAAAAAGTACTTCCTTGGCTCTAAAGCACATTGGGAAGTGCTGAGGGTGAACGGTGCTGGCATTTAATTTCTTTCTTTCCTGTTGATACACGATCAATTACAGCAAAGATGAGGTTAAGCATAACTGAAGGCTTCAATAGACTAGAACTGTTTGCCAGCAGCTCAGGCACAGAATGAGGGCTGCTGGGACTGCACCGACTCTTATACCCTGCCTATCTGGGCAGAGCTACATACTATACAGCCAATAGTAAACCCCCAAGTTTGACCAATGGAACTTCAGCCTCTCGGGTGCTGCAATACCTGATAATACCACATTCACCCCCTGTTAAAAAAGAGTCCGGCGGGGGTGGTGGCTACAGCAGTATTCAACATGGTATGATCAAATATGGAGGTACCGTGATATCTCCTTACAGTGTTTAGAGGATATATACAGTCATGGCAGATATATACAGTCAGTGTTTATTATTTACAGTTACAGGTCGGTTAAGATGAAGCAATCAGTTGGTCGGATGCCCTGGGCATCCTCTGGGATCGTCTGGGCCTCGGTGGTGATTCCGGTGGGGATCCAGGCGTCTGCGAATCCGGGAGCGTGGCTTCGGCCTCCATGGCAGCTTCGTCACCCCTAGACGGCGCTGGTGGGGAAAGCGGGTGGGCGGGCCCAGGCAGGAGCGGCGGGAGGACTGACCCTCCTGTGAGGTGCTGCGGAGGGGGGTGGGGGGGGGGTGGTGGTTGGGGTGCGCGTGGGGGTGGTGGTTGGGGTGCGCGTGGGGTTCCGGCGGGCGCCAGGTCCCGTAGGGAGACCGTATCTTGTTGGCCGTCAGGGAACGCCACGTAGGCGTACTGGGGGTTAGTGTGCAGCAGATGGACCCTCTCGACCAACGGGTCTGACTTGTGCGCCCGCACGTGTTTTCGGAGCAGGATGGGTCCGGGTGTCGCTAGCCAGGTCGGGAGCGCGGTCCCGGAGGAGGACTTCCTGGGGAAGACAAGGAGACGTTCGTGAGGTGTCTGATTGGTGGTCGTACAGAGCAGCGACCGGATGGAGTGGAGGGCCTCCTGGAGGACTTCTTGCCAGCGGGAGACTGGGAGGTTCCTGGACCGTAGGGCCAGCAGGACGGTCTTCCAGACCGTTCCGTTCTCCCTCTCTACCTGCCCGTTTCCCCGGGAGTTGTAACTGGTCGTCCTGCTTGAGGCGATGCCCTTGCTGAGCAGGAATTGACGCAGTTCGTAGCTCATAAAGGAGGACTCCCTATCACTGTGCATGTAAGCGGGGAAACCGAACAGTGCAAAGATACCATGGAGGGCCTTGATGATGGTGGTGGAGGTCATGTCGGGGCAGGGGATGGCGATGGGGAACCGGGAGTACTCGTCAATCACGTTCAGGAAATACGTGTTGCGGTCGGTGGAAGGGATGGGGCCTTTGAAGTCCATGCTGAGGCGTTCAAAGGGACGGGAAGCCTTAATCAGGTGCGCACTCTCTGGCCGGTAGAAGTGCGGTTTGCACTCCACGCAGATTTGGCAGTCCCTGGTGACTGTCCTGACCTCCTCGATGGAGTAGGGCAGGTTGCGGGTCTTAACAAAGTGGAAAAAGCGAGTGACCCCCGGGGGGGGCAGAGGTCCTCGTGGAGGGCTCGGAGGTGATCCACTTGTGCGGTGGCACATGCGCCGCGGGACAGGGCGACAGGAGGCTCGTTTAGCTTCCCGGGACGATACAAGATCTCGTAGTTGTAGGTGGAGAGTTCTATCCTCCACCGCAAGATCTTGTCGTTTTTTATCTTGCCCCGCTGTGCATTATCGAACATGAACGCCACCGACCGGTGGTCAGTGAGGAGAGTGAATCTCCTGCCGACTAGGTAATGCCTCCAGTGTCGCACAGCTTCTACTATGGCTTGGGCCTCCTTTTCGACTGAGGAGTGGCGGATTTCGGAAGCATGGAGGGTACGGGAGAAGAAGGCCACGGGTCTGCCCGCTTGGTTGAGGGTGGCCGCCAGAGCTACGTCGGACGCATCGCTCTCGACCTGGAAGAGGAGGGACTCGTCGATGGCGTGCATCGTGACCTTTGCAATGTCTGCTTTGATGCGGCTGAAGGCCTGGCGGGCCTCCATCGACAGGGGGAAGGTTGTGGACTGGATCAGGGGCCGGGCTTTGCGTAGTTAGGGACCCACTGGGCGTAGTAGCTAAAAAACCCGAGGCAGCGGTTCAGGGCCTTGGGGCAGTGAGGGAGGGGGAACTCCATGAGGGGGCGCATGCGTTGAGGGTCTGGGCCTGTAATTCCATTTCGCACTACGTAGCCGAGGATGGCTAGACGGTCAGTGCTAAACACGCATTTATCCTTATTGTACGTTAAGTTAAGGGTTTTAGCGGTCTGGAGAAATTTTCGGAGGTTGGTGTCGTGGTCCTGCTGGTCATGGCCGCAGATGGTGATGTTATCAAGATACGGAAACGTTGCGCGTAAGCCGTACCGGTCAACCATTCGGTCCATCTCGCGTTGGAAGACCGAGACCCCGTTAGTGACACTGAAGGGAACCCTCAAAAAATGATAGAGCCGCCCATCTGCTTCGAAGGCAGTGTACTTGCGGTCACTATTGCGGAGGGGTAGCTGGTGGTAGGCGGACTTGAGATCCACCGTGAAGAAGACCTTATAATGCGCGATCCTGTTTACCAGGTCGGATATGCGGGTGAGAGGGTACCCGTCCAGCTGCGTAAACCTGTTGATGGTCTCTAATCAATGACCATCCTATGTTTCTCCCCGGTCTTTACCTCCATTACTTGGGCTCTCCAGGGACTGTTGCTAGCTTTTTAAAAAAATATATGTTCATTCAAAGTTTTTCCAACAAAGCTTTTCAACCAATTAAACCCCCCCCCCCCCCGTAACAGAAAAGAGAAAGAGAAAAGAACAGAACATAAACATATCAATCAAACATACTACAGAACGTATACAATGGGATTCTTCCGCACATAATAACCCTCCCATATGCTTTTTTACAAGTACCCCTAGGGAAAACCCACTCACCCGGCCACCCAAATCCCCCCCCCCCCCCCCCCGAAAGAAACACCCCCTCCCCTCCCTGGATTACTGCTGCTGTTGACCGACCTCATTCTAATGCTCCGCGAGATAGTCTAGGAACGGTTGCCACCGCCTGAAGAACCCCTGCGCAGACCCTCTCAAGGCAAACTTTATCCTTTCCAGCTTAATGAACCCTGCCATGTCATTTATCCAGGCTTCTACACTGGGGGGCATCATGTCCTTCCACATGAGCAAGATCCTCCGCCGGGCTACCAGGGACGCAAAGGCCAGAATACCGGCCCCTTTCGCCTCCTGCACTCCCGGCTCGCCGCCACCCTAAATAATGCCAGCCCCCAACTTGGCTTGACCTGGAATTTCACCACCTTGGACATCGTCTTCGCGAAACCCCTCCAGAACCCAGCTAGTGCCGGGCACGACCAGAACATGTGGCATGATTCGCCGGGCTTCCCGAGCACCTCCCACATCTGTCCTCCATCCCAAAGAACCTACTCAGCCTCGCCCCTGTCATATGTGCTCTGTGAATGACCTTAAACTGTATCAGGCTGAGCCTGGCACATGAGGAAGAGGAATTAACCCTACTCTGGGCATCAGCCCACATACCCTCTTCAATCTCCTCCCCTAACTCCTCCCACTTGCCCTTCAACTCCTCTACCGAAGCCTCCCCCTCTTCTTTCATCTCCTGATATATCGCCGAAACCTTGCCTTCTCCGACCCATACACCCGAAATCACCCTGTCCTGAATCCCCTGTGTCGGCAGCAATGGGACTCCCCTCACCTGTCGCCTCACAAACGCCCTCACTTGCATATACCTGAACGCATTTCCCGGGGGTAACCCAAACTTCTCCTCCAGCGCCCCTAGGCTCGCAAACGCCCCTGTCTATAAACAGGTCGCCCATCCTTCTGATCCCTGCCTGATGCCAGCTCCGAAACCCCCCGTCCATCCTTCCTGGGACGAACCAATGGTTCTCCCGGATCAGGGACCTCACCGAGGCTCCCATCTCACCCCTATGACGTCTCCACTGCCCCCAGATCTTTAGCGTTGCCGCCACCACCGGACTCGTGGTGTACCTTGTCGGCGAGAGTGGCAGCGGTGCCGTCACCTGCGCCCTCAGGCTCGTGCCCACACAGGACGCCACCTCCAACCTCTTCCATGCCGCCCCCTCTTCCTCTATTACCCACTTACGGATCATCGTCACGTTGGCTGCCCAATAATAGTCACCCAGATTCGGCAACGCCAGCCCTCCCTGTCCCTACTACGCTCCAGAAACCCCCTCCTTACCCTCGGGGTCTTGTTTTCCCACACAAAACCCATGATGCTCCTACGCTTAAAAAAGGCCTTGGTAATCATAATAGGAAGGCACTGGAACACAAAAAGAAACCTCGGGAGGACCATCATTTTAATCGACTGTACCCTGCCCGCTAGCGAGAGCAGCAACACATTCCATCTTTTGAAGTCCTCCTCCATCTGCTCCACCAGCCGCGTCAAATTAAGTTTGTGCAGGGTCCCCCAGCTCCTAGCTACCTGGATCCCCAAGTACCAAAAGCTCCTTTCCGCCCTCCTCAACGGTAGGTTGTCTATCCCTCTTCCCTGGTCCCCTGGATGCACCACAAAGAGCTCACCTTTCCCTACATTGAGCTTATAGTCCGAGAAGTCCCCAAACTCCCTTAGGATCCGCATGACCTTCACCATTCTCTCCACTGGATCTGCCACGTACAGCAACAGGTCGTCCGCATACAGCGACACCCGATGCTCCTCTCCCCTTCGGATCATCCCCCTCCATTTCCTGGACTCCCTTAATGCCATGGCCAAAGGCTCAATTGCTAATGCAAACAACAGGGGGGACAGTGGGCACCCCTGCCTCGTCCCTCGATACAGCCGACCTCCGCTGATTCGTAGCCACACTCTCCATCAGGGCTCTATATAGGAGCTTAACCCACCTGATAAACCCTTCCCCAAACCCAAACCTCCGCAACACTTCCCAGAGATACTCCCATTCCACCCGGTCAAAGGCCTTCTCCGCGTCCATAGCTGCCATTATCTCCGCCTCTCCCTCCACCGAGGGCATCATAATCACATTGAAGAGCCTCCGCACATTGGTGTTTAGCTGCCTGCCCTTTACAAATCCCGTCTGGTCATCATGAATCACCCCCGGGACACAGTCCTCAATTCTCGTAGCCAGCACTTTTGCCAGCAACTTAGCATCCACATAGAGGAGCAAGAACGGTCTATACGATCCACATTGCGTTGGTCCTTGTCCCGCTTCAGGATCAGAGAGATCAGCGCCCCGGACATTGTCGGGGGCAGCGTCCCCCCCCCTCCCTTGGCTCATTGAAAGTCCTCACTAGCAACGGGGCTAACAGGTCCACATACTTCCTATAAAACTCAACCGGGAACCCATCTGGCCCCGGGGCCTTCCCCGCCTGCATGCTTCCCAGTCCTTTAACCAGCTCCTCCAACCCAATTGGCGCCCCCAAACCAGCCACCTCCTGCTCCTCCACCCCCGGGAACCTCAGTTGATCTAGAAATCGTCACATCTCCTCTTCCCCCACTGGGGGCTGGGATCTGTACAGCTCCTCATAAAAATCCTGAAATGCCTCATTTACTTTCACCGCACTCCGCACCGTAGTTCCCCTGCTATCCTTAACTCCACCTATCTCCCTCGCTGCCATCCTCTTACGGAGCTGATGTGCCAGCATCCGGCTTGCCTTCTCCCCATACTCGTACGTCGCCCCCTGTGCTTTCCTCCACTGTGCCTCTGCCTTCCCTGTGGTCAACAGGTCGAATTCCGTCTGGAGACTTCGCCGCTCCCTAAGTAGTCCCTCCTCGGGGGGCCTCTGCATATCTCCTGTCTACCCTTAGGATCTCCCCCACTAACCTCTCCCTTTCCCTGCCCTGTGAGCCCTGATGGAGATTAACTCTCCCCTGACCACCGCCTTCAGCGCCTCCCATACTACCCCCACCTGCACCTCCCTGTTGTCGTTGGCCTCCAAATACCTTGCAATGCACCCCCGCACCCTCCCACACACTTCCCCATCCACCAGTAATCCCACATCCAGGCGCCACAGCGGGCGTTGGTCCCTCTCCTCTCCTTACTCCAGCTCCACCCAGTGCGGGGCGTGGTCTGAGATAGCTATGGCCGAGTACTCCGTTCCCTCCACTTTCGGGATCAGCGCCCTACTCAAAACAAAAGAATCTATCCGGGAGTAGGCTCTGTGCACGTGAGAACAAAAAGAAAATTCCCTGGCCAGGGGCCTAGCAAATCTCCACGGATCTACTCCCCTCATCTGGTCCATAAACCACCAAGCACCTTGGCCGCAGCCGGCCTCTTCCCCGCCCTAGATCTGGAGCGATCTAATGCAGGGTCCAACACCGTGTTGAAAACCCCCCCCCCATTATCAAGCTTCCTGCCTCCAGATCCGGAATCCGCCCCAACATGCGCTTCATAAATCCAGCATCATCCCAGTTCGGGGCGTATACATTTACCAATACCACTTACGCCCCCTGCAACCTACCGCTCACCATCACGTATCGACTTCCATTGTCCACTACAAGATTCTTGGCCTCAAACGACACCCGCTTTCCCACCAGTATTGCTACTCCTCAGTCCTTCGCATCCAGCCCCGAGTGGAATACCTGTCCTACCCATCCCTTCCTTAACCTGACCTGGTCTGCCACCTTCAAATGTGTCTCCTGAAGCATGACCACGTCTGCCTTCAGTCCCTTTAAGTGCGCGAACACTCGGGCCCTCTTAACTGGCCCATTCAGGCCCCGCACGTTCCAAGTTATCAGCCGGATTGGTGGGCTTCCCCCCCCCCCCCACCCCTGCCGACTAGCCGTCTCCTTTTCTAGGCCCGTCCCGTGCCTCCCGCACCCTCCAGTCCCCCAGATGGGGGGCCCCCGCCCCGACCACCTCTTCTGTTTCCAGTTCCCCATCGGCCAATGCAGCAGCAACCCTATTTCCCCCGCCCCCCGCTAGATCCGTATCTAGCTCTTTTGCTCCCCCCATAACACTCCCGTAAGTCAGCTGACTCCTGCTGACGCCGGCCTCCCCCGCCGTCCCATTGACCTCCCCCCGTGTGGGAATCCCCCCTCCCCAGCAATCAGTGACCCCCCCCCCCCGTGCTTCTCTAGCGCGGGGAAAAGCCCACGCTTTCCTGAGCCGGCCCCACCCCCTCTGGCGCCGCTCCTGTTGCGGCCTTATCTCAATTCCCCCATCCCCGGGCCTCCCCTCCCTCCAGCACCGGCGCCCACACTCTCTCACAGTCTCCCCATCAGATCTCTTCCCCCATCCCCATCCATCACCCAACCAATGGAACATTCCCGGCGCATAGCTAAAACCCTGTATACAACCGACATCCCCCCCACAACCACAAACCCTCAGTTTGAGTCCAACGTTTCAGTTTGTATAAAGGTCCAAGCCTCCTCAGGCGTTTTGAAGTAGTGGTGTCGATCCTTAAATGTGACCCACAATCGCGCTGGCTGCAGCATTTCGAACCTCACCCCCTTCCGATGGAGCACCGGCTTGGCCCGATTAAAACCAGCTCTCTTCTTAGCCACCTCCGCACTCCAGTCCTGATAGATTCGGATCTCCGTGTTCTCCCACCTGCTGCTCCGGTCTTTCTTGGCCCATCTCAAGACACACTCTCTGTCCGCGAAATGTTGAAACCTCACCACTCCCGCCCTTGACGGCTCGTTGGCCTTGGGTCTCCTCGCCAGGACCCGATGAGCCCCTTCTAGCTCCAGGGGACTCGGATGGGCCCCCGCACCCATCAGCGAGTTGAGCATCGTGCTCACATATGCCCCGGCATCGGCCCCCTCCACTCCTTCAGGGAGACCCAGAATCCGAAGATTCTTCCTCCTCGACCTGTTCTCCAGGTCCTCGAATCTTTCCGCCCGCCTCTTGTGCAGCGCCTCGTGCGCCTCCGCCTTCACCGCCAGGCCCAAGATCTCATCCTCATTCTCCGAGGCTTTTTCCCGCACCTCCCGGATCGCCGCCCCTTGGACCTTCTGGGTCTCCACTAACCCCTCGATCGCCGTCAGCATTGGCACCAGCACCTCTTTCTTCAGCTCCTCAAAGCAGCGCCTGAGAAACTCCTGCTGCTCCGGCCCCCATGCCGCTTGATCTCCGCCCGCCGCCATCTTGTTTTTTCTCCCTCGCACTTTTCGCTGCTCCAAAAACGCTTTTTTGACCGCTCCACTCCTGGTCCAATCCATATGCTATGGGGGGTGGACCTTGCTCACCTTCCCACACTGGAAGTCGTCGGAAAATTGCCGATGGGGCTCCTCTGGAGAGCCCAAAAGTCAGTTTTAGCGGGAGCCGCCGAATGTGCGGCTCAGCTCCGCATAGCCGCCACCGGAAGTCACTGTTGCTAGCTTTAATGACCCCTTCCCTTAGTAGCCTTTGGACCTCCGACCTAATGAAGGTCCGGTCCTGGGCACTGTACCGTCTGCTCCTGGTGGCGACGGGTTTGCAATCCGGGGTGAGGTTCGCAAAAAGGGAAGGCGGGTCGACCTTAAGGGTCGCGAGGCCGCAGACAGTAAGGGGGGGGTATAGGGCCGCTGAATTTGAAGGTCAGGCTTTGCAGGTTACACTGGAAGTCTAACCCCACGAGTGTAGCCGCGCAGAGGTGCGGAAGGACATAAAGGCGGAAATTGTTGAATTTCCTTCCTTGGACTGTTGAGGTTTGCTAGGCAGAACCCCTTTATCTCCACTGAGTGGGAACCGGAGGCCAGGGAGATTCTTTGATTTACAGGGTGGGTAAAAAGTGAACAGCGCCTTACCATGTCAGGGTGTATAAAGCTCTCCGTGCTCCCAGAGTCGATCAGGCAGGACATCTCATGGCCGTTGATGAAGACCGTCGTCGTTGCTGTTGAGAGTGTTCGATGTCGAGTTTGGTCCAGAGTCACCGAGGCCAGACGCAGTGAATTTTGATCGGGCAGTGTATAGTCGGCCGGGCTGGGGTCCTGGGGCCCCATCCAAGATGGCGTCTCCCATAGATCGCACATGGTGGTCGGAGATGGACAAATTGGCGGCGCCCATCCGTCCAGCGCGGTGTCCGGGGAACAAGATGGCGGCGCCCGTGGGCCGCACGTGGCCCTAGGATACGGGGGTGGCGGTGACTGTTGGCCACCTGGGGCCCGAGGGGAAGTTCGCTGTGGCAGCCCGGAGTCGCTGCTGGAGACCGCGGCCACCGCTCGTGCCTGGCAGACCCCCACAAAATGGCCCTTCTTGCCGCACCCTTTGCAGGTGGATGTGTGGGCCGGGCAGCGCTGGCGGGGGTGCTTTTCTTGCCCGCAGAAGAAACAGCGGGGCCCATCGGAGTTGGCGGGCCGCCTTACAGCACAGGCCTGCGGGGACAGGTGGAAGGTCTGTGGGGCTGCCGCTGCAGGATTCCACGCTGCCCAGGGGTCCGCCGTGCGGTCGGGCACGTAGGATTGTGCGTTCCTGGAGGCAACGTCCATGGACCCTACCAGGGCCCGTGCCTCCCTAAGTCCCAGGGTATCTCTCTCTAAAAGACGCTGGCGGATCTCTGAGGAGCTCATACCTGCTACGAAGGCATCCCGGATTAGGAGTACCGTGTGGTCGCTCGCCGAAACTTGCGGGCAGCCACAGCTTCTGCCCAGCACCAGTAGCGCGGTAGAACTCCTCCAACGATTCCCGGGGCTTTGTCGTCTCGTTGCAAGCAGGTGACGTGCGTAGACCTGATTTTCTGGGCGGATATAATGTCCTTTTAAAAGTTCGATTGCTGCATCAAAGTCTTCCGCCTCCTCCATGAGGGTGTAGATCCCAGGGCTTACCCTTGAGTGCAGGAGATGCAGTTTTTGCTCCCCTGTGGGTGTGCCTCCAGCCGTCTCAAGGTAGCCTTTGAAACACGCCAGCCAGTGTTTGAAAATCGCCGCTGAGTTCGCCGCGTGGGGACTGAGTTGCAGACACACCGGCTTGATTCGCAGATCCATCTTCTCTGCTTAAGTGTAGTCTATTAAATTGATACACGATCAATTACAGCATAGACGAGGTTAAGCATAACTGAAGGCTTTAATAGACTAGAACTGTTCCCCAGCAGCTCAGGCACAGAACGAGGGCTGCTGGGACGGCACCGACTCTTATACCCCGCCTATCTGGGCGGAGCTACATACTATACAGCCAATGGTAAACCCCCAGGTTTGACCAATGGAACTTCAGCCTCCGGGTGCTGCAATACCTGATAATACCACACCTGTATAATGGGAATTGTTTGTAACTGGGCTGCTCCTTTGGTGCGCAAAAGGTTAAAACTGCCTGACGTTACAGGCATAAAACCCTACTAAAACGTCACGCGATTCACATCACTGCTGTACAAATTAATCACATGGTTGTTTACAATCCTGTCAGGTCTCTTTGAACGTCCTCGTTCTTCACATCTTGGCGCTTCTACAACTTTGCGATTAATGTTTTTTCTCTCTCCTCTTTGTCCGCTCCAGCATCCTCTTTGCAGATATTGAAGGCTTCACCAGCCTGGCCTCGCAGTGCACGGCCCAAGAACTGGTCATGACACTCAACGAGCTCTTCGCCAGGTTCGACAAGCTCGCATCTGTAAGTAGCCGCTGGGTGGGTGATCATGCGCTCTAGCCTTGTCCTACCCAGCAATTGTTTGCATCAGTATTCATCTTGCAAGCCTTAACATATCGGGATAGGAGGAAGAGTGAGCCATTCGGCCCCTTGAGCCGGCTCCACCATTCAATGAGATCAAGAGCTGGTTTCTATGTTTCGGAGTCCATAAATGCTCCCGCCAGCAGAGAATCGGGACTGGTCTCTGCCAGCGCTCGGAGCAGTGCCTGGGTGCGTGTCATAGTCCTTGGCCATGCAAATTTATACCGCGGATTCCATTTAAATCCCTGCTTCCTCTTTTCTAACAGCTGAAAGCACTTGGCTGCCTTGATGTGGTCAGGAGCTGTCAATCATAGCAAGAGTGTTTATGAACATTGTGGTTGGCATTAAAGCAGGTTACTTGAGATGCATTCAAATGTGAAGGGAAAGATAAATAAACAAACCCCATAAGCAACTGTCCTGAACCATTAAGCTGTCAATCACAGGCTAGTGAAATGTATTGCTCTGTGAAATTGAATGGATGCTCAGCATTTCCAAGGGTGTCTAGAGATTTGAGGATTTTTCAAGTGTTGTGAGCTTTAGAGGAAACCTTTGAGAATTGTAAAAGCAGCTGTTTCAAAGGCTTTTGATTGAGGGTGCTGATATTCGGAAAGGGAAAGTATTCCTGCATCGATTCTTCGCTGAACTGCCTGGACTGCTCACCAGCCGCCAGGCAGAGCAGATCAGGCTGAGGAGGCCACTTCAGAATTTAAAAAACTCACACCAGGAGAATGCCATTGAGCAGAGGTCTGCCTGAGAGCATCATGCCAAGGGTGATCGTTAGGTTCCTCCGGGCTGGAAGGGGCAGACCAGACACGCGTACCCAATCCCGGGATTCTGGAAGCAAATCCTAAAGACTAATGACCTTCAGACAGAAGTCCCTCCTCATCTCCGTATTAAATGGGAGACTCCTTGGGCGGGATTCGGCGGGGCGGGGGGTCCCGGCGGGACGGAGTGGTGTGAACCACTCCGGTGTCGGGCCGCCCCAAAGGTGCGGAATCCTCTGCACCTTCAGGGGCTAGGCCCGCCCCGGAGTGGTTGGCGCCCCTCCGGCCGGCGGGATAGGGGCTTGGCGCCATGGCAACCGGCGCCGAAGGGCCTCCGCCGGCCGGCGCGAGTCGGCGCATGCGCGGGAGCGCCAGCGCATGCTGGCGTCATCCCCGCACATGCGCGGGAGGGTTCGTCTCCGCATCGGCCATGGCGGAGGACCGCAGCGGCCGATGTGGAGAAATAGAGTGCCCCCACGGCACAGGCCCACCCGCGGATCGGTGGGCCCTGACCGCGGGCCAGGCCACCGTGGGGGCACCTCCCGGGGCCAGATGTCCCCGCGACCCCTAGCGGAACCCCGGAGCCCGCCCGCGCCGCAGGTCCCACCGATAAGAGACCTACTCTGATTTACACCGGCGGGACCGTCTACAGACGGGCGGGACTGCGGTCCACCGCGGGCCGGAGAAATCGGGCGGCCCCGGCGCCCATTGAGTCGCGCCGGACCCCGCCATTCTCCGAGGCGGGCGGCGCGACTCACGCCGGGCCAGTGTTTGGGGGGGGGGGCGGGGGAATTGTGAGGACGGCGGGGGCGGGATTCACGCCGACCCCCGGCGATTCTCCCACCCGGCGGGGGGGGGAGGGTCAGAGAATCACGCCCCTTATTTCAAAACTTTGTTCCTAGTTCTAGAATCCCCCACAAGGGGAAACATCCTCCCAGAATCCACCCTGTCAGGCCCCCTCAGAATATGTTTCAACAAGATCACCTCTCATACTTCTAAACTCCAATGGGTACGGGCTCAAACCTGTGCAACCTTTCCCATATGACAACGCCTTTCGTCTCAGGGTTCAGTCTGGTGAACCTTCTCGGAACTGCTTCTCATGCAAGCCAATCCCTCCTTCAAGAAAGGAGGCCAAAACTAAATTAAGAAGAAAACTACCTGCGGTCTCGGTGTATCCTCTTTTCCAGTCATCTTCCGCTCATGCTTGTTTCTCTCTTTTTTTTTTTGTTTCTCTCCCCCCAGGAGAACCATTGCCTGCGGATTAAGATCCTGGGCGATTGCTACTATTGTGTTTCGGGCCTACCCGAGGCACGGGCAGACCACGCGCACTGTTGCGTCGAAATGGGGGTGGATATGATTGAGGCTATCTCGTAAGTATGACGACCTTTCACCCCAACCCATGCAGCCCTCGCCCCTTGGGGTGTGTTCGTTGTCCGCCTTTGTCTTCATGGAATCTCACTGGAAAAGCAACAGTCCCCAATCACGTTGGGGACAAGACAGGAGTTATGGGGCAGCACCGAGCAGGCAGGTGGTGACTCGGTAACTGTAGTGGGATGCTGAAAACTCTGAAGAATGTTTTCTGTTTTAATTATTTTGTGGGATGTGGGTGTTGCTGGCTGGGCCAGGCGTTTGTGCCCATCCCTAATTCCCCTTGAGCTGAGTGTCTCGCTCGGCCATTCCAGAGGGCAGTTGAGAGTCGACCACATTGCTGTGGGTCTGGAGTCACAGGTCGGCCAGACCAGGTAAGGATGGCAGATTTCCTTCTCTAAAGGACATTAGTGAACCAGAGGGGGTTTAATGGTCACCATTATTGAGAGAAGGAAGTTGTAATCTGCTTTAATAGTAACAATTATTGGATAAATACTTGTAAAGGTAAGAATTTAAAGGACCACAGCAAAGGACAAAGAGTGGGAATAACAGGACAATTCTTTCAATGAGCTGCTATGTGCTTGATGGGCTGAATGGCCCCCTCTGCTGCCTGCTTCTATACACATGAGATGTGCTAGTTTCTCAAAATTCTATATAAATGGTGAACGTTGCTCAGCTTATTTAATGAAATATGAGGATTCTATGAAAAAAAAACCCTCAACATCTGGATCTTTTGCCATCTCTGATGTTTCTTCCCTCGCCAAAGTCCGACACAAATCCACACTGGTCCTTCCTGAATTCAGCATTCAGGATTTTCCCCCACCAAGTTTCCGTCATGGCCCATCCACCTCACCTGCGCAGCTTTGGGCTGTGGGAGGAAAGCGGAGCACCCGGAGGAAACCCACGCAGACGCGGGGAGAACGTGCAGACTCCGCACAGACAGTCGCCCAAGGTTGGAATTGAACCCGGGTCCCTGGCGCTGTGAGGCAGCAGTGCTAACCACTGTGCCACCGTGCGGAATGCAGGAAACAGGGCGGCAAATGTGAACCAGAAACCTAAAAAAAAAAAAACAGCAATCCAATAATGGGCAGCTACTCAGTTTTTGTGATTTTGAATGGTGATAAATATTGAATATTGGTTAAGGCTGACATCGAGGTCGATGTCACTTGCTGGTCGGATCAAATGGCAAAGATGTCAAGAGACCTGAATGTGGCCCGTGGGAAACGGTTGCCATGGCTCAGCGGGCAGCACACCCGCCAGCTGATTGTGGGTTCAAGCCCCACTCAGGACCAATAACTGAGGTGGGGGGGTAGAGGGGTTGGGGCAGTTCCCCTGCAGTCCTTTGAAATGATGCCATGGAATCTTCCATGGTTACCTGAGAGGGCAGGCACACCCTTGGTTTATTATCGCAACCAAGTGTCAGCAGTGCAGCACTCCCTCGGTATGGCACTGGAGAACTAGCCTCAGTTATTGGTCCGGAGTGGGGCTTGAACCCACAATCAGCTGGCGTAGAGGCGGGTGTGCTGCCCGCTGAGCCACGGCAACCGTTTCCCACGGGCCACATTCAGGTCTCTTGACATCTTTGCCATTTGATCCGACCAGCAAGTGGCATCGGCCTCGATGTCAGCCTCCAGTGCGCGTGCAAGGGACCCTGAGAGAAGCGTCCGGATGTGAGGGAATGCTTCAGAAGCTGCGACCCAGCGCTCTTGTGATCAGATTCCTCCCTGGCTTCACTTTAATGAGATACATTAAGGGCTGCGAGAGTAGAAAGTTAATGAGGCTGCCGTCACAGTCCTTGCTCTCCCTGCCTTTTGGATCGGGTTCAAATTAAGATTTCCAATTTAATTAGCAAATTGTCTGTAATTATAAGATATCTTCTTTAATAAACTGTTTTTCATTGTAGGCCCTAATTAATACCAAGGGAAGCTGCTTTGATCATTTGATAATGAGATACAGAGGTGTCATCCAACCTTGGGTTCACAATGTGCCCTATCCTTACTCAGAAATAAATTAATATTTTACCAACGCTCCTATGGGGATGAACCAGTGAAAATAAAGTAAGAATCATATTTACACAAGTAGGCCGTCAACTTGCTCTCTCAATCTTTAGGAACTCCCTAAAATTAATGTTCTGCTGAAGACTCGCTGTAAGTATAATAAACAGCACTGTGAGTGTCCAGCACGACCTGCATGAGTTTCCCCTGATTGCTGAGCTGCTAAATACACCATCCACTGCTGGGCAGCCAAGCCCCAGGCTCAACCCTGGTCTCTACGGAGTTTGCTGACCCCAGCCAGGCTGCCACTGGTGAACTTCTTTGTGTGGGGGGCGGTGGAGGGGTGGGAGGGGGAGAGGGAGATGATGAGGGGAAGGGGGCGACGGGTGGGAAGAGCAAGGGGGTTGGCGAAGAAGGGTGAGTAGGAGAGGGGGAGTGAGGGGCAGGAGAGGAGAGGCAGGAGGGGTAGAGGGGGAGTGGAAGGGAGAGGTGTGGAGGGGGTAAAGGGAGAATGGAGGAGGGGGTGGGTGCGGTGAGAGGCAGAGGGCGAATGGAGGAGGGGAGGGGGTAGAGGAAGAATGGAGGAGGGGAGAGGTTGGGAGGGGATAGAGGGAGAATGGAGGAGGGGAGAGGTTGGGAGGGGGTAGAGGGAGAATGGAGGCGGGGAGGGGGTAGAGGGAGATAGGAGGAGGGGAGATGTTGGGAGGGGGTAGAGGGAGAATGGAGGTGGGGAGGGGGTAGATGGAGAATGGAGGAGGTGAGGGGTGAGGAACGTTTAGAGGGAGAATGGAGGAGGTGAGGGGTCAGGTTCGGGTAGAGGGAGAATGGAGGAGGGGAGAGATGCGGAGGAGATAGAGGGAGAATGGAGGAAGGGAGAGGTTGGGAGGGGTTAGAGGGAGAATGGAGGAGGGGAGAGGTGGGGGGGTAGAGGGAGAATGAAGGAGGGGAGAGGTGGGGAGGGGGTAGAGGGAGATTGGAGGAGGGGAGAGGTTGGGAGTGGGTAGAGGGAGAATGGAGGAGGTGAGGGGTGAGGAACGTTTAGAGGGAGAATGGAGGAGGTGAGGGGTCAGGAGCGGGTAGAGGGAGAATGGAGGAAGGGATGGGAGGGAGAATGGAGGAGGGGTTGGGTGGGGGGTGGGGGAGGGGATGGGTGGGGAGGGGGGAAAGTGGAGAGGTGGCTGAGGGGAAAATATCAGCTGGTGTTCCTGATCGTTCCTAATGGAGAGTGGGTCAGGCAGGAGAGGGTTGGACCCTTGTAACCTGTTTTGCTTCATCCTGTGATGGCAGCCTCGTTAACTTTGTACTCTCACATCTCAGTCTGGATGTATATTACCCAAGAGACTGCTCGTGTTGCATTTAATTACATGGATTGCTCAGTTTATTGGGAAGAGGCCAAGGAGATCTGGTCATTATGGCAACGCGGGCAGTCGGCTCATGTAGGTTAGCCGGGGTCCTTTCTCTGTCCTTTAGTCCCACCTCACGGGATGTGGGTGCAGCTGGCTGGGCCAGCATTCTTTTGCCCACCCCAAAGCTAGGCCATTTCAAAGGGCATTTAAGTGTCGACCACATTGTTGTGGGTCTGGAGTCACATGTAGGCCAGACCGGGTAAGGACGGCAGATTTCCTTCCCTGAAGGACATTAGTGAACCAAGTGAGTTTTTACAACAATCGGCAATGGTACCATGGTCACCATTCGACTTTCAATTCCAGATTATTTTTTTCTCATTGGGTCTAAATTCCCCCATCTGCCATGGTGGCGTTCAAACCAGAGACCCCATACTGTTATGGGCCAGGGATTAGAGAACCTCAGAGTGTGTCATGGAGTTCACCTGACCCACAGCTTTTAACAGATTGTGGTATGGGGAGCACACGGCCCACTCTACAGGTGTGGTACCGCAGAAATGGAAAAGTATTTTTTTAATGCTAAACAATGTTTATTCTATGACCTCAAGTTAACCTTTTTAAAACATACAGTGAACATCTTAGCAACCATCAATTCAAATACAACCCCCAAAGAATACAACACTAAGTAATCCTTTAAGCTTTCCTTTTAACATCCATAAGACTTTAAAAAACCTTCAAAACAGAAAGACATCAGGCTTAATTTCACTACTGAGAATATTTATAATTCTGAATTCACCAAATGATCAAGAGATAGTCTTTTCATGGCAGAGAGAACAGCAGTACGCCTGCTTGGTCTGGCTTCAGCTCCCACACTGAAAACGAAACTAAAACACACCCTGCAGCCTGCTCAAAAACGAAAGTAAAAAGCTGACAGACAGCCCAGCTCCACCCACTCTCTGACATCACTGCAGTAGTAAACACCCATTTCTTAAAGATAGTCTCACTACAGATATTTATAGACACACCCATTTATAAACACCCATTTCTCAAAGGTACTCTTACATGATAATACCATGAGTCTCTGTATTACTAATCCAGTGACAATACCGCTACCCCACCACCTTCCCGGTTTCATGGTCATCATTAGACTTTTTTAATTCCAGGTTCTGTTTTTTAGTTGGATTCAAATTTCACCATCTGCCAGAGTGGGTTTTGAACCTTGGTCGCCAGGACATTACCCTGGGTCTCTGGATTACTCATCCAGGAAAATGCCACCTTTAAAGGAGTGCCTTTAGCGATGAGGCCTAGTTTTGGTAACCAGCAGTGGGTTAAGGGAACGTCAATTAAATGGAGACGTGAGAGAGGCTGGCATTGCACTTCCTTTGGGCAGTGAAGGCTTAGAATCCCTACCGTGCAGAAGGAGACCATTCAGCCCATTGAGTCTGCACTGTCCCTCCGAAAGAGCACTCTGCCTAAGCTCACTCGCCCGCCCCATCCCAGCAACCCCGTAACCTAACCTACACATCAATGGACACTAAGGGTCAATTTACAGAATCACAAAAAAATACAGTGCAGAAAAGGCCCTTCGGCCCATCGAGTCTGCACCGCCGCATGAAAGGGACCTGATCTGCCAATCCTAATCTCATTTGCAAACACTTGGCCCATAACCTCGAATGTTAAGATGTGCCAAGTACCCAGGAAGCCTTCCTCTGACCCTCGGGTGGTGTACTTAATCTTCTCCAGGTGAAGAAATTCCGAAAAGTCAGCGAGTAGTCTGCAGCTTTGGGCGGTGCTGCCGATCGCCAGCCGAGCAGGATTCTCCGGCGTGCTATTAGGGAAGCGAAAGCAAGGGCGTTGGCCCCCTTCCCCATGTGTAGCTCTAGCTGCTCCGATACCCCGAAGGTTGCCACTCTCGGGCATGGCTTCACCCTCACCCTCACAACCTTGGACATTGCCTCGGAGAAGGCTGTCCAGAACCCAGCAAGTTTGGGACAAGCCCAAAACATGTGGGTGTGGTTGACCGGGCCCCTCTGGCACCGTTCACATTTGTCCTCCACCTCCGGGAAGAACCTGCTCATTCGGGTTCTGGTCAGGTGCGCTCTGTGCACCACTTTGAGCTGCATTAGGCTGAGCCTTGCGCAGGAGGAGGTGAAGTTCACCCTGCTCAGTGCTTCGCTCCAGAGTCCCCACCCTACCTCTGACCCCAGTTTGTCCTCCCATTTTTGTCTGGTCTCGTCTAGTGGTGTTTGAGCTCTGTCCAGTAGCTGTCCGTATATTTTCCCACATAGCCCCCCCTTCTCGCTGCTTGTGCCTATCAGGTCCTCCAGTAGTGTGGTTTCTGGGACCCCGGGGTACCCCACTGACTCTTTGCGGAAGAAGTGTTTTATTTGGAGGTGTCTCATTTCCTGTCCTTTTGCTAGTTTCCACTTCCTCGTCAGTTAGTCTGTGCGCTATGTAGAAGTCCTCGACCGTCAGTGTGCCCCTGTCACGCTTCCATCCTTTGAAGGTGGTATCTAGCATGGCTGGGGGGAATCTGCGATTGCCACGGATGGGAGCCATGGAGGACATTTTAGTTATCCCGAAGTATTGTCTCAGCTGGGTCCACGTTCTCAGCGTGGCCGCAACCACAGGTCCCGATTTGTATCTTGTTGAGGGGGTTGGGGTGCTGCTGTAGCCAGGGCCCGGAGGATCGTTCCTTTACAGGATGCCTCCTCCATTTGTACCCAATCTGTGTCGGGTTCTTGTACCCACCCCCTCACTCTTTCTGCCGTTGCTGCCCAGTGGTAGTATTGTAGGTTTGGTAAGGCCAAGCCCCCTTTGATTTTCCTTCTTTGCAGTGTCGGTTTGGGGATTCTTGGGTTCTTACCCCTCGAACTCAAACGCCATGATTAGAGTGTCTACATTTTGGAAAAATGCTTTGGGGATGAAGATCGGTATGGATCTAAACAGGAAGAGGAACGGACTTCCGGTGGCGGCTATGAGGAGTAAGTCGTACACTTGGTGGCTCCCGCTCCGGTCGGACCTTTGGACCTTTTCCGCTGACTTTTAAGCGCTGGATTGGAAAGTAATAGCACTCAGGCACTGAATCTATACAGAGGTTTATGGAACTAAGAAGTAGGAAGGATCGCAAACAGCTGAAGAAGTGGACAAGCAAGGGCAAAGGGGAGGCTGAGAGGGAAACCAATATGGCCGATGTCCAGATCTGGGCACCGCCAGCTGAGCCGACAATGGAGCACCTATTGCAGGTTTTGCAGGAGAACTTCCCAGCACTGAAAAGTGGTCATTTGGAACCGCTCCAGAAATTGTTTGACCGAATGGAGAAAAGGCTGGATGCCCAGGTTGAGAAGATCCAGGAGCTGGAGAAGACGGTGGAGGAGCAGGCGGACTTTCAAACAGTGGCGGACATGGAGATTCGAAGGTAGAGAGACCAACAGAAAATGCTCCTGGAAAAGCTGGAGGACCTGGAGAACAGGTCTCGCCGGCAGAATTTAAGAATCGTTGGCCTCCCGGAGGGGGGCCGAGGGGCTGGATGCTGCCGCGTATGTGGCAGATATGTTCCAGAAGCTGCTGGGGAATGAGGTGTTCCCTCGCCCGCCGGAGGTGGACAGGGCACATAGAGCGCAGGTCAGGCAGCGGCGGCGAGGGGGTCCCTCACGAGGGATGGTGGTCCGGTTCCACAGGTTCCTGGATAAGGAGCGGGTTCTTCAATGGGCCAAGAGCTCGCGGAGCTGCAACTGGGACAATAGCACCCTGCGCGCTTACCAAGACCTGAGCACAGAGGTGGCCAGAAGGAGGGCAGGCTACAGGCAAGTTAAAGAGATTTTATAGAAGAAGCAGGTGAAGTTTGGGCTGCTCTATCCGGCGCGACTGTGGGTTACGCACGAGGGGCAGCACCATTATTTCGAGGAACCCGAGGAGGCGATGGACTTTGCAAAGAGGCAAGGGCTGGTCCCGAGCTGAGGACTCTTGGACTCGTGTTAGAACTATGAATTCTTTCTCTCTTGTTTCTGAGAGATGCCTGCATGTTTTTTCATGCTTTTGTATCTTGGTTTTTATGAGTTTTTTGTCTTTTTTCTCTTCATGTCTCTTTTTAGCTTTTGTGTTTGAGTTTTGTTAGAAAACAAGAATAGTTAGAATGGGTCGGATATGGGGGTGTTTTTCGGGGAATTTTTGCGATCTCTTTCTGCGTTCAGATAGGAATGGTTGACAGTGCCTGCTATTTCGTTTTGTATGACTTAAATTGCACTATTGTTGGGGCTGTCTCTGTTCTGTTTAGAGTAGTTGTGCAAGCAGGGCTGATTTGGGGAAGTGGTGTGGATGGGCCGGGGTGAGGGGAGTCAGGGAACAGTAGGTGACAGACTCACTGGCGCCGGAGTTGGGAGCCACCAGGCTAGCTGGGTGGGCTAGTCAACGGAAGCCAGGCGTTCATTTAGCTAGTTTATGTCAGGGGTTAGGTTATAGGGTGATGTTGCTGGGTGGAGAGGGGGAGGGGAGAGTAGGTCTGCTGACGATGTTGGAAATTGGGCATGGTAACAGTGAGGAGGTCAGGGGTGGAGGCGGCCAGGAGGCGGGCCAGAGAAAGCGCGACACATGGCTTGGGGGCTGGCCAAAGAAAGGAGATGACTGATCGGCAAAGGGGGTGCCCCCCCGACCAGGCTGATCACCTGGAATGTTAGAGGGCTAAATGGGCCAATCAAGAGGGCGCGTGTGTTCGCGCATTTACGGGTTTTGAAGGCGGACGTAGTCATGTTACATGAGACTCATCTGAAAGTGGCTGCCCAGGTCAGATTAAGGAAGGGCTGGATTAGTCAGGTCTTCCATTCGGGGCTCGACACTAAGACCAGGGGGGTTGTAATCTTGATCAACAAGCGGGTCCAATTTGAGGTGGAGGGCACAGTTGCAGACGGGGGTGGCAGATTTGTTATGGTTAAGGGTAAGCTCGAGGGGGTGAGAGTAGTCCTGGTCAACGTATATGCCCCTAATTGGGAGGACATAGATTTTGTTAAGAGGTTGCTTGGGAAGATCCCTGACTTGGACTCACGCAAACTGATCATGGGTGGGGACTTTAACACAGTTCTTGATCCTAGCCTGGACCGGTCGTGTTCAAAAACGGGTAGGGTGCCAGCGATGGCAAAGGAACTGAGAGGGTTCATGAAGCAAATGGAGGGAGCTGACCCATGGAGATTTAGTCGGCCGTCGGCGAAGGAGTTTTCATTCTATTCCCACATCCACAAGGTATATTCCCGAATCGATTTTTTTATCATGAGCAGGGACTTGCTGACAGGGATGACGGGTGCAGAATATTCGGCAATTACCATCTCGGACCATGTTCCGCACTGGGTTGATCTGCAGATTTGCAAAGATAGCTTTCAGCGCCCACAATGGAGGCTGGATGTTGGGTTGCTGGCAGACGAGGCGGCGTGTGCGAGGCTGAGGAAATGCATGCAGAATTACCTGCAGGTAAATGATACTGGAGAAGTCTCAGCAGCGGTGCTCTGGGAGGCGCTGAAGGCAGTGGTGAGAGGGGAGCTGATTTCAATCCGAGCCCATAGGGACAGGACAGACAGACAGCAGAAACGGACCGACTGATTAAGGAAATTTTACGGACGGACAGGAGCTATGCGGAGTCCCCGAGGCCAGAGTTACTCAGGAAACGACAGAGGCTGCAGACCGAGTTTGGGGTGTTGTCTACAGGGAAGGCCGTAGAGCAGCTTAGAAGGGCAAAGGGTGCAATATACGAGCATGGGGAGAAGGCCAGCAGAATGCTTGCACAACAACTAAGAAAGAGAGAAGCGGCTGGGGAAATAGGAAAGGTAGTCGACGGGGAGGGAAACCTGGTGGGAGACCCGGTAGGACTGAACAAGGTGTTTAGGGACTTCTATAGCAAGCTGTACACCTCGGAACCCCCCACGGGACCGGAGGGGATGAGGCGCTTTTTGGATGGACTGACCTTCCCAAGAGTAGGTAGGGGGTTGGTAGACGGGCTGGGGGCCCCGATCAGGACCAAAGAAGTACTGGGGGGCCTGAAGGTCATGCAGTTGGGTAAAACCCCGGGGCCGGATGGATACCCGGTGGAGTTTTATAGAATGTTCTCCGAGATAGCGGGGCCGGTGCTGGTCAGGGTGTTCAACGAGGCAAGAGGCAGAGGGGTCTTACCCCCGACGATGTCACAGGCCACTATCTCGCTTATACTGAAACGGGATAAAGATCCGGAGGCATGTGGGTCCCATAGGCCGATCTCTTTGATTAACGCAGACGCTAAGTTACTGGCCAAGATCTTGGTGTCTAGAATTGAGGACTGTGTACCGGCCGTGATTGCGGAGGACCAAAACCGGGTTCGTAAAGGGCAGGCAACTGGTGGCCAATCTCAGCAGGCTGCTCAACGTGATTATGATGCCCCTGGAGAGCAGGGAGGCAGAGGTAGTGGTAGCAATGGATGCCGAAAAGGCTTTCGACCGGGTTGAGTGGGACTATTTATGGGAGGTGCTGGGACGTTTTGGGTTCGGGGTGGGATTCATTGACTGGGTTAGGCTGCTATATCAGGCCCCAGAGGCTAGTGTGAGGATGAACAGGACGACATCTGACTACTTCAGACTGTACCGCGGGACTAGACAGGATGCCTCCTCTCCCCACTGCTGTTTGCGCTGGCTATACGGGTTGGGGGGGGGGGGGGGGGGGGGGTGGAGTGGAACATAAAGTCTCGTTATACGCGGATGACCTGCTGTTATACCCAATGACGGGGATGGACGGAATCATGGAAACCCTGAGGGAATTTGGTCGGTTCTCAGGATATAAATTGAACATGGCAAAGAGCGAGATGTGGGTAGTGCAGGCGAGAGGTCAGGAGAGTAGGCTGAAGGGGCTGCCGTTCAAGCTAGTAGGAGAAAGCTTCAGATATTTAGGGATACAAGTAGTGCTAGACTGGGATAAGTTGCATAAGCTAAACTTGTCCCGGCTGGTGGAGCAAGTGAGGGACAGGTTCCAGAGATGGGATGCGCTCCCGCTGTCATTGGCGGGGAGAGTGCAGGCGGTGAAGACGTCGATTTAACCCGAGATTCTTGTTCACATTTCAGTGTCTCCCCATTTTCATTCCGCGGTCCTTCTTCAAGAGGCTAGAGAAAATTATCCTGGGATTTGTTTGGGTGGGAAAGTCCCCACGGGTGAGGAAGGCGATGCTCGAGAGGAACCGAGGGGAAGGGGGTCTGGCGTTGCCGAACTTTAGCAATTACTACTGGGCAGCTAACATAGCCACGGTAAGGAAATGGATAGTGGGTACGGGGTTGGTGTGGGAGCGGATGGAGGCTGCTTCGTGCAGGGGCACCAGTTTGGCAGCCTTGGTTACGGCGCCTCTGCCGCTCCCGCCGGCGCGGTACTCCACCAGCCCTACAGTGGTGGCAGCTCTACAGATCTGGGGCCAGTGGAGGAGGCATCTAGGGGAGGTGAGAGCATAGGTTTGGTCCCCAATCTGCGATAACCACCAATTTGCCCCGGGGAATATGGACGGTGGGTTCCAATTATGGCGGAGGGTGGGGATTGCGAGGATGGGCGATCTATTCCTGGAAGGGAGCGTCCCGAGCATGAGGTTGTTGGAGGAGAAGTTCGGGCTGGCGAGAGGGAATGATTTCAGGTATTTGCAGGTGCGGGATTTCGTACGCAGATTGGTGCCATCCTTCCCACGCCTCCCACCAAGGGGGATCCAGGACAGGGTAGTTTCTAGACTCCCCCCCCCCCCCCCCCCCCCTGGGAGAGGGGAGAGTCTCCGACATTTATAAAGAACTAATGGGAGCAGAGGAGGCACAGACCGAAAAACTGAAGCTTAAGTGGGAGGAGGAGCTCGGGTGGGGGGGGGAGATAGAGGACTGCATATGGGCAGACGCTTTGAGTAGAGTAAACACGACCGCAACGTGCGCCAGGCTCAGTCTGTGCCAGTTCAAGTTCGCACATCGGGCCCACATGACGGTGGCCCGGATGAGCACATTCCTTGGTCTGGAGGACAAATGTGCTAGATGTGCTGGAGGACCAGCGAACTATGTACACATGTTCTGGGCGTGTCCTAAACTAAGGGGGTACTGGCAGGGATTCGCAGACGTCATGTCCCGGGTATTGAAAACTAGGGTAGCAATGAGTCCGGAGGTGGCAATTTCGGGGGTCTCGGAGGACCCGGGAGTCCAGGAGGAAAATGAGGCCGATGTCGTCGCCTTTGCTTCCCTGGTAGCCCGGCGATGAATACTGTTGGCATGGAGGGACTCAAAGCCCCCGAAGACTGAAGTATGGCTTTCGGACATGGCGAGCTTTCTCAGGCTGGAGACAATTAAGTTCGCCTTGAGAGGATCGCTGTCAGGGTTCGTCCGGATGTAGCAGCCATTCGTTGACTTCTTCGCGGAGAATTAATCGTCAGCAGGGCGGGGGGGGGGGCTTAGGGTAGCGTAGAGTAGGGGGTTGCTTAGGTAGGTTCTTGCGAGAGGGGAGCCGATGCTTGCATTATGTCTTATTTGCTTTTTGTACACGACGGTATAATGTTGCTGTTTGAGATGCCAAAAATACCTCAATAAAATTGTTTATTAGAAAAAAAGGAAGAGGTACCCTGGCAGCACGTTCATCTTGATCGTCAGCACTCTTCCCGCCAGGGAGAGGGGGAGAGAGCCCCACCGTTGAAGGTCTTTTCTTACCACTTCCTCCACCAGGCTGGTCAGGTTCCACTTGTGGATCTGTGTCCAGTCTCTGGTTATTTGGATCCGCAGGCAACGGAATCTGTTCTGGGCTGTTTTGAACGGGAGCCCCTCCAGCTCTCTCCCTCCCCCTTTTGGCTTCACTGGGAATGCCTCGCTTTTGCCCAGGTTAAGTTTGTAGCCCGAGAAGGTCCCAAACTCTTTCAGTATTTGCAGTATTGCCTTCAGTCCCTCCTGTGGGTTTGAGACATAGAGGAGCAGGTCATCTGCATAGAGTGAGACTCTGTGCTCTCTGTCTCCACTCCGGATTCCCTTCCAGCTTTTCGCGTCCCGCAGGGCTATCACCAGGGGTTCGATCGCTAGCACGAACAAGAGTGGGGACAGGAGGCAGCCCTGTCTTGTTCCAAACATCTCACACTTTTAAGGATTAAATTCCATCTGCCACTTTTCTGCCCATTTGAACATCCCGTCTGTATCTTCCTGTAACCCAAGACTCGCAACCTCACTGTTAACCATCCGGCCAATCTTTGTGACATCCGCAATCTTACTGACCCTACTCCCCACATGGTCATCTAAGTCATTTATATAAATGGCGAATAATAGGGGACCCAGCACAGATCCCTGTGGTACGCCACTGGACACGCTTCCAGTCACTAAAGCAGCCGTCTGTCATCACCCTCTGTTTCCTACAGCTCAGCCAGCTTTGAATCCACCTTATCAAGTTCCCCTGTACCCCATGTGCATTTACCTTCTTTATAAATCTCCCATGTGGGACCTCGTCAAAGGCTTTGCTGAAATCCATGTAAACTACATCAACTGCACTCCTCCCATCTACACACTTAGCATGGCCAATCCACCCAACCTGCACATCTTTGGACTGTGGGAGGAAACTGGAGCACCCGGAGGAAACCCACGCAGACAACAAACAAAGAACAAAGAAATGTACAGCACAGGAACAGGCCCTTCGGCCCTCCAAGCCCGTGCCGACCATACTGCCCGACTAAACTACAATCTTCTACACTTCCTGGGTCCGTATCCTTCTATTCCCATCCTATTCATATATTTGTCAAGATGCCCCTTAAATGTCCCTATCGTCCCTGCCTCCACTACCTCCTCCGGTAGTGAGTTCCAGGCACCCACTACCCTCTGCGTAAAAAACTTGCCTCGTACATCTACTCTAAACTTTGCCCCTCTCACCTTAAACCTATGCCCCCTAGTAATTGACCCCTCTACCCTGGGGAAAAGCCTCTGACTATCCACTCTGTCTATGCCCCTCATAATTTTGTATACCTCTATCAGGTCGCCCCTCAACCTCCTTCGTTCCAGTGAGAACAAACCGAGTTTATTCAATCGCTCCTCATAGCTTATGCCCTCCATACCAGGCAACATTCTGGTAAATCTCTTCTGCACCCTCTCTAAAGCCTCCACATCCTTCTGATAGTGTGGCGACCAGAATTGAACACTATACTCCAAGTGTGGCCTAACTAAGGTTCTATACAGCTGCAACATGACTTGCCAATTCTTATACTCAATGCCCCGGCCAATGAAGGCAAGCATGCCGTATGCCTTCTTGACTACCTTCTCCACCTGTGTTGCCCCTTTCAATGACCTGTGGACCTGTACTCCTAGATCTCTTTGACTTTCAATACTCTTGAGGGTTCTACCATTCACTGTATATTCCCTACCTGCATTAGCCCTTCCAAAATGCATTACCTCACATTTGTCCAGGTTAAACTCCATCTGCCATCTCTCCGCCCAAGTCTCCAGACAATCTAAATCCTGCTGTATCCTCAGACAGTCCTCATCGCTATCCGCAATTCCACCAACCTTTGTGTCGTCTGCAAACTTACTAATCAGACCAGTTACATTTTCCTCCAAATCATTTATATATACTACAAAGAGCAAAGGTCCCAGCACTGATCCCTGTGGAACACCACTGGTCACAGCCCTCCAATTAGAAAAGCATCCCTCCATTGCTACCCTCTGCCTTCTATGGCCTAGCCAGTTCTGTATCCACCTTGCCAGTTCACCCCTGATCCCGTGTGACTTCACCTTTTGTACTAGTCTACCATGAGGGACCTTGTCAAAGGCCTTACTGAAGTCCATATAGACAACATCTACTGCCCTACCTGCATCAATCATCTTAGTGACCTCCTCGAAAAACTCTATCAAGTTAGTGAGACACGACCTCCCCTTCACAAAACCGTGCTGCCTCTCACTAATACGTCCATTTGCTTCCAAATGGGAGTAGATCCTGTCTCGAAGAATTCTCTCCAGTAATTTCCCTACCACTGAAGTAAGGCTCACCGGCCTGTAGTTCCCGGGATTATCCCTGCCACCCTTCTTAAACAGAGGAACAACATTGGCTATTCTCCAGTCCTCCGGGACATCCCCTGAAGACAGCGAGGATCCAAAGATTTCTGTCAAGGCCTCAGCAATTTCCTCTCCAGCCTCCTTCAGTATTCTGGGGTAGATCCCATCCGGCCCTGGGGACTTATCTACCTTAATGTTTTTTAAGACACCCAACACCTCGTCTTTTTGGATCACAATGTGACCCAGGCTATCTACACCCCCTTCTCCAGACTCAACATCTACCAATTCCTTCTCTTTGGTGAATACTGATGCAAAGTATTCATTTAGTACCTCGCCCATTTCCTCTGGCTCCACACATAGATTCCCTTGCCTATCCTTCAGTGGGCCAACCCTTTCCCTGGCTACCCTCTTGCTTTTTATGTAAGTGTAAAAAGCCTTGGGATTTTCCTTAACCCTATTTGCCAATGACTTTTCATGACCCCTTCTAGCCCTCCTGACTCCCTGCTTAAGTTCCTTCCTACTTTCCTTATATGCCACACAGGCTTCGTCTGTTCCCAGCCTTTTAGCCCTGACAAATGCCTCCTTTTTCTTTTTGACGAGGCCTACAATATCATTCGTCATCCAAGGTTCCCGAAAATTGCCGTATTTGTCTTTCTTCCTCACAGGAACATGCCTGTCCTGTATTCCTATCAACTGACACTTGAAAGCCTCCCACATGTCAGATGTTGATTTGCCCTCAAACATCCGCCCCCAATCTATGCTCTTCAGTTCCCGCCTAATATTGTTATAATTAGCCTTCCCCCAATTTAGCACATTCATCCTCGGACCACTCTTATCCTTGTCCACCAGTACTTTAAAACTTACTGAATTGTGGTCACTGTTACCGAAATGCTCCCCTACTGAAACATCTACCACCTGGCCGGGCTCATTCCCCAATACCAGGTCCAGTACCGCCTCTTCCCTAGTTGGACTGTTTACATATTGTTTTAAGAAGCCCTCCTGGATGCTCCTTACAAACTCTGCCCCGTCTAAGCCTCTGGCACTAAGTGAGTCCCAGTCAATATTGGGGAAGTTGAAGTCTCCCATCACCACAACCCTGTTGTTTTTACTCTTTTCCAAAATCTGTCTACCTATCTGCTCCTCTATCTCCCGCTGGCTGTTGGGAGGCCTGTAGTATACCCCCAACATTGTGACTGCACCCTTCTTATTCCTGATCTCTACCCATATAGCCTCACTGCCCTCTGAGGTGTCCTCTCGCTGTATAGCTGTGATACTCTCCTGAACAAGTAGCGCAACTCCGCCTCCCCTTTTACATCCCCCTCTATCCCGCCTGAAACATCTAAATCCTGGAACGTTTAGCTGCCAATCCTGCCCTTCCCTCAACCAGGTCTCTGTAATGGCAACAACATCATAGTTCCAAGTAGTAATCCAAGCTCTAAGTTCATCTGCCTTACCCGTAATGCTCCTTGCATTAAAACATATGCACTTCAGGCCACCAGACCCGCTGTGTTCAGCAACTTCTCCCCGTCTGCTCTGCCTCAGAGCCACACTGTCCATATTCCCTAGTTCTCCCTCAACGCTCTCACCTTCTGACCTATTGCTCCCGTGCCCACCCCCCTGCCATACTAGTTTAAACCCTCCCGTGTGACACTAGCAAATCTCGCGGCCAGGATATTTATGCCTCTCCGGTTTAGATGCAACCCGTCCATCTTATACAGGTCACACCTGCCCCGGAAGAGCTCCCAGTGGTCCAGATAACCGAAACCCTCCCTCCTACACCAGCTGTTTAGCCACGTGTTTGTCTGCTCTATCTTCCTATTTCTAGCCTCACTGGCACGTGGCACAGGGAGTAATCCCGAGATTACAACCCTCGAGGTCCTGTCTTTTAACTTTCTGCCTAGCTCCCTGAACTCCTGCTGCAGGACCTCATGCCTCTTCCTGCCTATGTCGTTAGTACCAATATGTACAACGACCTCTACCTGTTTGCCCTCCCCCTTCAGGATTCCCTCTACCCGTTCGGAGACATCCTGGACCCTGGCACCAGGGAGGCAACATACCATCCTGGAGTCTCTTTCACGTCCACAGAAGCGCCTATCTGTTCCCCTGACTATAGAGTCCCCTATAACTATTACTCTTCTGCGCTTTGACCCTTCCTTCTGAACATCAGAGCCAGCCGTGGTGCCACTGCTCTGGCTGCTGCTGTTTTCCCCTGATAGGCTATCCCCCCCGACAGTATCCAAAGGGGTATATCTGTTCGAGAGGGGGACAACCACAGGGGATTCCTGCACTGACTGCCTGCCCTTTCTGGTGGTCACCCATTTCTCTGCCTGCACCTTGGGTGTGACCACACTTACATAACTGCGATCTATGACGCTTTCCGCCACCTGCATGCTCCTAAGTGCATCCAATTGCTGCTCCAACCGAACCATGCGGTCTGTGAGGAGCTGCAGTTGGGTGCACTTTCTGCAGATGAAGCCATCCAGGACGCTGGAAGCCTCCCGGACCTGCCACATCTCACAGTCAGAGCACAGCACCCCTCTAACTGACATTGCGTCAATTAATTAAAATTAAAATTTGTCTTTTTTTTTTTATAAATACTTTTTTTTTTTAAATTACAAAGTTACTGTCAACTATCTGTTTCCTAGCACTAGATTTCTAATAGAAATGCGATAGCTAACTCTAATATCCTCCGATCTCTGGCTTAGATATCCTCTAAATTATAATTAAGTTATTATGTTTAATTAGTTCCCAAATAGTCAAAAAAATTTAGGTTAGAATCCCAACCAGCCACTCAGGTCACAGCTTTTCTGTCCCCCCCGACACACACAATTTGAAAAAAGGTATAAAAGTAAAAATCACTTGCTTACCTTCTGAGATGTTCTCAGGTTCTCTCGCTGACAGAGACTGCTCCTCCACCTCCAATCCTTGGCCTGCACAATGCTAATAATATATAATATAATATGGCACTTACCTTACACCAATGGGTCTTATTATTAGGTTAGAGGAGGAGGGTGGGTGGGAGACACTACACGTGTAGTGTCTCGGGTTTCCTCTCCACCAGAATTTATTGGGGGGGGGGGGGGGGGGACTTGCCAGAGGTCGAACTTCCGGTTCCCGCCGAAATCCAATGGGCTGCTCCTGTAAAGGTAAGAGCTTTTAAACTAACTACTCACCTCCCAGAAGGCCCCTGCGCACCGCTGCCGCCGAAATCCAATGGGCTGCTCCTGTAAAGGTAAGAGCTTTTAAACTAACTACTCACCTCCCAGAAGGCCCCTGCGCACCGCTGCCGCCGAAATCCAATGGGCTGCTCCTGTAAAGGTAAGAGCTTTTAAACTAACTACTCACCTCCCAGAAGGCCCCTGCGCACCGCTGCCGCCGAAATCCAATGGGCTGCTCCTGTAAAGGTAAGAGCTTTTAAACTAACTACTCACCTCCCAGAAGGCCCCTGCGCACCGCTGCCGCCGAAATCCAATGGGCTGCTCCTGTAAAGGTAAGAGCTTTTAAACTAACTACTCACCTCCCAGAAGGCCCCTGCGCACTGCTGCCGCCGAAATCCAATGGGCTGCTCCTGTAAAGGTAAGAGCTTTTAAACTAACTACTCACCTCCCAGAAGGCCCCTGCGCACCGCTGCCGCCGAAATCCAATGGGCTGCTCCTGTAAAGGTAAGAGCTTTTAAACTAACTACTCACCTCCCAGAAGGCCCCTGCGCACCGCTGCCGCCGAAATCCAATGGGCTGCTCCTGTAAAGGTAAGAGCTTTTAAACTAACTACTCACCTCCCAGAAGGCCCCTGCGCACCGCTGCCGCCGAAATCCAATGGGCTGCTCCTGTAAAGGTAAGAGCTTTTAAACTAACTACTCACCTCCCAGAAGGCCCCTGCGCACCGCTGCCGCCGAAATCCAATGGGCTGCTCCTGTAAAGGTAAGAGCTTTTAAACTAACTACTCACCTCCCAGAAGGCCCCTGCGCACCGCTGCCGCCGAAATCCAATGGGCTGCTCCTGTAAAGGTAAGAGCTTTTAAACTAACTACTCACCTCCCAGAAGGCCCCTGCGCACCGCTGCCGCCGACACCGGGAGAACGTGCAGACTCCACACAGACAGTGACCCGAGGCCAGAATCGAACCGGGTCCCTGGCACTGTGAGGCAGCAGTGCTAACCACAAGGGAATATTTAACCGACGTGTGCGCAATTATGGAAGATTATAGGAAAGTTGATCAGGAGAAACTGTTCCCAACATCAAAAGAATTATGGGGAGATAGGGGGCGGAACTCTTTTCCCCCCCCCCCCACGCCGGGTGGGAGAATCGCCCGGGCGCCACGCGAGTCCCGCCACGCCGTCCCGATGCCCGCACGCGATTCTCCACCCCCCCCCCCAAAAGGTAATGAGCGAGCGGCGATACTCCCAGCGACCAGACATGATTCGCACCACGCTCGGATGGGCCGAGCGGTCTGCCCAACACGACAGGTTCCCGACAGCGGCATCCGCACCTGGTCGCTGCCGGTGGGAACAGCACGGGAACGCTGGGGGGGCGGCCTGTGGGGGGGGGGGGGTTCCTGCACGGAGGGGGGGGGGGGGCTCAAAAGGGGTCTGGTCCACGATCGGTGCCCACCGATCGGCGGGCCGGCCTCTCTGAAGGAGGACCTCCTTTCCTCCGCTGCCCCACAAGATCGATCCACCATCTTCTTGCGGGGCGGCCGCAGGGAGGACGGCAACCGCGCATGCGCGAGTTGGCGCCGGCCAATCCGCGCATGCGCGGGTGACGTCATTTACGCTGCGCCGGTCGCGTCATTTACGCATTGCCGCTTTTACGTGGCACCAAGGCCCGGCGCGCGTAAATGACGCCGCTCCTAGCCCCCCGGGGGTGGGAGAATGGGGGGCTGGGAAGGGCCTCCGACGCTGGAGTGAAACACTCCGGTTTTCACTCCGGCGTCGGGACTTAGTCTCCCGATGGGAGAATTGCACACAGTGACGTTTTATTTATGCAGTGAGTTTTCTTATGACCTGGAGTGTGCTCCCTCCAAAGGTGGTGGAAGGAGATTCAATTGCAACTTTCAAAATGGAAATGGAAACATTTGCAGGGGGAAGAACAAAGGGCAATTGGGCTATTGGATAGTTTTTTCAAAGAGCCAGCAGAGGCACAATGGGCTGAATGGTCTTCCCCTCACCGAATCACAGAATTGTTACAGCACAGAAGGAGGCCCATCGTGTCCCCACTGTTGTGTTCTGCTTCTTCATGTAGCATAAGCTGCTTCCTTGATGTATACTCTGACAAAGGAGGGTTCAGACTTGGAGATAGGTTTAACACATTTATTGAACAGTTAACAATTCTCCTACTTGAGTTCGGCTCTCTTGCTAATCTTGCTATAGTAACTCAATCTAACTAACCAGACTGCTCTAAGCCATGCGGTGGGTGTGATGCTTACTGATCTGCCCCTGTCTCTCTGAGTGTCGCCTATGAAAACAGGAAGAGCATGTGTGCCCTGTCCTTTTATATGGGTTGCCCCCTTGTGGTAGTGTCACCTTTGGGTGTGTCTTGACTGCCCATTGGTCGTGTCCTATTCTATGTGTTCATTAGCTGTATGTCTGCATGTCATGACGTCTCTGGTGCTCCCTCTAGTGTTTATTTAGTTCCAGTGTATCTACATTAACCTCTTGTGTATTTACAGTGATGCATATCACCACACCCACCTTCGCACCAAATGAACAGTTGACCTCGTGCCATCCTCCCACCTTGTCCCAGCGACCCTGCACGCTCTGATTCTCTTTTGAACGCCTCCGTTTGAACCTGCCTCCACCACTGTCTCCGGCCGGGATTTTCGGGGGGGGTGGGGGGGGGATGCTGCGGGCCGCAGCCAAATGTGTGTCGACTTTTGGCGGGACAGGAAGATTCCGGCTGTGAACGGGGCCAGGAAACCCTCGCCTCAGGCCCATGCTTAACCACCCGCTGCGGGAAAACACTTTTTCTCATGTGGCTCTTTGCTCCTTCAGCCCCTCGTTTTAAGTCTGTGGCCTCTTGTTCTCAACCCTTTCGTGGGTGGGAACGGTTTCTCCCCAATCTGCTCTGCCCTGATCCCGCCATGAAACTCTTACAAACCAGCCACAGATCCACAGCACAGCTCGCATTATACACATCTGCAAGTGAGGTTGGTCATGTTATGTGATAAATTTAAGGAGATAGAAAGTGCAGAGTGTTATACAAAGAAACAAAACCGTCACACAGCTCTGGTTGCAAATTCTGTTCAGGTCATTTATCAAGTTCGTGGCCCCGTGCGCAGCACCCTCAATCCCACCTCTTGTGAAGCTTGTGGGGTTCAAGGCCCAATCCAGAGACTTGAACACACAATCCAGGCTGACCCTCCTGTGTGGTACCAAGGGTGTGCTGCACTGTCAGAGGTGCCCTGTTTATATGAGACGATGAATCAACTCCTTACCTGCCCTACCTGCGATGTTGCTTGAGGGACAGATATTGGCTACGACGCAGGATAGAACGCCCCTGCTCTTCAAAATAGCGGTTTGCTATCTTTTATATCCACGAGGAGGCTGCCGGGAACCACGGGCTAAAATCCCAGTTGAAAGTCGCCACCTCCAATGGTTCAGCATTCGAAATGTGCTGCATGATTCTATGTGGATTATACTATAAAGGTGCTATTAACAAAGGGAGGGAGAATTACTTGTTATTGAGGTTTGATTCTTCAATCCTCCAACTGTGCTGCACTTCCTCACAGAGCCCATAATCTTCTGACTTAGTTCGAATGTAACCTTAATAAGCCGTAGCTGCATTGCCCTCGACAACGAGTGTTTAATTCTGTCTGTTGCTGTCCAGGTTTTTTTTCTCTGATCGTTCATGGGATGTGGGCATTGCTGGCTGTGCCAGCATTTATTGTCCATTCCTAATTGCCTTCAACTGGGTGGTTTGCTAGGCCATTTCAGAGGACATTTGTAAGGGCCAACCACATTACTGTGGATTTGGAGGCACGTGTAGGCCAGACGGGGTAAGGGATGGCAGATTTCCTTCACTTTAGTGAACCAACTGGGCTTTTATAAACAATGGACAATGGCTTCATGACCATCATTCGACTTTTAATTCTGGGTTTTTACTGAACTGAAATTTCCTCATCTGCCATGGTGGGATTTGAACTGGGGTCCCCCAGACATTATCCTGGGTCTTCAGATTACTAGTCCAGCAACAATATCACTACGCCACTACCAAAACATTGTCTGTTATTGTCACCTTGTGATGATAGTAAAACCTGTCCAGCACCTTTACCCATCGCCATTTCAAATAAAAAGGAAATTGGAACTGAGTGTAGTATCACGCAGCAGGGTTGATGTTATCTTAATTTATAGAGTCATTAATATTTCATTTCAACATTTAATAGGGCTATGTCAAATGCTTTCAGCATTTGCAAGGGCAGTTTGACTATATAAATGATTTGGAGGAAACTGTAACTGGTCTGATTAGTAAGTTTGCAGACGACACAAAGGTTGGTGGAATTGCAGATAGCGATGAGGACTGTCGGAGGATACAGCAGGATTTAGATCGTTTGGAGACTTGGGCGGAGAGATGGCAGATGGAGTTTAATCCGGACAAATGTGAGGTAATGCATTTTGGAAGGTCTAATGCAGTTAGGGAATATACAGTGAATGGTAGAACCCTAGTATTGAAAGTCAGAAAGATCTAGGTGTACAGGTCCACAGGTTACTGAAAGGGGCAACACAGGTGGAGAAGATAGTCAAGAAGGCATACGGCATGCATGCCTTCATTGGCCAGGGCATTGAGTATAAGAATTGGCAAGTCATGTTGCAGCTGTATAGAACCTTAGTTAGGCCACACTTGGAGTATAGTGTTCAATTCTGGTCGCCACACTACCAGAAGGATGTGGAGGCTTTAGAGAGGGTGCAGAAGAGATTTACCAGGATGTTGCCTGGTATGGAGGGCATTAGCTATGAGGAGCAGTTGAATAAACTTGGTTTGTTCTCACTGGAACGACGGAGGTTGAGGGGCGACCTGATAAAATTATGAGGGGCATAGACAGAGTGGACAGTCAGAGGTTTTTCCCCAGGGTAGAGGGGTCAATTACTAGGGGGCATAGGTTTAAGGTGCGAGGAGCAAGGTTTAGAGGAGATGTACGAGGCAAGTTTTTTACACAGAGGGTAGTGGGTGCCTGGAACTCGCTGCCGGAGGAGGCGGTGGAAGCAGGGACGATAGTGACATTTAAGGGGCATCTTGACAAATACATGAATAGGATGGGAATAGAGGGCTACGGACCCAGGAAGTGTAGAAGATTGTAGTTTAGTCGGGCAGCATGGTCGGCACAGGCTTGGAGGGCCGAAGGGCCTGTTCCTGTGCTGTACTTTTCTTTGTTCTTTGCCTGCTCTGAGCATTAACTCCTCAAAGTAATTATGATTTTTAGAAAATTCATTTATGGGATGCGGATGTTGCTGGTTAGGCCCAGCATTTATTGCCCATCCCTTGTTGCCCTTCAGAAGGTGGTGGTGTGCTGTCCTCTTGAACCGCTGCAGTCCTTCAGGTGTAGGGACCCCCACTGTGCTGTTAGGGATGGAGTTCTGGGATGTTGTCCCAGCGACAGTGAAGGAGCGGCGATATATTTCCAAGTCAAGGTGGTGAGTGTCTTGGAGGAGAATCTCCAGGTGGTGGGGTTCCCAGGTATCTGCTGCTCTCTTCCTTCTAGACGGTAGTGGTTGTGGGTTTGGAAGGTGGTGTCTAAGATGCCTTGGTGAGTTACTGCAGTGCATCTTGTAGATGGTACACACGGCTGCCACTGTGCATCGGTGGTGGAGGGTTTGAATGTTTGTGGAAGGAGGAGCAATCAAGCTGGCTGCCTTGTCCTGGATGGTGTTGAGCTTCGAGTGTTGTTGGAGCTGCACTCATCCAGGCAAGTGGAGAGTATTCCATCATGCTCCTGACTTGATTGATTTGATTTGATTTGATTTAATATTGTCACATGTATTGGTATACAGTGAAAAGTATTGTTTCTTGCATGCTGTACAAACAATGCATACCGTACATAGGGAAGGAAGGAGAGACTGCAGAATATAATGTTACAGTTATAGCAAGGTGTAGAGAAAAGATCAACTTAATACGCGGTAGGTCCATTCAAAAGTCTGATGGCAGTAGGGAAGAAGCTGTTCTTGAGTCGGTTGGTGCGTGACCTCAAACTTTGGTATCTTTTTCCTGACGGAAGAAGATGGAAGAGAGCATGCCCGGGGTGCGTGGGGTCCTTAATTATGCTGGCTGCCTTTCCGAGGCACCGGAAATTGTAGACAGTCGATGGATGGGAGGCTGGTTTGCGTGATGGATTGGGCTACATTCACGAGCTTTTGAGCAGGACTTGTGCCTTGTAGATGGTGCGCAGGCTTTGGGGGGGGGGGGTCAGGAGGTGAGTTACTTGCCGTAGGATTCCTAGCCTTTGACCTGCCCTGGTAGTCACGCAACAGTGAATGAAGTAACTTAGAAAATAAGAAGGATTTGCATTGCTGTCGGGGTTTTCAAAGTCTCCCCAAACGCTTTACAGTCAATTAAATCCTTTTCAAATGTAGCCACTGTTGTACTGTAGGAAACATGGCAGACGTTTCATGTGCAGCAAGCTTTCACAAGCAGCAGTGCAATAATGACAAGATCATTTGTTTTGGTTGAGGGATAACTATCGCTGGGTTATTCAGGGGAACAAGCTTTTTCTCAGATTGTGCCACCTCCACCTATGAGGGTAGGTGAGGCCTCAGCTTAACATCTCATCTAAAAGCTGGCACCTTCAGTGGCCGTTGGCGGTCAATCCCTCACCAGTATCAGTATGGAGTGGGACTCTGAGCCGCAACTTTCTGACTGCAAAGTGCTACTCACTGAGCCATTTGTGACTCTATAGACGCCAGGGTCCATACCCTTCATCCATACCCTTCAACATCCTTCCATTTCTTGTGGGCTCCCATTCCTTGTGTTTCTTCCCAAAATATGTTAGCTTGCAAAATTATCTTCATTAAATTGTGCCTGCCACCTGCTAGCCCACCCCCACTAACCTTCTCCAATCTTCCTCATGCCAATCCCCTTTTCACATGCTTTGAGATTGTGCTTTTTATTCCAAATCAATATTTTAGGTATCCCTTGAGGAAACGGTGACCCCTGCACCTACCCTGGACATGCCTGTTCCAACCTTTCTCCAACTGGAGCAACATCTATTGACCCTCTGACTCTACATTTCCTGCCCATCATCCAACTCTCTCAGGAAACTGCCACATTTCCTGTTATTTGTGTTGTTAATATTTCTATTCTCCATTTTCACATTTTCTTCAAAATTTACACCCCACAAACAAACAATAAACAGTAATGAATACAATGTCAATCCCCTTATCAACAATAACGATCCCATCCTCCCACCAACCCCCACACAATGGCTCACCTGACAATATAAGCATCAAATAAAACAAACCCTCCCAAGGAGAAACAAAAAAGAAAAAGGAATCAGGAATCGCCTATGGTCACCATTGACATGTACAGTCCACCCCCCCAACTCCCCACCCCCTAATATTCAACGCCATCCTATCCCCGAAAGAGTACTGTGAATGACACCCATGAATTGTAGACCCCCCCCCCCCACCCCCCCCTCCCAGACTCCTCCCCTCCACTTCCTCTTGTAAACTTGTAAACTCCTCCCCCCAGCCTCGGTTCCTTCCCCCAACTTTTCACCCCGGCGAGACTCACCGAAACCTGTTCTACCAGGCTCCGATAGCCGCAGATCCTCCCCCCCCCCCCTCACCCCACCGCACTCCCGTTCACTGGCTGGCGTAAACCGGCCAGCGTGGACGCCTCGACATTTCCTGTGAGAACCAGGTACCTGAATCTTTCCAACAAACCGCTTGTGAATCACATTCAAAAAAATATATATTCTTCCATGGGAAGTGGGCGTCTCTGGCAAGGCCAGCATTTGCAGTCCATTTCTAATTGCAACAAGTGGTTTCAGAGAGCACATGCTGCTATAAGTCTAGAGTCACATATAGACCAGACTGGGTAACAATGGTAGATTTCCCTTCCTAAAGGATGTTAGTGATGAGTTTTTACAACAATCAACGATAGTTTTGTGGTCACCATTACTGAGACTAGCTTTATAGTCCAGATTTATTAATTTTATTCAAAATCCACCATTGTGGGATTTGAACGCATGCCCCCAGAGCATTCATCTGGGCCTTATGGCCCTGCCTCTGGCCCGACATCTGTGAATATCCTATTTTAATTGAAGTCTGAAAAAAAAAAAAGTACGCACCAGAATGCCTATCTTTGGGCCAATACATGCGTGTGAGATATTGTGATCGTGCCAGACTCTGAATAATGTAGAATCAGAAAAGATGGACAGTTGGCTGGCAGAGTCAAAAGTTTAGGAAGAAATGTATTGAGAAAAAAACTAGAGGAAATAACCCTGCGAAGCAAAAGCTGTGGCTTTAAGTTTAAAAAAAAAAAAAAGAACATAAGTAAAAAAAAGAGTTGCTGCAAATTTTTTTTAAAAAAGAGCACATGGAAAGAAAAGCTTTTGGTTAAAAAAAAAAATGCTCCAAGGGAACTCCAGCGAGGTGTCCCAAAGTGCAGGAAAAATGATGGTGCTAAAATTGACTCGCTTCTGATGTGCAGGGTTGGGGGGAGGGGGTGGGAGCCTGTGGGGGGTTCCTGGAAGCAATGCTTGCACTGGTCACCTTCAATTAAGCGAGAAAAGTTCTGAAGTTTTAAAAGAAATAGTTAATACGTTTTAAAATCAACGCTCCCTTGGACCTCAGGCCTGCTGGGTCTCGGAGGGAAATGGACAAAAAACGGTTCATCAAAAATGGATGTGCACCTTAAGTGCTCTCAGCTACAGGGCTATGTACCGGGCGCCGGAAGGGCACCTGGGTGTCCTTGGGCTGGCATGGACAAGATGGGACGAATGGCCTCCTTCTATGCTGGAACTTTTCTATGATTCTAATGTAAGGTGCTCGGCAGAGCAAGGGTCAACGTGGGACAGAGTGATGTTTGTAGTCAAATATTCAGCGAACAGTCTAGAACTGAACTCGGTAAGAAGCAAGCCTGCATGGAACAGCTCCATGCAAAACCATATTTGGAACTGTACACAGTTAAAGCCTGCCAATAAAAGTGTTTATGTTTAAACACACAAGCTTCAAGATCTTATCAATGCATTATCAGCACTGCAACAATAAAAAGCCCACTTTAAGTACACAATATGAAACTTTGATAGTGGATCAAGTTAGATCCCCGGAATTATTGCCCCTGAGACCACCCTGTGGTAGTAAGTAGACATGGAGGGACGGATTGATTGTAAACACGTGGACCACTTGAGGGGGAGGGAGACGCTCCACTAGTCAATGTTGCAATCAAGAAATGTTTTTGAACCCGTAAACGCTGAAGTACTTGATCGACCTTTTATAGACATGACTGATGTCTCCGCGGAAACAAGTACTAATGAACAGCCTGTGCCAGAAGAGGTACTTGCTGTTGCAATTCCTTTTAATGCCAATCCTTTGGAAGCATCTCAGACAACAGAATCACACCAATAACATAGTTATTGTGGATTGTATAAAGGAGTTAAAAGCGAAGGGATGTGATGATTTGTGATGATCGGTACTTTAACGGCAGCACAGCAGAGTAAAGGTCGCCTGGGCTCTTTCTCTCTGTGACAAAAACGTGTGTGTCAGCTGTGGCTTAGTGCAGGATAGGTGGGGGAGCAGGGGAGAGAGGAGCACTTTCACCTCTCAGTCAGGATGGTGTGGCTTCAACTCTCACTCTAGGGCAGTGGTGGTCAACATGCGGCCTGGGAGCCACGACCCTCTTATGGACTGACCTCATTAACCCTACACCCTGTATGCTTCACCCGATGACGGTGTTTATGTAGTTACATTGTATATGCTGTGTTGCCCTATTATGTATTTTCTTTTCTTCCCTTTTCTTCCCATGTACATAATGATCTGTTGAGCTGCTCGCAGAAAAATACTTTTCACTGTACCTCGGTACACGTGACAATAAACAAAATCCAATCCAATCCACGTGCGGCCCACAAGACGTTTTGTTGACCATTGCCCATGCGCAGGGTTGTCACATTCCCCTAGTTTCCATCCTCGTAGTTTTTCTTTCCTACCGGTATGACTCAAGTGATTTGCACTATAGGACAGCACTATTGGTTAGCACTGTGGCCTCACAGCACCAGGGACCTAGGTTCAATTCCCGGCTTGGGTCACTGTGCGGAGTCTGCACATTCTCCTCGTGTCTGCGTGGGTTTCCTCCGGGTGCTCCGGTTTCCTCCCACAAGTCCTGAAAGACGTGCTTGCTTGTTCGGTGAATTGGACATTCTGAATTCTCCCTCGGTGTACCAGAACAGGCGCCGGAGTGTGGCGACTAGGGGATTTTCACAGTAACTTCATTGCAGTGTTAATATAAGTTTACTTGTGACACAAATGAAGGTTATTGTTATTATTATTACGTAAAGCAAAGTTAAGTGAAGTGAGGTGTGTGCTGATTGCTCACGACATTGACTGTGTCCAATCAAGCATAAATATTTATCTTGTATTCTCACTTTTAGTTGATAGTTCTATTAATCTATAGCTTGTTATGAAATATTCAGGGTGAATTATAAGCACCCAAATTTATTCAAGGGTCATATACAGTGAACAAACCCAATTTTAATTTTGTGGCCCACTGAGATGAAGGCGGGCCACTCAGGCAGCCCACTTACTAGCCTATGTTGCCCATCACTGATCCAGGGGTTGAGCATGGAAATCAAGGTTGACACTCCAGTGTAGCACTGAAGGAATGCTGCACTTCAGAGGTGCTGTGTTTTAGATCAGACCTAAACTGAGGCCTCACCTGCCTTCACAGGTGAACGTAAAAAGATCCGACGACACCATTTTGAAGAAGAGCCGAAGAGCTGGGGGGGGGGGGCGCGGTGGGGGTGGGTTGGGGGGGGGGAGGGGGCGGCTCTCCCCAATATCCGGATTAATAATTTATCCCTGAGCCAACATCACAAAAACAGATTATCTGATAATTTTCACACTGGTGTTTGTGGGAGCTTGCTGTGCGCAATTTGATTGCCGCATTTCCTACATGACCATAGCGACTGCACTTCACGGACTGTCATTTTTTTTTTTTGCGATCATGAAACGCAACGTGTAAATGGACCTTTTTTTTAAAAAAAAAAAAAAATGTAAAGTTAGTTGTGGGTGAACTTGCAGAATCCACCATTCAAGATAAAATCTGAGCCTTTAGAAAGACTGCGGTTAATCATGTTTCAGATGGGGTGGGATGTGTTGTGACGCACGAGGTATCACAAATATGAAGGTCGAGTTGGGCAGGACTGTCATTGTTTCTTTGCCTTGGAAAGAGGCGGGAGAAAATTGGAGAGGGAAAAAGGTGCCTTTAAGTGCATTTAACAATGATATCAACGGTCCTCCTAACTGCTAAAAGATGGTAATATTGTTAGTGGAGAGACGCTAAAGGATGTGCCTTCATACTCCCAGTTAAAGTTGCCCTGAGTCAATGACTACCTCTGCCTGAAGTTTGAGTCCATTATGTGGTCAATTTTTTGTGAACCTCCCGATATAACTTCACGATTAGGATTTATGACTTTTAGCATGTAGCCAACCCTTGTTGTAAAGTTGTTTTTAGAACCAGTTTCTTTTTTATTGCCTGCTTCTGAAAGCAGTTACATTCTAATTAATTAAGGGTCCTCGTAATAATGTGTCAAGTGTTAGTTGTAACCTCTGACTCCACCATTGACTATTACAAATCTCATCGCTTCAACTTTTTGGGGCCTGTTTTTAAAAAGAAAAGAGCCACTTTTTACAAAAAAAAAGATCCTTTACACCTCTTTTCTCTTTCTTAAATTTTCCCCCTCTTTATTTTTCATTCTGTAGTGGGAGACAGTGGTGCCGAGGTAATGTCACTGGACTAGTAACCCAGAGGCCCAGGCTGATAACCTGGGGTCATGCAGCTAATGGAATTTAAATTCAATCAATAAAATATGCAATTAAAAGCTAGTCTCAGTCATGGCAACCATTAAGTCATTATTAAACCGTCATAAAAACCCACCTGGTTCACTAATGCCGCGTTACGGAAGGAAATCTGCCGCCCTTATCTGATCTGTCCATAATTCCACATCCGGAATAAGGTGGGTGAACTTGCGGCATGGGTTGGTACCTGGGACTTCGATGTTGTGGCCATTTCGGAGACATGGATGGAGCAGGGACAGGAACGGTTGTTGCAGGTGCCGGGGTTTAGATATTTCAGTAAGCTCAGGGAAGGTGGTAAAAGAGGGGGAGGGGTGGCATTGTTAGTCAAGGACAGTATTACGGTGGCAGAGAGGACGTTTGATGAGGACTCATCTACTGAGGTAGTATGGGCTGAGGTTAGAAACAGGAAAGGAGTGGTCACCCTGTTAGGGGTTTTCTATAGGCCTCCGAAAAATTCCAGAGACGTAGAGGAAAGGACTGCAAAGATGATTCTGGATAGGAGCGAAAGTAACAGGGTAGTTGTTATGGGGGACTTTAACTTTCCAAATATTGACTGGAAACGCTATAGTTCGAGTAGATTAGATGGGTCCGTTTTTGTCCAATGTGTGCAGGAGGGTTTCCTGACACAGTATGTAGATAGGCCAACGAGAGGCGAGGCCATATTGGATTTGGTACTGGGTAATGAACCAGGACAGGTGTTAGATTTGGAGGTAGGTGAGCACTTTGGCGATAGTGACCACAATTTGATTACGTTTACTTTAGTGCTGGAAAGGGATAGGTATATACCGCAGGGCAAGAGTTATATCTGGGGGAAAGGCAATTATGAAGCGATGAGGCAAGACTTAGGATGCATCGGATGGAGAGGAAAACTGCAGGGGATGGGTACAATGGAAATGTGGAGCTTGTTCAAGGAACAGCTACTGCGTGTCCTTGATAAGTATAACCTGTCAGGCAGGGAGGAAGTGGTCGAGCAAGGGAACCGTGGTTTACTAAAGCAGTTGAAACACTTGTCAAGAGGAAGAAGGAGGCTTATGTAAAGATGAGACGTGAAGGTTCAGTTAAGGCACTCGAGAGTTACATGTTAGCTAGGAAGGACCTAAAGAGAGAGCTAAGAAGAGCCAGCTGGGGACATGAGAAGTCTTTGGCAGTCAGGATCAAGGATAACCCTACAGCTTTCTATAGATATGTCAGGAATAAAAGAATGATGAGGGTAAGAGTAGGGCCAGTCAAGGACAGTAGTGGGAAGTTGTGCTTGGAGTCCGAGGAGATGGGAGAGGTGCTAAATGAATATTTTTCGACAGTATTCACAGAGGAAAAAGACAATGTTGTCGAGGAGAATACAGAGATACAGGCTACTAGACTAGAAGGGCTTGAGGTTCATAAGGAGGAGGTGTTAGCAATTCTGGAAAGTGTGAAAATAGTAAGTCCCCTGGGCTGGATGGGATTTCTCCTAGGATTCTCTGGGAAGCTAGGGAGGAGATTGCTGAGCCTTTGGCTTTGATCTTTAAGTCATCTTTGTCTACAGGAATAGTGCCAGAAGACTGGAGGATAGCAAATATTGTCCCCTTGTTCAATAAGGGGAGTAGAGACAATCCCGGTAACTATAGACCAGGGAGCCTTACTTCTGTTGTGTGCAAAGTCTTGGAAAGGTTTATAAGAGATAGGGTGTATAATTATCTGGAAAGGAAGAAGTTGATTAGAGATAGTCAACACGGTTTTGTGAAGGGTACGTCATGCCTCACAAACCTTATTCAGTTCTTTGATAACGTGACAAGCAGGTGGATGTGGGTAAAGCAGTTGATGTGGTGTATATGGATTTCAGTAAAGCGTTTGATAAGGTTCTCCACGGTAGGCTATTGCAGAAAATACGGAGGCATGGGATTCAGGGTGATTTAGCAGTTTGGATCAGAAATTGGCTAGCTGGAAGAAGACAAAGGGTGGTGGTTGATGGGAAATGTTCAGACTGGGTTCAAATAGGGTTGCTGCTGCATTGGCCGATGGGGATCTGGAAACAGAAGAGGTGGTCGGGGCGGGGAGCCCCCGTATGGGGGACTGGAGAGTGCGGGAGGCGCGGGCACGGGACTGGCCTAGAAAAGGAGATGGCTAGTTGGCGCGGGGGGGGAGGGGGGGGGGGGGGGGGAACGGAGACCCCCCAATCCGGCTGATAACTTGGAAGGTGAGGGGCTTGAATGGGCCAGTTAAGAGGGCCCGAGTGTTCGCGCACTTAAAGGGACTGAAGGCAGAGGTGGTCATGCTTCAGGAGACACATTTGAAGGTGGCAGACCAGGTCAGGTTAAGAAAGGGATGGGTAGGACAGGTATTCCATTCGGGGCTGGATGCGAAGGACTGAGGAGTAGCAATACTGGTGGGAAAGCGGGTGTCGTTTGAGGCCAAGAATATTGTAGTGGACAATGGAGGTCGATACGTGATGGTGAGTGGTAGGTTGCAGGGGGCGTGGGTGGCATTGGTAAACATATACGCCCCAAACTGGGATGATGTTGGATTTATGAAGCGCATGTTGGGGCGGATTCCGGATCTGGAGGCAGGAAGCTTGATAATGGGGGGGGGGATTTCAACACGGTGTTGGACCCAGCATTAGATCACTCCAGATCTAGGGCGGGGAAGAGGCCGGCTGCGGCCAAGGTGCTTAGGGGGTTTGTGGACCAGATGAGGGGAGTAGATCCGTGGAGCTTTGCTAGGCCCCTGGCCAGGGAATTTTCTTTTTTTTCTCACGTACACAGAGCCTACTCCCGGATAGATTCTTTTGTTTTGAGTAGGGCGCTGATCCCGAAAGTGGAGGGAACGGAGTACTCGGCCTTAGCTATCTCAGACCACGCCCCGCACTGGGTGGAGCTGGAGTTAGGAGAGGAGAGGGACCAACGACGCTGTGGCATCTGGATGTGGGATTACTGGCAGATGAGGAGGTGTGCGGGAGGGTGTGGGGGCGCATTGAAAGGTATTTGGAGGCCAACGACAACGGGGAGGTGAAGGTGGGGGTAGTATGGGAGGCGCTGAAGGCGGTGGTCAGGGGAGAGTTAATCTCCATCAGGGCTCACAGGAAGAAGAGAGAGGGCAGGGAAAGGGAGAGGTTAGTGGAGGAGATCCTAAGGGTAGACAGGAGATATGCAGAGGCCCCCGAGGAGAGACTGCTTAGGGAGTGGCGAAGTCTCCAGACGGAATTCGACCTGTTGACCACAGGGAAGGCAGAGGCACAGTGGAGGAAAGCACAGGGGGCGACGTGCGAGTATGGGGAGAAGGCGAGCCGGATGCTGGCACATCAGCTCCGTAAGAGGATAGCAGTTCGGGAGATGGGTGGAGTTAAGGATAGCAGGGGAACTACGGTGAAAGTAAATGAGGCATTTAAGGACTTTTATGAGAAGCTGTACAGATCTCAGCCCCCAGCGGGGGAAGAGGGGATGCGACGATTACTAGATCAACTGAGGTTCCCGAGGGTGGAGGAGCAGGAGGTGGCTGGTTTGGGGGCGCTAATTGGGTTGGAGGAGCTGGTTAAAGGACTGGGAAGCATGCAGGCGGGGAAGGCCCCGGGGCCAGATGGGTTCCCGGTTGAGTTTTATAGGAAGTATGTGGACCTGTTAGCCCCGTTGCTAGTGAGGACTTTCAATGAGTCAAGGGAGGGGGGGGACGCTGCCCCCGACAATGTCCGGGGCGCTGATCTCTCTGATCCTGAAGCGGGACAAGGACCCACTGCAATGTGGGTCGTAGAGACTGATCTCGCTCCTCAATGTGGATGCTAAGTTGCTGGCAAAAGTGCTGGCTACGAGAATTGAGGACTGTGTCCCGGGGGTGATTCATGAGGACCAGACGGGATTTGTAAATGGCAGGCAGCTAAACACCAATGTGCGGAGGCTCCTCAATGTGATTATGATGCCCTCGGTGGAGGGAGAGGCGGAGATAGTGGCAGCTATGGACGCGGAGAAGGCCTTTGACCGGGTGGAGTGGGAGTATCTCTGGGAAGTGTTCCGGAGGTTTGGGTTTGGGGAGGGGTTTATCAGCTGGGTTAAGCTCCTATCTAGAGCCCCGGTGGCGAGTGTGGCGACGAATCGGCGGAGGTCGGAGTATTTTCGGCTGTATCGAGGGACGATGCAGGGGTGCCCCCTGTTGTTTGCATTAGCAATTGAGCCTTTGGCCATGGCATTCAGGGAGTCCAGGAAATAGAGGGGGGTGGTCCGAGGGGGAGAGGAGCATCTGGTGTCGCTGTATGCGGACGACCTGTTGCTGTACGTGGCAGATCTAGTGGAGGGGATGGTGGAGGTCATGCGGATCCTAAGGGAGTTTGGGGACTTCTCGGGCTATAAGCTCAATGTAGGGAAAAGTGAGCTCTTTGTGGTGCATCCAGGATGGACGACCTACCATTGAGGAGGGCGGAAAGGAGCTTTCGGTACTTGGGGATCCAGGTGGCTAGGAGCTGGGGGGGCCCTGCACAAACTTAATTTGACGTGGCTGGTGGAGCAGATGGAGGAGGACTTCAAAAGATGGGATGTTTTGCCACTCTCGCTAGCGGGCAGGGTACAGTCGATTAAAATGATGGTCCTCCCGAGGTTTCTTTTTGTGTTCCAGTGCCTTCCTATTATGATTACCAAGGACGGGTAAGCGGGTAGGTAGGAGCATCATGGGTTTTGTGTGGGCAAACAAGACCCCGAGGGTAAGGAGGGGGTTTCTGGAGCGTAGTAGGGACAGGGAGGGCTGGCGTTGCCGAATCTGGGTGGTTATTATTGGGCAGCCAACGTGGCGATGATCTGTAAGTGGGTAATAGAGGGAGAGGGGGCGGCATGGAAGAGGTTGGAGGTGGCGTCCTGCAAAGGAACGAGCCTGAGGGCGCTGGTGACGGCACCGCTGCCGCTCTCGCCGACAAGGTACACCACGAGTCCGATGGTGGCGGCGACGCTAAAGATCTGGGGGCAGTGGAGACGACATAGGGGTGAGATGGGAGCCTCGGTGTGGTCCCCGATCCGGGAGAACCATCGGTTCGTCCCATGAAGGATGGACGGGGGGGTTCGGAGCTGGCATCGGGCAGGGATCAGAAGGATGGGGGACCTGTTTATTGACGGGACGTTTGCGAGCCTAGGGGCGCTGGAGGAGAAGTTTGGGTTACCCCCGGGAAATGCGTTCAGGTATATGCAAGTGAGGGCGTTTGTGAGGCGGCAGGTGAGGGGATTCCTGTTGCTCCCGGCACAGGGGATTCAGGACAGGGTGATTTCGGGTGTATGGGTCGGAGAGGGCAGGGTCTCGGCGATACATCAGGAGATGAAAGAAGAGGGGGAGGCTTCGGTAGAGGAGCTAAAGGGCAAGCGGGAGGAGGAGTTGGGGGAGGAGCTTGAAGAGGTTATGTGGGCTGATGCCCTGAGTAGGGTTAATTCCTCTTCCTCATGTGCCAGGCTCAGCCTGATACAGTTTAAGGTCATTCACAGAGCACATATGACAGGGGCGAGGCTGAGTAGGTTCTTTGGGATGGAGGACAGATGCGGGAGGTGCTCGGGAAGCCCGGCGAATCATGCCCACATGTTCTGGTCGTGCCCGCAATGGATGGGTCCTAGAGGGGTTTCGCGAAGACGATGTCCAAGGTGGTGAAAGTCCAGGTCAAGCCAAGTTGGGGGCTGGCGTTATTTAGGGTGGCGGCGAGCCGGGAGTGCAGGAGGCGAAAGAGGCCGGTATTCTGGCCTTTGCGTCCCTGGTAGCCCGGCGGAGGACTTGCTCATGTGGAAGGATGTGAAGCCCCCCAGTGTGGAAGCCTGGATAAATGACATGGCAGGGTTCATTAAGCTGGAAAGGATAAAGTTTGCCTTGAGAGGGTCTGCGCAGGGGTTCTTCAGGCGGTGGCAACCGTTCCTAGACTATCTCGCGGAGCATTAGAATGAGGTCGGTCAGCAGCAGCAGCAACCCTGGGGGTGGGGGGGGGGGGGGGGTTGTGGGGGGTGCGGGGGGTCTCTTTCGGGGGGTTATTTGGGCGGGCGGGGGAGGGGGTTTTCCTCGGGGTACTTGTAAAAAAGCATATGGGAGGGTTAATATGTGCGGGAGAAACCCATTCTATAAGTTCTGTAGTATGTTTGCTTGATATGTTTATGTTCTGTTCTGTTCTTTTCTCTTTCTCTTTTCTGTTCCGGGGGGGGGGGGGGGGGGGGGGGCGGGGGGGGGGGGGGGGGGGGGGGGCGGGGGGGGGGGGGGGGTCAATTGGTTGAAAAATTTTGTTGGAAAAACTTTGAATAAACATATTTTTTAAAAAAAAGATAGCGTACAGTGTGTTAGCTTTTATTGTAAATCTTGTTGTAAAACTTCTTGCTGTGCTCACCCCAGACCAACGCCGGCATCTCCACATCTTAGCTTTTATTGGTAGAGGGATTGAGTTCAGGAGCCATGAGGTCATGTTGCAGCTGTACAAAACTCTGGTACGGCCGCATTTGGAGTATTGCGTGCAGTTCTGGTCGCCGCAGATTTACCAGAATGTTGCCTGGTATGGAGGGAAGATCTTATGAGGGAAGGCTGAGGGACCTGAGGCTGTTTTTGTTGGAGAGAAGAAGGTTAAGACGTGACTTAATTGAGGCATACAAGATGATCAGAGGATTAGATAGGGTGGACAGTGAGAGATTTTTTCCTCGGATGGTGATGTCTAGCACGAGGGGACATACCTTTAAATTGAGGGGAGATAGATATAAGGCAGATGTCAGAGGTAGGTTCTTTACTCAGAGAGTAGTAAGGGCGTGGAATGCCCTGCCTGCAACAGTAGTGGACTCGCCAACACTAAGGGCATTCAAATGGTCATTGGATAGACATATGGACGATACGGGAGTAGCGTAGATGGGCTTTAGAGTGGTTTCACAGGTCAGCGCAGGGCCTGTATTGCGCTGTAATGTTCTATGTTCTATTATGGTTGAATCTTAAATGTCCTCTGGAAACGGCCCAGGAAGCCACTCAGTTGAAGGGCAATTAGGGTTGGGCAACAAATGCTGGCCCGGCCCAGGGATGCTTACATCACATGAAAGAATAAAAACTTGATTTAACGCTGATTTTACCCTCCTCGGTTCTTGTGCTGTTTACTTTCCAATTCTTATCTCTCACCAGTTAAGGAGATGCCCCATGGCTTGCCCTCTTCACCCTGATGCCCCGTTTCCCTCACTGTTCCATTATCAGCTGGCACCTCCGGTCACTTTGTGGGGGCAAGATTGTTTTGTAGGGGGCAAGTTTAACTGAAGGCAGGAGCTGTGAGCTGCCATGACTCAGCAAACACTGGCCCCGTGCTCATTTCTCACAGCTTGGTGGATGAATCTTGTTTATATTTCGCTCGCCAATCTCGATGCTGAGGTCAGACCAGTTTTGTGTTGCTTCAGAGGTTGAAGCGTCATCGAGATTGCAGCTGTCAGAACTCGACTGTTTTGCTGCATTGGAAAGAGTTCTACCCCTACAAGGACATGCTCATCATCAGGCACTTTTTCCCTTCCCTCACTTTCCCCAAAATATTAACACTAAACAACTCCTTCCACGAAACATTTCCCCTTCAACAGACATTGGCGCAGTGAGTAGCACTCTCACCTCTGAATCAGGAAGTTTGTTTTTTATTCTTCCTAGGCATGTGGGCCTTGCTGACTAGGCCAACATTTTTTTGCCCGTCCATAATTGCCCTTGATAGAGGCTAATAGTCAACCACATTGCTGCGGGTCTGGAGCTACAGGTAGGTCAGACCAGGTAAGGATGGCAGATTTCCTTCCCTAAAGGACAGGAGTGAAACAGGTTTTTTTCACAAATTTCAATTCCTGATTTATTAAGCAATTGAACCCGGTTCCTCAGAGCTTTAGCCTGGGCCTCTCGGTTTACCAGCCCATTGACGTTACCATCGCCCCACCATCTCCCCCTATTGGTTGTGTGTTGAAGTCCAACTTCAGAATGTGAGCACCAAGTCTAAGCACGAGCGCAGTGCAGCATGAAGGTGCCGTCCTATCTGTTTCTGGGAGCTTGCTGTGTATAAATTGGCTGTCACGTTTCCCAAATGTTTCCGGGCCGAAGAATTTGGAACAACCTTCAGCCAGAAGTACTGACTGGATGATCCATCTCAGCCACCTCTGGCGGTCCCAGCACCATGGATGCCAGTCTTCAGCCAATTCAAATTACTCCACATGGGGTGGCACAATGGTCAGCACTGCTGCTTCGCCGCCAGGGGACCGGGTTCGATTCTGACCTCGGGCGACTGTCTGTGTGGAGTTTGCACGTTCTCCCTGTTTCTGCGTGGGTTTCCTCCGGGCGCCCTGGTTTCCTCCCACAGCTCAAAGATGTGCAGTTAGGTGGATTGGCCTTGCTAAATTGTCCCCAGTTGGGGTTACAAGGATAGGGTGAGGAATTGGGCCTAGGTAGGGTGCTCCTTCAGAGGGTCGGTGCAGACTCGATGGCCCGAATGGCCTCCTTCTGCACTGTAGGGATTCTAGGATTTCAAGAAATGTTTGAAGGAACTGGATAAAGCAAAGGCTCTAAGACCTGACAATATTCTAGCCAACCTGTTCCAGTACAGGCTTGGAAGGCCGAAGGGCCTGTTCCTGTGCTGTAGTGTTCTTTGTTCTTGTTCTACAGTCACAACTCTAGCATCTATCTGGCAATATGGAAAATTGCCCAGGTATGTCCTGTACACAAAGCAGAACAAATCCAACCTGGCCAATTATCGCCCCATCAGTCTGCTCTCAGCAAAATGGTGGACGAGGATATCAGCAGGGCTGACAACCAGCTCTTACTCAGAAACGACCTGCTCACTGATGCGCAGTTTGAGTTCCGCCAGGGTCAGCCCCAAACCTCAGTACAGCCTTGGTTCAAACATGGACAAAAGAGGTGAACTCCAGAGGTGAGGTGAGAGTGACCACCCTTGACATCAAGGTCGTATTTGACCGAGTACAACAACAACTGGAGTCAATGGGAACCAGCGGGGAAACTCTCCACTGGTTAGAGTCATAACTAGCATAAAGGCAGATGTTGGTTATTGTTGGAGACCAATCATTTCTGCTCCAGGACATCACTGCAGAAGTTCCTCAGGGTAGGGTCCGAGGTCCAACCAACTGCTTCATCAATGACCTCCCTTCCATCATAAGGTCAGAAGCGTGGATGTTTGCAGATGACTGCACAATGTTCAGCATCATTCGCAACTCCTCAGATACTGATACAGTCTGTGCCAATAAGAACAAATTCAACCATCGCCTCTTGACATTCAAAGGTTTATAATCATCGCTTAATCCCCACAATCGATATTGTACGGGTTACTATTGACTAGAAACTGAACTGGGACAGCCACATGGATACAAGAGCAGCTCAGAGGCTGGGAATTCTGCGGTGAGTAACTCACCTCCTGACTCTCCGAAGCCTGTCCACCATCTACAAGGCAAAAGTCAGGAGTGTGATGGAATACACTCCACTTGCCTGGATGAGTGCAGCTCCATCAATGCTCAAGGTGCTCACCACCATCCAGGCCAAAACGCTTGTTTGATTGACACCCCACCCACCACCTTCGACATTCACTCTCTCCACCACCGATGCACAGTGACCGCAGTGTGTACCATCTACAAGATGCACTGGAGGAACTCAAGGCTGTTTTAGTAGGACCTTCCAAACCCGCGATGTCAACCACCGAGAAGGACAAGCGCTGCAGGCACATGTCAGCACCACCACTTGTACGTTCCTCTCCAAGCCACACACCAATCAAGGAAGATTTTTGTAAAGTAACTTAACACATTGACTACACTAATTGACTATGAAATAGCTTGCAACATCTTGAGGTATGGAAAGGTGCTACAGACATGCAAGTTTCTGTTTTCCTCTTAGCTCTAATCTCTGTGTTTCTTCTCTAGCCCCTCCTATAAACAAAGTTGAGGTTTTCCAAGTCTTCAAAGGAAATATTGAAACAAAACTGTCCCTTACCAGCCTCCCCAAACAGGCGCCGGAATGTGGCGACTAGGGGCTTTTCACAGTAACTTCATTTGAAGCCTACTTGTGACAATAAGCGATTTTCATTTCATTTTTTCGTTTTCATTAAATGAAGTAAGTCAACCATCAGGATGCTAATGCATGAAATATGAATGTGATGCATCATTTGACAAAACTCTGTTCTTGCCTCCTCCAGTTTGGTGCGAGAGGTGACGGGGGTAAATGTGAACATGCGAGTGGGGATTCACAGTGGCCGAGTACACTGCGGCGTCCTGGGGCTCCGCAAGTGGCAGTTCGACGTGTGGTCAAACGATGTGACCCTGGCCAATCATATGGAAGCAGGAGGCAAGGCTGGGTAAGAGTTATACCTCTCTCTGAAGCAGGGCTTTTGGCAATGGCCTGAGGAATGAATGGCATGAAGCACTCCCACCCCTAACCTCATACACCAGCTGCCCCTCAGCTCACCCCACACAGCCATCAATGTTCAATCAATAGTGCTGCTCTCTTTAGATGGCACTTACAGTGGCACAATGTAATCCGTATTAAGTGCACTAGACTATCCTGTGTGGGTGTGTGTTCAAGGGGTTCTTCACACTGGTTAACGTGTTCCTTTGCATTTGAAACTGAGCAGGCTGTGTTCTCTTTCTCTCCCCATTTGCATTCAGCAATAATAGAAAAGGCAGCAACACAGGGTGAGGCTCCCTCTGCACTTCGGAAAAACGTCCTTGTTTACATTGGCCATCACGGATATCAGGCAAATGGCTTTGTCACCATGTGCCCTGTCCAGGAGTTGAGCACGTTTTGAGGAAATGTGGGCCGAATTAGCTGATCTCAAAGGGGAATTGGACTGCAGGAGTGGCCCCCAACCGGGGACTGCAGGAGTTGATTTACTACTGAGGCACATTTATGTCCACTTTTAACAATTCCAAAGGATGCTTGACCCACTCCAAAGGGCACCTTACCGCCCACAAATGTGTCCCTGGGCCTTTTCCAGAGGGATACCTTACCCCTCCAAAAAGGTACCCTGGATATCCAAGCAAATTTACAAAGGCTTAGGGTTAGGCTTGCTCCTGCCTGGCCCAATCTGCACAATTCTGGGTTTCACACAGCAGGGATGCAAAAATCAGAATTGTGCAGAGGCTACTGCTGGTTTTAAATAGCCAGTTGTCTCCATCTCCGCACATTCACAAACCCAGGCCCACCCCATTTCCTCAAAGATCGGAACCAGCATTTATCATAGATTATCATAGAATTTACAGTGCAGAAGGAGGCCATTCGGCCCACTGAGTCTGCACCGCTCTTGGAAAGAGCACCCTACCCAAGGTCAACACCTCCACCCGATCCCCATAACCCAGTAATCCCTACCCCAACACTATGGGGCAATTTTGGACACTAAGGGCAATTTATCATGGCCAATCCACCTAACCCGCACATCTTTGGACTGTGGGAGGAAAACCGGAGCACCCGGAGGAAACCCACACAGACACGGGGAGGATGTGCAGACTCCTCACAGACAGTGACCCAAGCCGGAATTGAACCAGGGACCCTGGAGCTGTGAAGCAATTGTGCTATCCACAATGCTACCGTGCTGCCCCTTTGTGGGCAGGACTTAGAATTTTCAACCCCTTCTGCTATTTTTGCCACAGCTGAGAGGGCTGAATGTTGCACAGGTCTTGCCGCCTATTGACATGGACTACTTCAGTATCTGAGAGCCGTGAATGGTGCTGAACATTGTGCAAGCATTAGTGGACATCCCAATTTCTGACCTTATGTTGGAAGGGAGGTCATTAATGAAGCAGCTGAAGATGGTTGGGCCTAGGACTCTACCCTGAGGAACTCCTGCAGTGATGTCCTGGAGCTGAGATGATTGGCCTCCAACCACCACAACCATCTTCCTGTGTGCCGGGTATGACTCCACCCAGCGGAGAGTTTCCCCCCGATTCCCATTGACATTATTTTATACAGACTAGGTCCATTGCAGCCATTTTTAAAAAAAATGTTTTTATTCTCCATTTTCACATTTTCCTTCAAAGTTTACACCCCTCCCACAGGCAGTAAATGGTAACAAATACAAAATCAATCCCCTTAACAATACCAACGATCCCATCCTCCCACCACCCCAAACAACGGCCCACCTGTCAATATATGCATCCAATAAAACAAACCCTCCCACCGTGGCAACAAAAAAACAAAGGAGAAAAAGTGAAAGGTGTCCGGGACCGCCCATGGTCACCATTAACCTATAGAGTCCACCCCCCCCCCCCCCGCCCCCCCCACTCAACGCCCTCCAACCTCTGAAAGAGTACCGTACATGATACCCAAGAGTTGTAACCACCCCCCCCCCCCCCCCCCATTCTCCAACTCCTCCCGTCCACTGCCTCTTGTAAAACTCCTCCCCCCAACCTGGGTTCCTTCCCCCCAACTTTCCACCCCGGCTAGACACTCGGACCCTGTTTCTGCCAGGCTCCGATGGCTGCAGCCCCCTCCCCCCCACCTCGCTCCCATTCACTGGCCGGCTTAAACCGGCCAGCGTGGAGGCCCCCACCCGGGTCCCTTTTCCCCCTTACCCGGCCCTAGGAAAGCCCAGAAATCCCCTTTTAGCACACAAACCCCGCATATCCACCTACACCCCAAAGAGCCCTCATTTCGAGTGAAAGTCCCACCACTTCCTTTGTCCAAATATATACACCATTGGCTCCTTTAGCCCATACACCCGCACGCAGTGAAACAAAAAAGAAGAAAATACAGTCATGAGGTTACATCGGCACATGGCCATTTCTCAATTTCTCAGTTCTGCTACAGTCCTTCTGCCTTCGCAAACTCCTCCGCTGCTTCCGCCGTTCCAAAATAAAAGTCCCTGAGCTTGTAAGTCACCCTCAGCTTCGCTGCTATACAATGCCGCACTGCACCTTGCTAATGTATAGTGCCCCTCTTCACCCGGTTGAAGGCAGCCCGCCTCCTTGCCGGCTCCACCGTAAAGTCCTGGTATACACGTATACCAGCTCCGGCCCACTGCACCACCCGCTTCTGCTTGGCTCAGCTCAGGACCTTCTCCTTCACCTGTACCTACAGAAGCACAGAGTCACTACCCTTGGCGGCTCACTCGCCTTGGTACAGGCCTCCACGACCGATGAGCCCGATCCAGTTCATATCGGGAGGGATCCTCCTCCTCCCCCAATAGTTTCGCCAGCATCGCGGCAAAATACTCAGTCGGCCTCGGTCCTTCAACTCCTTCGGGCAGCCCCACAATCCTCAAATTCTGTCGCCTGAATCTGTTTTCCAGGTCTTCCATTTTTCCTCGCAGATCCTTGTTAATGTCCATCACCTTCCGCATCTCCTTCCCCATCGAGGCAAGTTGATCACCGTGCTGCAATAACGTCTCCTCCACTTCCTTCAGCGCCTCCCCTTGCTCCCCGCACCTCCGCCACTGCGCTCGCCACCGCCTCCTCCACCAGCACACTCAAAACCTCTCTCATCTCCTTCCTCATGGTCTCCATGTATTTTGTAAACTGCCTTTTGAATTCCGCAGCCATCACCTTAGTTATTTCTTCAGCCCTAAGCAATGCGGCCTCCCCTGGTGCTCCAGCCTCCATTTTTCTTGGTGACCCCGCGGTGACCTTTCCACTCCCCGACGGACCTTCAGCTGTTTTTCTTTACGAACGTTCTTTTGCTCACCCTCGACCATTTTTCTTCACTCTGCCTTCACTCTGCCGCCCCTGTGCCTTCTCCCTGCTTTTGCCGCCTCCGTGGACCCTGGGACCGGGCTTAAAGCCCCGAAAATGCCATTCCCGAACGGGAGTCCTTCATTGTGCGTCCGCCTCCCGCCCACCCGTCACCGGAAGTCGGTCAATTGCAGCCTTGATGTTGTTGTTGAATCTTTTTAGTATAGGATGCCCAAAGTGTGAAGAAATGCTGAAAGGGGGTGACAATGTCGGGGAGGGGGGGATGTGTGGTGTGGAGGAATAAGTGCACAGCCTGGAGAGGAAAGGGTTAACCAGTGTGGCTGACTGCCCTGGGTATGTTTCACTCTGCAAAGTGATATTTGTGAGATGAATATTTTAATAATCCCTTACTTCATTAACTAGCGAGGGCTCGGATGAGTCTAAAAGTATCTCTGGTTACAGGTTTTCTGCAAGTCCTTTCTGTAATGTATCAGAAACTCTTCCAGCCTCAGTTTTATATAAATGGGTCAGGTTACCGATACACGAAAAAGAACAAAAAACTTTATTGCAGCAACCAAAACATAGAATTTCACTGGCCCTATCTCCTAGACTCGAGGATCAGCACCAAGTTATTTTTTTATCTTTTGTTTTTTGTGCTTCTACTTAATTGCATTATGAGGTTTTGCTGAATTACTGAGACACTCAAGCAGGGAGCGATTTTCTTACAGCTGTCAGCAATGGTTAAAGGAGAGGGAAGTGCAGAGATTTCTCCCTGCCCGCCTGCCTGCCCACGCACTCTCTCTGCCTGCCTGCCCACGCACTCTCTCTGCCTGCCTGCCCACGCACTCTCTCTGCCTGCCCTGCCCACGCACTCTCTCTGCCTGCCTGCCCACGCACTCTCTCTGCCCGCCTGCCTGCCCCTCACTCTCTCTGCCCACCTACCTGCCCACGCACTCTCTGCCCGCCTGCCTGCCCACGCACTATCTCTGCCCACCTGCCTGCCCACGCACTTCTCTCTGCCTGCCTGCCCACGCACTCTCTCTGCCTGCCTGCCCATTGCACTCTCTCTGCCCGCCTGCCTGCCCCTCACTCTCTCTGCCCACATGCCTGCCCACGCACTCTCTCTGCCCGCCCTGCCTGCCCAATCACTATCTCTGCCCACCTGCCTGCCCACGCACTCTCTATGCCCGCCTGCCTGCCTGCCCATGCACTCTCTCTGCCCACCTGCCTGCCCACGCACTCTCTCTGCCCGCCTGCCTGCCCACACACTCTCCCTGCCCGCCTGCCTGCCCACGCACTCTCTGTGGCCCACCTGCCTGCCCACGCACTCTGCCCACCTGCCTGCCCCTCACTCTGCCCACCTGCCCTGCCCCTCACTCTCTCTGCCCCACCTGCCTGCCCACGCACTCTCTCTGCCCACCTGCCTGCCTCTCACTCTATCTGCCCACCTGCCTGCCCACACACTCTCTCTGCCCACCTGCCTGCCCACACACTCTCCCTGCCCGCCTGCCTGCCCACGCACTCCCTGTGCCCACCTGCCTGCCCCTCACTCTCTCTGCCCATCTGCCTGCCCACGCACTCTGTGCCCACCTGCCTGCCCCTCACTCTCTCTGCCCACCTGCCTGCCCCTCGCACTCTCTGCCCGCCTGCCTGCCCACGCACTCTCTCTGCCCACCTGCCTGCCCACACACTCTCCCTGCCCGCCTGCCTGCCCACGCACTCTCTGTGCCCACCTGCCTGCCCCTCACTCTCTCTGCCCACCTGCCTGCCCACGCACTCTCTCTGCCCACCTGCCTGCCCCTCACTCTCTCTGCCCTCCGGCCTACCCCTCGCACTCTCTCTGCCCACCTGCCTGCCCCTCACTCTCTCTGCCCACCTGCCTGCCCACGCACTCTCTCTGCCCACCTGCCTGCCTCTCACTCTATCTGCCCACCTGCCTGCCCACACACTCTCTCTGCCCACCTGCCTGCCCACACACTCTCCCTGCCCGCCTGCCTGCCCACGCACTCTCTGTGCCCACCTGCCTGCCCCTCACTCTCTCTGCCCATCTGCCTGCCCACGCACTCTGTGCCCACCTGCCTGCCCCTCACTCTCTCTGCCCACCTGCCTGCCCCTCGCACTCTCTGCCCGCCTGCCTGCCCACGCACTCTCTCTGCCCACCTGCCTGCCCCCACACTCTCCCTGCCCGCCTGCCTGCCCACGCACTCTCTGTGCCCACCTGCCTGCCCCTCACTCTCTCTGCCCATCTGCCTGCCCACGCACTCTCTCTGCCCACCTGCCTGCCCCTCACTCTCTCTGCCCTCCGGCCTACCCCTCGCACTCTCTCTGCCCACCTGCCTGCCCCTCACTCTCTCTGCCCACCTGCCTGCCCACGCACTCTCTCTGCCCACCTGCCTGCCCCTCGCTCTCTCCCTGCCCGCCTGCCTGCCCCTCACTATCTCTGCCCACCTGTCTGCCCCTCACACTCCCTGCCCACCTGCCTGTCCTCGCACTCTCCCTGCCCACCTGCCTGTCCTCGCACTCTCTCTGCCCGCCTGCCTGCCCACGCACTCTCTCTGCCCGCCTGCCTGCCTACGCACTCTCCCTGCCCACCTGCCTACGCACTCTCCCTGCCCACCTGCCTGTCCTCGCACACACTCTGCCCGCCTGCCTGTCCTCGCACTCTCTCTGCCCGCCTGCCTGTCCTCGCACTCTCTCTGCCCGCCTGCCTGCCCCTCACTCTCTCTGCCCACCTGCCTGTCCTCGCACTCTCCCTGCCCGCCTGCCTGTCCTCGCACTCTCCCTGCCCGCCTGCCTGCCCCTCACTCTCCCTGCCCGCCTGCCTGCCCACGCACTCCCCCTGCCCGCCCACCTGCCCACGCACTCTCTCTGCCCGCCTGCCTACGCACTCTCCCTGCCCGCCTGCCTTCCCCTCGCACTCTCTCTGCCCACCTGCCCACGAACTCTCTCTGCCCGCCTGCCTGCCTACGCACTCTCCCTGCCCACCTGCCTTCCCCTCGCACTCTCTCTGCCCACCTGCCTGCCCCTCGCATTCTCCCTCACCCCTGCCTGCCCCTCGCATTCTCTCAGAGAAGATAAGGAGGAGTGAAGTACGATAACTTTTCACGTTTAATAAATTGTTTTTTCGCGTTATTAAAATCTAATTAGCATCCTGTGACTCTTTCCTCCACATTTTCTAAAGAAAGTAAAATGCTACGGTCTTTTGAGCTAGGGCTCCATTCTGGAATTTTCCTCTCCCTGCCCGCCTGCCTGCCCCTCACTCTCTCTGCCCACCTGCCTTCCCCTCGAACTCTCTGCCCGCCTGTCTGCCCACGCACTCTCTCTGCCCGCCTGCCTGCCCCTCACTCTCTCTGCCCGCCTGCCTTCCCCCCGCACTCTCTCTGCCCACCTGCCTGCCCCTCACTCTCTCTGCCCGCCTGCCTGCCCACGCACTCTCCCTGCCCGCCTGCCTGCCCACGCACTCTCTCTGCCCACCTGCCTGCCCCTCACTCTCCCTGCCTGCCTACGCACTCTCCCTGCCCACCTGCCTGCCCACGCACTCTCTCTGCCCACCTGCCTGCCCCTCACTCTCCCTGCCCGCCTGCCTGCCCATGCACTCTCTCTGCCTGCCTGCCTTCCCCTGGCACTCTCCCTGCCCGCCTGCCTGCCCCTCACTCTCTCTGCCCGCCTGCCTTCCCCTTGCACTCTCCCTGCCCGCCTGCCTGCCCCTCACTCTCTCTGCCCGCCTGCCTGCCCACGCACTCTCTCTGCCCGCCTGCCTGCCCACGCACTCTTCCTGCCCACCTGCCTGCCCCTCCCTCTCTCCGCCCACCTGCCTGCCCCCACACACTCTCTGCCTGCCTGCCCACGCACTCTCTTTGCCCTCCTGCCTGCCCCTCACTCTCTCTCTGCCCGCCTGCCTGCCCCTCGCACTCTCTCTGCCCGCCTGCCTGCCCATGCACTCTCCCTGCCCGCCTCCCTTCCCCTCGCACTCTCTGCCTGCCCATGCACTCTCCCTGCCCGCCTGCCTGCCCCTCGCACTCTCTCTGCCCACCTGCCCGCCAGCCTGCCCCTCACTCTCTCTCTGCCCGCCTGCCTGCCCCTTGCGCTCTCCCTGCCCGCCTGCCTTCCCCTCGCATTCTCCCTCACCCCTGCCTGCCCCTCGCACTCTCTCAGAGACGATAAGGAGGAGTGCAGTATGATAACTTTTCACGTTTAATAAATTGTTTTTTCGCGTTATTAAAATCTAATTAGCATCCTGTGACTCTTTCCTCCACATTTTCTAAAGAAAGTAAAATGCTACGGTCTTTTGAGCTAGGGCTCCATTCTGGAATTTTCCTTTCCAGTTATAGTACCATACATCACTCCTCCTTATCTTCAAGAATGTACACAGATTTCAAGAATAACAGCCCATTCTGAAACCATATGGCACATGCCACTCAATCGACCTTTCGTAGATTTCTCCTCATTTCCCCCAGATTATTGTCACGAGTGTCACATTTGCAAAACTCAACTCTCAAAAAGACACGTTTTGAAATCTTCTTTCAAAGTGATTTCCATCAGCTGTTTTTGTCAAGAACCCACCTCCAGTGGTTAACACTGCTGCCTCATGGTGCCAAAAACCCAGGTTTGATCCTGGCCTAGGGACACTGTCCATGTGGAGTTTGCAAATTCTCCCTGTGTCTGCGTGGGTCTCACCGCCCACAGCCCAGGGTGGGTGGATTGGCCACGCTAAATTGTCCCTTAAATGGAAAAAAAGGGACAAAAAAATGTTTTAAAAAGAAAGAATCCACCTTCAGGTTTTCCAACTATCCTTTCAAACAAAGCTTCCTCTCTGCTGTTTTAACAAGGATCCACCTCCAGATTTTCCAACTCTCCTTTCAAGATTCCTTTGTCCTGAATGCTTTCATACAAACTGAGAGATCCAGCCACCTATTGTTCCACAATCATTTAAACTAACATCTCACAAGCCATAGTAAGACATGACAAAGCTTAGAACCACATCATATATCTTTCTTGCTTCTAACTGGCCAATTCCTCCTCCGCTCTGTCTGTATTCACTGAACGGTACTCTTCTCGTTCCAATTCCTCTTTGTTCCTTTGACGTCTTGGAAATTTCTCCTCATTTCTCTAGTTTACTCAACTAGCTGTTCTTTAAGTATCTGACGCCAGCCTTTCTTGCCCCTTACTCCATGCTATGGCTTTTCTTCTAGCAGTGCTGAGAGGGATGTTCCCTCTCTGGCTGCAAAACCTCTACTCCCCTGGCTTCCAGTTAAAAACTAAACTTAAAAAGCTCTTTCCCTATAGGTGCCCCTGGTTGCTGAGCAACATATCTTTCCTTCGCCAAGCTTATTTACTTTACTTGTCATAAACCCTCTCACCACGATAGAAACACAGTGTGAATGGAAACCAAATTCCCCATACATGCAAACAACGTTTGTTTAACATTGATCTAACTAAAGTTTTACCCTTCCTTACGCAGAAACACTAAAGTAAACCCACGTAAATGTGTACCCTATTTCTAATATTTGACAATATAAATATAGCTAATTTAAACTACCTCTCTTTTCTGAGCATTAGATTCAAAAATAATGTTTCATATAAAGCACTTTTTCTTGAGAAAATTTTCTTGGAGTGTGGGTGACACTGGTAAGATCGGCAATTATTGTCTAGGAATGATGGGCCAAATAGCCTGCTTCTACGATGTATCATTCTATAATTCTATGATATACGACATCTGAACCCCTTAATTAGATTTCAACCTGCAACTCCCAGACATCCATTATTCCAAAGCTAAACCTCCAAAACCCTCAAACTGAACCCAGCCCATAAATTGTTCTGCAGTGCCCAGTTATACACCATGCACCCAAACCCTTGGGTTAGCTCCAGGTCTTGTTGGCAGATTGAGTTCACCGGGGAAGAGCTGGTGATTTTTAGGTTGCACGCTGCTTGAATGTGTGACTTGCTGTTCTCAATCCAGTCCCTCGCTGAAAGGTGTCTCCTCTTGCTCACAGGCGAATTCACATCACTAAAGCCACACTGAACTACCTGAACGGGGATTACGAGGTGGAGGCCGGTTTCGGAGGCGAGCGGAATGTCTACTTGAAGGACCACAACATTGAGACCTACCTCATTGTGGGTTGCAGCCAGAAACGGGTAAGACAATAGATTTCATAAAAAAACAATAAGAAAGAGAAGTAGTAGGAGGCCATTCGGCCCCTCCGGCCTGCTTCACCATTCCCATAAGATCACATCTGATCATTTACCTTCACTCCACGTTCCCACCCTTACCCTGACCTTCAATTCAGTGCCCAAAAATCTGTTCACCTCCGTGTTGAATGTACTCAGCGCCTGAGCACCAACAGCCCATATGGGATAGAAAATTCCAAAGATTCACAGCCCTCGAAGTGACGAGTTGTCTCCCCATCTCCGTCCATGTCATAGGGAACCTCGGTGATTAGCCTCTCGATTACAGTACATAATTAGAGCATTTAATTTCCAAAAGAACTGGTGGGAGCAATGAGAAGCTTTTATTTTTAATACAATGAGTTGTCATGGTCTGTAATACACTGACTGAAAGGGTGCTCAAAGCAAATTCAATAGCAACTTTCAGAAGGGAACTGGATTTAACGTGTGAAGAATTCTTTTTGAAGAATTCATTCATGGGAGGCGGGTGTCGCTGACGAGGTCAGCATTTTTATTGCCCATCTCTTGAGAAGGTGGTGGTGAGCCGCCGCATTAACCGCTGCAGTCCATGTGGCGTAGGTACACCAACTGTGCTGTTAGGGTGGGAGTTCCAGGATTTTGATCCAGCAACGGTGAAGGAACGGCTGCTATTTCTCCAAGTCAGGATGATGTAATGACCCTCACACGGCCCACGGGGATACCTGAATCAATCTCCCATGGGACTCGTGGAATACGAGCTTCCCAGCTAATGGGTCGAGGCTCATAATTAGATTGTGTAATAGCCGCCCCGGACAGGAACCAACACCCTGGTAGACCCTACTCGGATTTATACAGTGTGTATTTGCTGCTGTGACGGCTGTTTCTTTTTGCCATGAACAAACTACCGTGTACTCAACTACTTGGCCTCCAGGGTCTTTATAGAGAGCATCTTCTCGGTGGTGGGTTCCCATGTGTCTGCTGCCCTTGTCCTTCTAGATGGTAGTTGTCATGGCTTTCGGAGGTGCTGCCTAAGGAATCTTGGTGAACGGGTGAGAAATGTTTGCAAAGCTATGGGGGAAAGAACTAGTGGGAGTGGTGGGATTAATTGGATAGCTCCACGAGAGACAAGCTACGAAGACTTGCTTCTGTATGACTTGATAACTCTGTAAAATGGGGAAAAGTTATGGAACTGCAATAAAATAACATGTTGGATAAAAACATTACAGGGTAGATCTCGATTTGGTGCAGTAAATCGCAAATCAACAGCCTATTCTACATGTTCTCCTGAAGCACTCCCCGAGTAGTGCATCTTCAATTTTACACTCAAAGTCTTTGAAGCAGGATTCGAACCCACAACCCTCTCACGCCCAAGGCGAAGGTACTACCCTCAGAGCCACCGGTCACACAGTGCCAGTTAAGTGAAATGGAAGGTGAATGGGACGTTCTGAATTCTCCCTCTGTGTACCCAAACAGGCCCCCGGAGTGTGGCGACTAGGGGCTTTTTACAGTAACTTCATTGCCGTGTTAATGTAAGCTTACTTGTGACAATAATAATGATTATTATTATTAGGTGGAGGCTGCAGTGCTAAAGTGGTGGACAAGACACTGGCGGGGGGGATTATGAATGAGAAGGAGGATTTTGACAGGATTCCGGTGGAGGGCTGGTAGGATGAGGGCCGATGGGCCAGACGGACAGGATAGGGGGGGGGGGGGGGGGGGGGGGGGGGGGGGGGGGGGGGTTAAGACCAGTGGGGACTTTAAACGAGAAGTTGGGGAGGGGGTGGTGGAGTCTAGGTAAGGCTTGTGCTGGTGAGTGTGTGGTGTAGGCAGCAAGAGGCGGCAAAGATGCAGTGACTGAATTTATCGACCTCTGAAGGTGAAGCGAACATTGTCACAGTCTGGTTGCAATTCATCTTGTTTTCACTCTTTGAACACCAACGCACTGGCCAGCTGAAAATGTCACAGACAGAACTAGATTAAATCTGTATCTCACAGCAGATCAGACTGTGAAGAAAACAAACCCTGTTTCCAATCCTCCGACAGAGATAACATCCTCTCACAGGTGTTCCATGTCGAAACTTTAATTTTCACCAGTAAAGATCACGTTGTATGAGTCACTGAGGCACCTGACACCAGGTGTCAACAAAGTTTCACCGATACAAGCCATCGGAGCTGACATTAAGGCTCAAACCTTCAGTGGCGCAGTTGTTAACACTGCTGCCTCACGGCACCGAGGACCCGGGTTCGATCCCGGCTCCGGGTCACTGTCCGTGTGGAGTTTGCACATTCCCCCGTGTCACCCCCACACCCCAAAGATGTGCAAGACAGGTGGATTTGCTCAATGTCCCCTAAACTTGGGGGGAAAAATGAATTGGGTGCTCTAAATTTATGAAAAAAAGACTCAAATCTTCAGGGGCATATTCAGACAGCTTACCTGATCACGGACGGCCAGTGTTTTCCCTGTGAACCCAGAGGTTGTGACAAAGCGGGGGGGGGGGGGGGGGGGGGGGGGCGCGCGCGCGAAGGCGCATGGGTAAATCCTCGGAGGAATTTCCATAGAACATCTCCCTGCAGTTACTCACTCGGCTCACATCCCGCTCCATGTGACGGAACAGTCCCAGGTCTGTCCAGATTTGGGGGCACTAGAAGCTACGGCCCTCTTTGTCCAAGGGATGAGAGACCTCAGCCAGGGATCATGATCGCCACCAGTGAGTCTTCATTGGAGGAGAGAGGGATGGAGAGGCAGAAAGGTATAAGGAAGGAATGACAATCTTACAACCCAAGCTTGCTGAGGACATGGCGAGCAATGTTGAGAGGAAGACGTTTGGTGTGCACAAGAGACCAGTGTTGAGTAAACGCAGAGCTCTGGGGGAGGAACTCTTTGGGTTACAGTATACAAGTAACTTGAGACTGATATATGGTGAGTGTAGTATACAAAGGGAAGAGGGGTAAGTTTAGACCCATGGTTCCCAAAGCTCTCCATCACTATGTGTTAACATAGAAACTAAGAGCAGGAGGAGGCTGTCATAATATGCACCCATGCACATCATGAGGTAAAAACAGGCAGTAACAGACACCCAGGTGCGCCAATCAACATACAGAACAGAACACACCAATCACCAGACAGAACACCAGAGGGGGGCTTCCAACTATAAATCACATGAGGCATCAGCACTCTGCCTCTTTCCACTGGTGACAACTGTAGTGACAGTCAGGGTGTACATATCATTCAACACCTTCTACACGTGGATTAGACCTAGCCTGGTCTAGATAGTTAGAGTTAGTTTACTTAGAGTAGTAGAGAGTCAACCCACAGGCAGCTGTGTGCTTCGTTACTGAAGTTCAATAAATCTTATTGAACCAACGCCTACGTTTGGTGCATGCTTTATCGTTTAACTGCATTGTGTTGCAGTCCGTGTTACCCCAGGGTGAATAACACGCCAGAGGCTATTCGGCCTTGTCTCAGATAAACACTCTACAAAAAACCATTTGCCTTTTTAATTGCTTGCTGCACCTGCCTCTCCACTTTCAGTGACTGGTGTACAAGGACACCCAGATCCCTTTGTACATGGGCAGCATGGTAGCATAGTGGTTAGCACGATTGCTTCACAGCTCCAGGGTCCCAGGTTCGATTCCCGGCTTGGGTCACTGCCTGTGCGGAGTCTGCACATTCTCCCCGTGTGTGCGTGGGTTTCCTCCGGGTGCTCCGGTTTCCTCCCACAGTCCAAAGATGTGCGGGATAGGTGGATTGGCCATGCTAAGTTGCCCTTAGTGTCCAAAAAAGGTTAAGTGGGGGTTACTGGGTTACGGGGATAGGGTAGATACATGGGCTTGAGTAGGGTGCTCTTTGTAAGGGCCGGTGCAGACTCGATGGGCCGAATAGCCTCCTTCTGCACTGTAAATACTATGATTCGATGATCCACACTTCCCAATACATCACCATTTAAATAATACTCGTCCTTTCTGTTTCTCACACTGAAGTGTGTAACTTCACGTTTAGCCATGTTGTATGGCATCTGCTATGTTTTTGCCCATTCACGCAACTTGTCTAAATCACCTTGAAGCCTCCTTGCATCCTCCTCACAACTCACAATTCCACCTAGTTTTGTATTGTCAGCCCACTTGGAAATGTTACATTTGGTTCCCTCATCCAGGACATTTATATATCATGAATAGCTGGGGCCCAAGCACTGATCCTTGTGGGGTTCCACTAATCATTCGGAAAAATACTCCTTTATTCCCACTCTCTGTTTCCTGTCTGCAAACTAATTCTCGATCCACGCCAAAACATTACCCATTATCCCACACACTTCAATTTTTCCCACTATCCTCTTATGAGGGACCTGATCAAAAGTCTTCTGAAAGTCCAAATACATCACATCCACTGGTCCTCCCTTATCTATTCTGCGAGTTAGATATTCAGAAAACTCCAAGCATGATTTGCCTGTCATAAACTCATTATAATTTCCTTGGTTTTTGACTGTAAGGGACCTACATTTGCCTTTACTAATCTTTTTCTCTTCACATATTTATAAAAGCGTACTCTATTTTTCCCCCTCTTGATCAAATGTTTTGACCTATTTTGCTGAATTCTAAAATGCTCCCAATCCTCAGGCTTGCTACTTTTCTGGCAATTTTATATATCTCCCCATTGGATTTAATATTATCCCCAATTTCTTTTGTAATCCATGATTGAGCCACCTTTCTTCTTTTATGTTCGCGACAGACCAGAATGAATCATTGTTGTAATTCACGCGCACATTCTTTAAATATGAACCATTGCCTGTCCACCAGCAACCCCTTCAGTAAGATTCCCAAATCTATACTTGTCAATTCGCGCCACATACCCTCAAAGTTCCCTTTATTTAGATTCATGCCACTAGTTTCATATTCAACTACTTCACTCTCCATCTTAAGAATTCTGACATATTATGATCGCTCTCCATCAAGGTTAGTTCTTTCAACCTCCTCGCTGGGTTAGAACATAGAACATAGAACATTACAGCGCAGTACAGGCCCTTCGGCCCTCGATGTTGCGCCGACCTGTGAAACCACTCTAAAGCCCATCTACACTATTCCCTTATTGTCCAAATGGCTATCCAGTGACCATTTGAATGTCCTTAGTGTTGGCGAGTCCACTACTGTTGCAGGCAGGGCATTCCACGCCCTTACTACTCTCTGAGTAAAGAACCTACCTCTGACATCTGCCTTATATCTATTTCCCCTCAATTTAAAGGTATGTCCCCTCGTGCTAGACATCACCATCCGAGGAAAAAGGCTCTCACTGTCCACCCTATCCAATCCTCTGACCATCTTGTATGCCTCAATTAAGTCACCTCTTAACCTTCTTCTCTCTAACGAAAACAGCCTCAAGTCCCTCAGCCTTTCCTCATAAGATCTTCCCTCCATACCAGGCAACATTCTGGTAAATCTCCTCTGCACCCTTTCCAATGCTTCCACATCCTTCCTATAATGCGGCGACCAGAATTGCACGTAATACTCCAAATGCGGCCGCACCAGAGTTTTGTATAGCTGCAACATGACCTCATGGCTCCTAAACTCAATCCCTCTACCAATAAAAGCTAACACACCGTACGCCTTCTTAACAACCCTCTCAACCTGGGTGGCGACTTTCAAGGATCTATGTACATGGACACCGAGATCTCTCTGCTCATCCACACTGCCAAGGATCTTACCATTAGCCCAGTACTCAGTCTTCCTGTTATTCCTTCCAAAATGAATCACCTCACACTTTTCTGCATTAAACTCCATTTGCCACCTCTCAGCCCAGCGCTGCAGCTTATCTATGTCCCTCTGTAACTTGTAACATCCTTCCGCACTGTCCACAACTCCACCGACTTTACTGTCATCTGCAAATTTACTCACCCATCCTTCTACGCCCTCCTCCAGGTCATTTATAAAAATGACAAACAGCAGTGGCCCCAAAACAGATCCTTGTGGTACACCACTAGTAACTGGACTCCAGTCTGAACATTTCCCATCAACCACCACCCTTTGTCTTCTTCCAGCTAGCCAATTTCTGATCCAAACTGCTAAATGACGCTGAATCCCATGCCTCCGTATTTTCTGCAGTAGCCTACCATGGGGAACCTTATCAAACGCTTTACTGAAATCCATATACACCACATCAACTGCTTTACCCTCATCCACCTGTTTGGTCACCTTCTCAAAGAACTCAATAAGGTTTGTGAGGCACGACCTACCCTTCACAAAACCGTGTTGACTATCTCTAATCAACTTATTCCTTTCCAGATGATTATACATCCTATCTCTTATAAACCTTTCCAAGATTTTTCCCACAACAGAAGTAAGGCTCACTGGTCTATAGTTACCGGGGTTATCTCAACTCCCCTTCTTGAACAAGGGGACAACATTTGCTATCCTCCAGTCTTCTGGCACTATTCCTGTAGACAAAGATGACTTAAAGATCAAAGCCAAAGGCTCAGCAATCTCCTCCCTAGCTTCCCAGAGAATCCTAGGATAAATCCCATCCGGCCCAGGTGACTTATCTATTTTCACACTTTCCAGAATTGCTTACACCTCCTCCTTATGAACCTCAAGCCCTTCCAGTCTAGTAGCCTGAATCTCAGTATTCTCCTCGACAACATTGTCTTTTTCCTGTGTGAATACTGACGAAAAATATTTATTTAGCACCTCTCCTATCTCCTCGGACTCCAAGCACAACTTCCCACTACTGTCCTTGACTGGCCCTACTCTTACCCTTGTCATTCTTTTATTCCTGACATATTTATAGAAAGCTTTAGGGTTATCCTTGATCCTACCTGCCAAAGACCTCTCATGTCCCCTCCTGGCTCTTCTTAGCTCTCTCTTTAGGTCCTTCCTAGCTAACTTGTAACTCTCGAGCGCCCTAACTGAACCTTCATGGCTCATCTTTACATAAGTCTCCTTCTTCCTCTTGACAAGTGTTTCGACTGCTTTAGTAAACCACGGTTCCCTCACTCGACCACTTCCTCCCTGCCTGACAGGTACATACTTATCAATGACACGCATTATCTTGCCTCATCGCATCATAATTGCCTTTCCCCCAGATATAACTCTTGCCCTGCGGTATATACCTATCCCTTTCCATCACTAAAGTAAACGTAATTGAATTGTGGTCACTATCTCCAAAGTGCTCACCGACATCCAAATCTAACACCTGTCCTGGTTCATTACCCAGTACCAAATCCAATATGGCCTCGCCTCTCGTTGGCCTATCTACATACTGTGTCAGGAAACCCTCCTGCACACAATGGACAAAAATGGACCCATCTAATGTACTCGAACTATAGCGTTTCCAGTCAATATTTGGAAAGTTAAAGTCCCCCATAACAACTACCCTGTTGCTTTCGCTCCTATCCAGAATCATCTTTGCAATCCTCTCCTCTACATCTCTGGAACTTTTCGGAGGCCTATAGAAAACCCCTAACAGGGTGACCTCTCCTTTCCTGTTTCTAACCTCAGCCCATACTACCTCAGTAGACGAGTCCTCATCAAACGTCCTTTCTGCCACCGTAATACTGTCCTTGACTAACAATGCCACCCCTCCCCCTCTTTTACTACCTTCCCTGAGCTTACTGAAATATCTAAATCCCGGCACCTGCAACAACCATTCCTGTCCCTGCTCTATCCATGTCTCCGAAATGGCCACAACATCGAAGTCCCAGGTACCAACCCATGCCGCAAGTTCACCCACCTTATTCCGGATGCTCCTGGCATTGACTATTGTTGTTTGTTCTCGACTATTGTTGGAGAATGAAAAGTTTAGTGAGAGGGAAGAACTGAGGGAGATCAATATCAGTAGAGAAATAGTGCTGGGAAAATTGATGGGATTGAAGGCGGATGAATCCCCCGGGCCTGAGAATCTGCATCCCAGAGTGCTTAAGGAGGTGGCCCCGGAAATAGTGGATGCATTGGTGGTCATCTTCCGGGATTCTATAGACTCTGGACCAGTCCCTACAGATTGCAGGGTAGCTTACGTCACTCCAATATTCAAAAAGGGAGGTAGAGAGAAAGCAGGGAATTATAGACCAGTAAGCCTAACATCGGTAGTGGGGAAAATGCTTGAATCCATTATCAAGGACTTTATAGTGGAACATTTAGAAAGCAGTGGTAGGATCAGTCAGAGTCAGCATGGATTTATGAAGGGAAAATCATGCTTGACAAATCCGTTGGAATTCTTTGAAGCGGTAACCAGTACCGTCGACAAGGGGGAGCCAGTCGATGTGGTATATTTGGACTTTCAGAAAGCTTTTGACAAAGTCCTGCATAAGAGATTATTGTGTAAGATTAAAGCTCATGGGATTGGGGGAAGTGTTTTGAGGTGGATAGAAAACTGGTTGGCAGAGAGGAAACAAAGAGTAGGGATTTCTGGGTCCTTTTCAAATTGGCAGGTAGTAACTAGTGGGGTGCCACAGGGATCGGTGCTGGGACCCCAGCTATTCACAACATATATTAATGATTTGGATGAGGGAACAAAAGTTTGCAGATGATACCAGGTTGGGTGGGAGGGTGAACTGTGACGAGGATGCAGAGATCCTACAGCATGATCTGGGAAGGCTGTGCGAGTGGGCAAATCAATGGCAGATGCAGTATAATTTGGGTAAGTGTGAGGTTATTCACTTTGGTAGCAAAAACAGGAAGGCAGATTACTACCTGAACGGTTGTAAATTGGGAGAGGGGAGTGTGCAGCGGGACCTGGGTGTCCTTGTGCACCAGTCGCTGAAGGTAAGCATGCAGGTGCAGCAGGTGGTAAAGAAGGCTAAAGTTGGCCTTCATTGCAGGAGGTTTCGAGTATAGAAGCAGGGATGTGTTGTTGCAATTATGCAGGGCCTTGGTGAGGCCACACCTAGAATATTGTGTGCAGTTTTGGTCTCCTTCTCAAAGGAAGGATGTTCTTGCTCACGAGGGAGAGTAGCGAAGGTTTACCAGACTGATTCCAGGGATGTCATATGAGGAGAGATTGACTAGGTTGGGATTGTTCTTGCTGGAGTTCAGAAGAATGAGGGGGGATCTCATAGAGACGAATAAAATTCTAACAGGACTTGAGAGGGTAGATGCAGGGACGATGTTTCTGATGATGTGTGAGTCCAGAACCAGGGGTCACAGTCTGAGGATTCAGGGTAAACCATTTCAAAACAAAGAACAAAGAAATGTACAGCACAGGAACAGGCCCTTCGGCCCTCCAAGCCCGTGCCGACCATGCTGCCCGACTAAACTACAATCTTCTACACTTCCTGGGTCCGTATCCCTCTATTCCCATCCTATTCATGTATTTGTCAAGATGCCTCTTAAATGTCACTATCGTCCCTGCTTCCACCACCTCCTCCGGTAGCGAGTTCCAGGCACCCACTACCCTCTGTGTAAAAAACTTGCCTCGTACATCTACTCTAAACCTTGCCCCTCTCGCCTTAAACCTATGCCCCCTAGTAATTGATCCCTCTACCCTGGGGAAAAGCCTCTGACTATCCACTCTGTCTATGCCCCTCATAATTTTGTAGACCTCTATCAGGTCGCCCCTCAACCTCCTTCGTTCCAGTGAGAACAAACCGAGTTTATTCAACCGCTCCTCATAGCTAATGCCCTCCATACCAGGCAACATTCTGGTAAATCTCTTCTGCACCCTCTCTAAAGCCTCCACATCCTTCTGGTAGTGTGGCGACCAGAATTGAACACTATACTCCAAGTGTGGCCTAACTAAGGTTCTATACAGCTGCAACATGACTTGCCAATTCTTATACTCAATGCCCCGGCCAATGAAGGCAAGCATGCCGTATGCCTTCTTGACTACCTTCTCCACCTGTGTTGCCCCTGTGGACCTGTACACCTAGATCTCTTTGACCTTCAATACTCTTGAGGGTTCTACCATTCACTGTATATTTCCTACCTGCATTAGACCTTCCTAAATGCATTACCTCACATTTGTCCGGATTAAACTCCATCTGCCATCTCTCCGCCCAAGTCTCCAAACAATCTAAATCCTGCTGTATCCTCTGACAGTCCTCATCGCTATCCGCAATTCCACCAACCTTTGTGTCGTCTGCAAACTTACTAATCAGACCAGTTACATTTTCCTCCAAATCATTTATATACACTACAAACAGCAACGGTCCCAGCACTGATCCCTGTGGAACACCACTGGTGGTCACAGCCCTCCAATTAGAAAAGCATCCTTCCATTGCTACTCTCTGCCTTCTATGACCTAGCCAGTTCTGTATCCACCTTGCCAGCTCACCCCTGATCCCGTGTGACTTCACCTTTTGTACTAGTCTACCATGAGGGATCTTGTCAAAGGCCTTACTGAAGTCCATATAGACAACATCCACTGCCCAACCTGCATCAATCATCTTTGTGACCTCCTCGAAAAACTCTATCAAGTTAGTGAGACACGACCTCCCCTTCACAAAGACAGAGATAAGGAGACTTTTCTTCACCCAAAGAGTGGTGAGACTGTGGAATTCATTACCACAGCTAGTAGTTGATGCTAAAACATTGAATATATTCAAGAGGCGGCTAGATATAGCACTTGGGTCAAATGGGATCAAACGTTATGGGGAGAAAGCAGGATTAGGGTATTGAGTTGGATGCTCAGCCATGATCGTGATGAATGGTGGAGCAGGCTCGAAGGGCCAAAAGGCCTCCTCCTGTTCCTATCTTTCATGCATGTATCTATATTGGATAGAGATTGATTCATCAATAAACTCCATTATTGTGGTATCATGCAACTGCCAGGTGGAAGGCGAACAAATGGCCGTTTGTTTGTCCTCGTCTAACATTTCCGATCTTTACTAACTCAGAGTTGGAAAATTACCACTTTGTCCAAAACTTTCTTTGCTGAGACACAAATGAACTCTTTCCTATGTGATGGCAAAATGTTTCCAGAATGATACATTAAAACCTGGCAAAGATTCATGTATCAGCTCTGGTGAAGACACTTGCTGCTGATGAAAAAGTTGGGTTTATATCTCATTACATCTGCAAACTGGCACTTAAGTTCTGCATGAGTCTCCACTCACCTCGCTTCATCTAACCGTACTTATATACTCTTCTATTCCAGTCTGTCTCATGTACTTATTGAGCTTCTCCTTAAATGCACCTATGCTATTCGCCTCAATCCCTCCTGTGGTAGTTAATTCCACATTGTAAGCATTATCTGGATAAAGACGTTTCTCCTGAATTCCTTGTTACATTTATTGGTAACCAGCCTGTGCTTATGGCCCCTACTTTTGCGCTCACCCAGAAATTGAGAAATTTTTCTTTTGTCTTGTTATGGGCCAGGGTTTAGAGAACCCCAAAGTATATCATTGAATTCGCCTGACCCACAACTTTTAATAGACTGTGGTATGGGGAGCACACGGCCCACTCTACAGGTGTGGAACAGCAGAAATGGAGAAGTATTTTTTAAAGCAAAACAGTGTTTATTCTATGAACTCAAGTTAACCTTTTAAAACATATAGTGAACATCTTAGCAACCATTAATTCAAATACAACCCCCAAAGACTACAATACTAAGTACACCTTTAAGCTTTCCTTTTTAACATCCATACGACTTTAAAAAAACACCTTTTAACAGAAGCACATCAGGTTAAAGTCACTACTGTTATTAGTTTTAAATCACCAGGATCAATTTACAGTCTTTACTTTACAGAGAGAGATTCATACACCTTCTGGCTGTGACTGCAGCTTCCAGCTCTGGAAAGGAAACTAAAACACACCCTGCAGCCTGCTCAAAAATGAAAGTAAAAAGCTGACAGACAGCCCAGCTCCACCCACACTCTGACATCACTGATAATACCCATTTCTTAAAGGTACATTTCTTAAACACCCATTTCTTAAAGGTACTCTCACTACAGATATTTATACACATACCCATTTATAAACACCCATTTCGTAAAGGTACTCCCACATGACAGTCTATCCTCTTGTGCTCCTCCTCCTTCAGGACATTCTGAATTCTCCCTTAGTGTACCTGAACAGGCGCCATAGTGTGGCCACTAGCAGACTTTCACATAACTTCATTGCAGTGTTAATGTAAGCCTACTTGTGACACTAATAAAGATTATTATTTATTATTATTAATTATTACCAGGCCCAAAGGAGATGGCAGAGACCATGGGCTTCCATTTGCTTGGTGCATGGTGATGCTTGGCAAAGTGGTTTGCCGTCACCTTCTGCAGTCTGACAAGGAAACTCCATCCTCACCACCTGTCCTCAGACATGTTTGAATGATTTTCAGGTTGCTAATCAACCTGTTCGACACAATCTGCCATCGCCTGTTATAAACTCACCTTCCGTGGCCGTCAAGTCCTGGAGTCGTACTTAAACCTGGAGCTTCTGGCCCAGGGGGAGGGACACTACCCACTGAGCCACAAGACCCCTCCCAACTTCTTCTAACCCTTCAAACTTATAAAAGCCTTTATTAGGTCACCCATCCACTTTCTCTGCTCGGAGGAAATGTTCCTCAACTCTCAGTCTTTCCTGATAGTTATCGTCCCTCAGTCCTGGTATCAACCTGATAAATCCTCTTCCCTTCACAATGCAATACAGAAGGAGGCCATTCACTCCCTTTTATCTACAACCCGAAACCCAATTCTCAAACTCTTGAGTTTCAAATTCACTTTCCAACTGTTCACTCCTGGTCTGTGGAATTACCAGTGCAGTGATATAACCACCACATTATGCTGCCTCTCCCTCCTCCTTGTTCTTCGTCTCCAAAATGTGGATTTGACCTGGCTCCTGCTTTCTCCAGAATTTCCTTCCCGTCTGCAGCTAATGTTGACCCTGCTTCGTTTTGATTACAGAAGGACGAGAAGGCGATGATTGCGAAACTCAACAGGACGCGGTCCAACTCGACGTCCAACATTGGTTCGCCGTGGAATGTGGAACGTCAATTCTACAACCACATCTCCAAAGAGATGAAAACAATGGTAAGGAGAAAAAAAAAACACTTTTAAACTTGTGCTTAGAATGCTGGGCATCACTGGCCAGGTGAACATTTTTTGCCCATCCCTATTTGCCCTTGAGCCGAGTGGCTTGCTGGGCCATTTCAGAGGGCAGTTAAGAATCAACCAAGTTGGGTCTGGATTCACATGTACACCAGACCAGGTACAGGTGGCATATTTCCTTCCTTGTAGGGCATTGCTGAACCAGGTGGGTGTTTACAATCAATTACAGTTTCATGGTCACCCTTACTGAGACTACTTTATCTTCCAGACATCATTAATGAATTGAATTTTTAAATTCCACCAGCTGTGGTGGGATTTGAGCCCATGTCCCCAAGACATTAGCCAAGCCCCCTGGATTATTAGTACAGTGGCATTACCGCTACACCACCATCTCCCCTTCCTGAAGGAGTTAAGGATAAGAAATTTACGCAGTCAATTTATGTGTTGCTACTTGTGAATGTTTATTACTTACTGGTGCTTGCAACTTGTTGGATGTTCCATTGTTCAGGAGAAAATATGGTGGGCTGGATTGACTTCCTTCTGTGTCATAATGACTTAATGTCAGACATTGGCTGGAATCTTGTGCTCTCGTGGATGGTGAGCTTGGAGGCGGAAAGTGCATTCACTTAGGCTGGATGGTGGTGCCCGGAACCCCACATCCTGTCTCCACCCAGAATTAAGTTCCGGAAGGGGGGAAAGTTTGATGTCCTCGCCCCACGGCCTATGAAGACCCTTAATGACTACTGAAGGGCCTCATTGTCCTGCCGCTAGGATAAATCCTGCTCCAGCCGGGCCGATGACTGTGCGGCTTGCTCGACAAGTAAAGCTGTGCAGCCAGCTCTGTTGGTAGGGTGGCGGGTCCCTCAATCAAAGGCACTCAGTGCCTGATCAAGGAACATGAGATCAGTAATGGGGGGGGGGTGGCTGGGCTGCTGAGACCCATCCCGCCCTTTCTGCCAACCCCCTCCCCATGCCCCCAGCCCACGAAACCCCCATATTACTGACCTGAATCTTGGGTTACTCTGGTGCCTGTCCTTCCAGCAGCAGCCACTGCCTTCTCGGTGGTGCTGCTGAGCGCAAGTGCTGTTGGCCTCTGATTGGGCAGTGGCTCTCGGTTTGAAAGACCACAATTCGATTACGTTTACTTTAGTGATGTAAAGGGATAGGTTTATACCGCAGGGCAAGAGTTATATCTGGGGGAAAGGCAATTATGATGCGATGAGGCAAGACTTAGGATGCATCGGATGGAGAGGAAAACTGCAGGGGATGGACACAATGGAAATGTGGAGCTTGTTCAAGGAACGGCTACTGCGTGTCATTGATAAGTATGTACCTGTCAGGCAGGGAGGAAGTGGTCGAGTGAGGGAACCGTGGTTTACTAAAGCAGTTGAAACACTTGTCAAGAGGAAGAAGGAGACTTATGTAAAGATGAGACATGAAGGTTCAGTTAGGGCGCTCGAGAGTTACAAGTTAGCTAGGAAGGACCTAAAGAGAGAGCTAAGAAGAGCCAGGAGGGGCCATGAGAAGTCTTTGGCAGGTAGGATCAAGGATAACCCTAAAGCTTTCTATAGATATGTCAGGAATAAAAGAATGACTAGGGTAAGAGTAGGGCCAGTCAAGGACAGTAGTGGGAAGTTGTGCTTGGAGTCCGAGGAAATAGGAGAGGTGCTAAATGAATATTTTTCGTCAGTATTCGCACAGGAAAAAGACAATGTTGTCGAGGAGAATACTGAGATTCAGGCTACTAGACTAGAAGGGCTTGAGGTTCATAAGGAGGAGGTGTTAGCAATTCTGGAAAGTGTGAAAATAGATAAGTCACCTGGGCCTGATGGGATTTATCCTAGGATTCTCTGGGAAGCTAGGGAGGAGATTGCTGAGCCTTTGGCCTTGATCTTTAAGTCATCTTTGTCTACAGGAATAGTGCCAGAAGACTGGAGGATAGCAAATATTGTCCCCTTGTTCAGTAAGGGGAGTAGAGACAATCCCGGTAACTATAGACCAGTGAGCCTTACTTCTGTTGTGTGCAAAGTCTTGGAAAGGTCTGTAAGAGATAGGGTGTATAATTATCTGGAAAGGAATAAGTTGATTAGAGATAGTCAACACGGTTTTGTGAAGGGTAGGTCGTGCCTCACAAACCTTATTGAGTTCTTTGATAACGTGACAAGCAGGTGGATGAGGGTAAAGCAGTTGATGTGGTGTACATGGATTTCAGTAAAGCGTTTGATAAGGTTCTCCACGGTAGGCTATTGCAGAAAATACGGAGCATGGGATTCAGGGTGATTTAGCAGTTTGGATCAGAAATTGGCTAGCTGGAAGAAGACAAAGGGTGGTGGTTGATGGGAAATGTTCAGACTGGAGTCCAGTTACTAGTGGTGTACCACAAGGATCTGTTTTGGGGCCACTGCTGTTTGTCATTTTTATAAATGACCTGGAGGAGGGCGTAGAAGGATGGGTGAGTAAATTTGCAGATGTCACTAAAGTCGGTGGAGTTGTGGACAGTGCGGAAGGATGTTACAAGTTACAGAAGGACATAGATAAGCTACAGCGCTGGGCTGAGAGGTGACAAATGGAGGTTAATGCTGAAAAGTGTGAGGTGATTCATTTTGGAAGGAATAACAGGCAGACAGAGTACTGGGCTAATGGCAAGATTCTTGGCAGTGTGGATGAGCAGAGAGATCTCGGTGTCCATGTACATAGATCCCTGAAAGTTGCCACCCAGGTTGAGAGGGTTGTTAAGAAGGCGTACGGTGTGTTAGCTTTTACTGGTAGAGGGATTGAGTTTAGGATCCATGAGGTCATGTTGCAGCTGTACAAAACTCTGGTGCGGCCGCATTATGAGTATTGCGTGCAATTCTGGTCGCCGCATAATAGGAAGGATGTGGAAGCATTGGAAAGGGTGCAGAGGAGATTTACCAGAATGTTGCCTGGTATGGAGGGAAGATCTTATGAGGAAAGGTTGAGGGACTTGAGGCTGTTTTCGTTAGAGAGAAGGTTAAGAGGTGACTTAATTGAGGCACAGAAGATGATCAGAGGATTGGATAGGGTGGACAGTGAGAGCCTTTTCCTCGGATGGTGATGTCTAGCACGAGAGGACATACCTTTAAATTGAGGGAAGATAGATATAGGACAGATGTCAGAGGTAGGTTCTTTACTCAGAGAGTAGTAAGGGCGTGGAATGCCCTGCCTGCAACAGTAGTGGACTCGCCAACACTAAGGACATTCAAATGGTCATTGGATAGACATATGGACAATAAGGGAATAGTGTAGATGGGCTTTAGAGTGGTTTCACAGGTCGGCGCAACATCGAGGGCCGAAGGGCCTGTACTGTGCTGTAATGTTCTATGTTCTATGAAGGTTAAGAGGTGACTTAATTGAGGCATACAAGATGATCAGAGGATTAGATAGGGTGGACAGTGAGAGCCTTTTTCCTCGGATGGTGATGTCTAGCATGAGGGGACATAGCTTTAAATTGAGTGGAGATAGATATAGGACAGATGTCAGAGGTAGGTTCTTTACTCAGAGAGTAGTAAGGACGTGGAATGCCCTGCCTGCAACAGTAGTGGACTCGCCAACATTAAGGGCATTCAAATGGTCATTGGATAGACATATGGACGATAAGGGAATAGAGTAGATGGGCTTTAGAGTGGTTTCACAGGTCGGCGCAACATCGAGGGCCGAAGGGCCTGTACTGTGCTGTATGTTCTGTGTTCTATTTAGTAATAGCCAGTCTAGGGCTGATAATTTCTTAGCGAAAACTGTGTTTCTCAAATAATGTCTAGATGCATGTCTGGATAATTTGGAAAATTGGCAGGCGATGGATTGAGAAATTGGCACCAATATATTTAAATACATATAGGGGCTGGTCTGGCACACTGGGCTAAATCGCTGGCTTTGAAAGCAGACCAAGGCAGGCCAGCAGCACGGTTCAATTCCCGTAACAGCCTCCCCGAACAGGCGCCGGAATGTGGCGACTAGGGGCTTTTCACAGTAACTTCATTTGAAGCCTACTTGTGACAATAAGCGATTTTCATTTTCATATCTCTTAAATTGATGGACAGACACTTTGGCCGAATTGAGTGAATTATAAATTAGTTAAAGCCAATCAGAGGTGTGAGGAAGGTGAGACCTTAAGACAATTTCCTTAAGAATACTTGCTGGGATGGAAAAATTCATTCCAGAATCAATCTCGCTTTTTCTAAAACTTATTTCCTTGCTGCTTTTGCAAAATCGCCATCTTTCTATTGTTTAAATCACCCAGTCATTTTATACTGTATATTATGATTTGAAGAATTACCACGATCTGTATTTTAAAACTCAACCACTGTATTCGCTAAAGACAATTCATCTGACTAGCTAAAGGGCCAGTCGGAATTCTCTCCATGTTGTATTGAAAATAAAGTTACCAGTGGACCAATAAAGTTCCAGTGGACTTTGCCAAAAAGCACAAACTTGACCTTTGTGAGAACATTGTTAGCACAGTTAAAGGAAAAATTGTTCAGACACCCATGATCATAGTATTGCCATTCTACATGCTGCCCACACCTCCTGATTAATACTGTGCCCCCCATTACCATTACGATTAGGTGGCCTATAAACAACTCCAACCAATGTCCGTTACCCTTTGCTGTTTCTTAGCTCCATCCAAACAGATTCCACACATTGTTCTTCCGTGCTGAGATCCTCCCTTACTACTGCACTGATCCCATCCCTTATTATCTGTGCAACTCCACGTCCTTTCTTTCTTTATCTGTCCTTCCTAAACAAGGAATACCGTTGAATATTCAGTTCCCAGTCTTGGTCACCATGTAGCCATGATTCCATAATGGCAAGTATATCATACCCATTTGCACCTTTAGATCATCTAACTTGTTACTAATGCTGTATGCATTCAGGTGGAGCGCCCTTAACTTGGATTGGATTGGATTTGTTTATTGTCACGTGTACCGAGGTGTAGTGAAAAGTATTTTTCTGCGAGCAGCTCAACAGATCATTAAGTACATGGGAAGAAAAAAAGTGAAGAAAAGAAAATACATAATAGGGCAACACAAGATATACAATGTAACTACATAAGCACTGGCATCGGATGAAGCATACAGGGTGTAGTGTTAATGAGGTCAGTCCACAAGAGGGTCATTTAGGAGTCTGGTGACAGTGGGGAAGAAGCTGTTTTTGAGTCTGTTCGTGCGTGTTCTCAGACTTCTGTATCTCCTGCCCGATGGAAGAAGTTGGAAGAGAGAGTAAGCTGGGTGGGAGGGATCTTTGATTATGCTGCCCGCTTTCCCCAGGCAGCAGGAGGTATAGATGGAGTCAATGGATGGGAGGCAGGTTCGTGTGATGGACTGGGCGGTGTTCATGACTCTCTGAAGTTTCTTGTGGTCCTGGGCTGAGCAGTTGCCATACCAGGCTGTGATGCAGCCCGTTAGGATGCTTTCTATGATGCATTTGTAAAAGTTGGTAAGGGTTAATGTGGACATGCCGAATTTCCTTAGTTTCCTGAGGAAGTATAGGCGCTGTTGTGCTTTCTTGGTGGTCGCGTCAACGTGGATAGACCAGGACAGATTTTAGGAGATGTGCACCCCTAGGAATTTGAAACAGCTAACCATCTCCACCTTGGCCCCGTTGATGCTGACAGGGGTGTGTACAGTACTTTGCTGATGATACGACCATAGTGGGCTGGATCTGGAATAACAACGAGTCAGAATACAGGAGGGACCAGCTCTTTAGTTTTGCTGGCATTGAGGGAGAAATTGTTGTGGCTACACCACTCCACTAGGTTCTCTATCTCCCTCCTGTATTCTGACTCGTTGTTATTCGAGATCCGGCCCACTATGGTCGTATCATCAGAAAACTTGTAGATGGCGTTGGAACCAGGTTTTGCCACGCAGTCGTGTGTGTACAGGGAGTAGAGTGGGGGGCTAAGTACGCAGCCTTGCGGGGCCCCGGTATTGAGGACTATTGTGGAGGAGGTGTTGTTCATTCTTACTGATTGTGGTCTGTTGGTCAGAAAATTGAGGATCCAGTTGCAGAGTGGAGAGCCAAGTCCTACGTTTTGGAGCTTTGATATGAACTTGGCTGGGATTATGGTGTTGAAGGTGGAGCTGTAGTCAATAAATAGGAGTCTGATGTAGGAGTCCTTGTTTTCGAGATGCTCTAGGGATGAGTGTAGGGCCAGGGAAATGGCGTCTGATGTGGACCGGTTGCAACGGTATGCGAATTACAGTGGATCAAGGCGTTCTGGAAGTATGGAGGTGATGCGCTTCATGATCAACCTCTCGAAGCACTTCATTACGACTGAAGTCAGGGCCACTGGACGGTAGTCATTGAGGCACGTTGCCTGGTTCTTCTTTGGTACCGGTATGATGGTGGTCTTCTTGAAGCAGGTGGTGACCTCGGAGTGGAGTAGGGACAGGTTAAAGATGTCTGCGGATACCTCTGCCAGCTGGTCCGCGCAGGCTCTGAGTGCACGACTAGGGATCCCGTCTGGGCCCGTCGCCTTCCGAGGGTTCACTTTCAGGAAGGCCAATCTGACTTCGGAAGCTGTGATGGTGGGTATGGGTGAATTATGGGCTGCTGTGGCACTCAACAGCGGATTGTTGGTTACCTGCTCGAACCGAGCATAGAATGCATTGAGTTGCCATGGCGTTGAGAGACTCCAGGAAATGGAGAGGGGTGATTAGAGGGGGAGAAGAACACCGAGTCTCGTTATATGCGGATGACCTATTGTTATACGTGTCGGACCCAGCGGGGGGAATGATAGAGGTTATGCGAATTTTGAGGGGGTTCGGGGATTTCTCGGGGTATCGGCTAAACATGGGGAAGAGTGAATTATTTGTGATATATCCAGGGGACCAGAGTAGAGAGATAGAAGGCTTGCCTCTAAGGAAAGTGGAAAGAAACTTCCGATACCTGGGGATTCAGATCGCTAGGAGCTGGGGAACCTTGCACAGACTTAATCTGACACGGTTGGTAGAACAAATGGAGGAGGACTTCAAGAGGTGGGACATGCAGCCTCTATCGCTGGCGGGCAGGGTGCAAGCAATTAAGATGATGGTCCTCCCGAGGTTCTTATTTGTATTTCAATGTCTCCCTATACTAATCACTAAGACCTTTTTTAATAAAATAGACAGGAGCATCACGAGCTTCGTGTGGGCAGGGAAAGTTCCGAGAGTAAGGAGGGGGTTCCTTCAGCGTAGTAGGGACAGAGGAGGATTGGCACTACCGAACTTGGGCGATTACTATTGGGCCGCCAATGTGGCAATGATACGTAAATGGATGATGGAGGGTGAGGGAGCGGCGTGGGAAAGACTGGAGAGAAAGTCCTGTAAAGGGACGAGTTTAGAGGCGCTGGTGACGGCGCCGCTACCGATCTCACCTAAAAAGTTTACCACGAACCCGGTGGTGGCGGCAACATTGAATATCTGGGGACAGTGGAGGCGACAGAGAGGGGTGCGGGGAGCCCTGGTGGGGTCCCCAATCAGGAACAACCATAGGTTCGCCCCAGGAAGAATGGATGGAGGATTTCAGAGCTGGTTCCAGTTGGGAATTAGGAGGGTGGGAGATTTATTTATAGATGGGACTTTTGCGAGCTTGGGAGCATTGGAGGAAAAGTATAAGTTGCCCCGGGGAAACTTCTTGAGATATATGCAGGTGAGGGCATTTACTAGACAACAGGTGAGGGAATTTCCGTTGCTCCCGACACAGGGGATACAGGACAGGGTGCTTTCAGGGGTGTGGGTCGGAGAGGGCAAGGTGTCAGAGATTTACCGAGAGATGAGGGAAGAGGGGGAGGAGTCGGTGGGCGAACTAAAAGGAAAGTGGGAAGAAGAACTAGGGGAGGAGATAGAGGAGGGTATGTGGGCTGATGCCCTAAGCAGGGTAAATTCCTCTTCCTCATGCGCCAGGCTTAGCCTGATTCAATTTAAGGTGCTACATAGAGCACACATAACGGGAGCAAGATTGAGCAGGTTCTTTGGAGTGGAGGACAAATGTGGGAGGTGTGGCGGGAGCCCGGCAAACCACGCACATATGTTTTGGGCATGCCCGGCACTGGAAGGGTATTGGAAGGGAGTGACGGGAGTGATTTCGCGGGTGGTGAAGGCCCGGGTCAAACCAGGCTGGGGGTTAGCTCTATTTGGAGTTGCGGAAGAGCCGGGAGTGCAGGAGGCGAAAGAGGCCGACGTTGTGGCCTTTGCGTCCCTAGTAGCCCGGCGCAGGATCCTACTCATGTGGAAGGAGGCGAAACCCCCCGGACTGGAGGCCTGGGTAAATGATATGGCGGGGTTCATTAAACTGGAGCAGATAAAGTTTGCCCTGAGAGGATCGGCTCAAGGGTTCACCAGGCGGTGGCAGCCATTTCTCGACTACCTAGGGGAATGTTAGAGGGAAGACAGATGACCAGCAGCAGCAACCCAGGGGGAAGAGGGGGGGGGGGTTAGTTTAGGTCAAAGATAAAGGGGTTTTGTTACTTGTGTATTGTTTAAAATTTCTGTATTGTTATTGTTGCGTTTGCTTTGTAAGAGGGGAAAAATTGTTGTTTGGGAAAAAAATTTCAATAAAACATTTATAAAAAAAAAAGAATGCATTGAGTTCATCAGGGAGGGGTGCGCTGCTGCCGGAGATACTGCTCGGCTTCGCTTTGTAGCCCGTTATGTTGTTTAGTCCTTGCCACAACCACCAAGAGTCTGTCTGTGACTCTAGCTTGGTTTGATAGTATCTCTTGGCATTTCGGATAGCTTTGCGGAGGTCGGACCTGGATTTCTTGTACAGGTCAGGGTCGTCTTCCTTGAACGCCTCAGATCTGTCCTTCAGTCGGGAGTCAACCTCGCGATTGAGCCATGGTTTCCGGTTGGGGAACGTACGTACTGATTTCTTTGCCACGCAGTCGTCCACACATTTGGTGATGAAGTCTGTGACGGTGGTGGCATACTCATTTAGGTTGGTCGCTGAGTTCTTAAATATGGACCAGTCCACTGCCTCCAAGCAGTCACGTAAGAATGTTCTGTTTCGTAGTTGTTTATAACTGTGTACAGTTCGTCCAGGGCCTTCCTTACTTCTGCCTGGGTTGGGATGCAGACTGCTGTGATAATGGCTGAAGTGAACTCGCGTGGAAGATAGTATGGTCGGCACTTCACGGTCAGGTATTCTAGGTCTGGGGAGAAGTGGGTCGCCACATCCAAGCACCAGGAGGAGTTGATGAGGGGGCAAACCCCTCCACCCTTCGCTTTGCCTGATGATGCCGTGCGGTCCGCCCGGTGAATTGAGAAGCCTTCAGGTTGTATGGCACAGTCCGGTGAGGCAGGGGTGAGCCATGTCTCTGTGAAACAGAGCACGCAGCAGTCTCTTACTTCTATCTGAGAGGTAAGTCTGACGTTAAGTTCATCCAGCTTGTTTTCAATGTCTTGGACGTTTGCCAGGAGTATGCTGGGGAGAGGGGTCTTGAAACCGCGTTGCTTCAGTCTAACCTGCAGACTGCCGCGTTTCCCTCGCTTCCTCGGTCGACGGCTGCTGCTGGATGATCCTGGGATCCGATGGGAGACGTCAGCCCTTGTGGAAGGTAGGCGGTTGCGTCTGGCGGGGTCCAGGGCGCTGCGGGGACCAGGGCGCTGTTTACGTACCCGGGGTCGCGTCTGGCAGGGTCCCGGGCACTGGTTGAAGTAGAGCAGTTGCTAGGGGGGCAAGTTTGCAATGGGTCCCGGCGTTCTGTGGGCGCGGGAATACCTTGCAGCACGTTCAGGTCCTCGCGCAGGGTCTCCGCCGTTTCTGGGGTCCTGGGTCGTGGGCAGGGGCTCCCTGAGGCAGGTTGGGCTGGGTCCCGTGGTCTGTTCCCTCCCTGAGCGCTCCTGGGGCCGGATCTTGAAGTAGGCCCGGTCGGGCCTCCACTTGGATTTTTCTTTCTTCCATCACCAGGCAGGTCGTGTTGTTGGGTGGGCCTCTCCGGGTCGGGACGCTGGGCGGATCACTCGGGGTTGCGTTGGGCCGGGTCTTGCCGTCAGGGGTCGGGTCGGGAGCTCCGGGGCTGGCGTCGGTAGTTAGGCCGGGTTGGGAGCTCCGAGGTCCCGATCGGCTCCAAATGGAGGTCGGGGCTTCACTTCCGGTTTGGGCCCGATCTTCTTCCAGGCGGAGGTCAGGTCGGGTCGGGTCAAAAGGTCTCAACGGGCCTCGGAGGATGTTCAAGCCTGCAAGAGAGGATAAAAGAGAGAGGTTAGTAATAATGTTAGTTTTAGAATTAATTTTTAAAAGATTAGAACGAGTATAAATTAAGTAAAAAGTGGATCTGTTGGGGAGAGCTCGCAGAGAGTCGCCTCGCGCCGGTGCCATCTTGGAGCGAGGTCCTTTGTCTTTGTCTTTTTGACACAATTCCAAATTCAGTGTAGACTCGATGGTTTGCTTTGTTTCTCCTATCTTCTAGTTCTATTACTCGTTCCTGTTACCAACTCTGCTCCCTTCCAATTTGGACTATCCCCCTGCAGGGAATTGTTTTAAAACCTAAACCAGGCAGCTTGATTCTGATTGATCAAGGCATTGCCTTGAGGACTGAACCCGGCTCATGGTTAAAGAATATTTTGTTTAACTGAAACAGGAGCAATGTGTGTGCATGTTCTTTCTGTCCACAAAGAACAGGGCCCTGCGTATTAATATATGTAGCTTCCAGCATACGCATCGTGCTACACTGCGGGCTTGACTGACAATCTTAAACTGGTTGGCAGCATAATTCTTAGCATACTGAGGACTCTTTAGCAAATTTTGTCCTCTGGTGCATTACACCTCATGTTGGACATTGTGTTTTGAGTTTTGGAATCACTGTTGGGTATTTGGGTATGGTCTGTCCCTTGCCTTTGCAAACAGCAGGAGGGACATGCTGCTTGACACAATCCACCAATCTTTGGGACGTAGAGTAAACATGCTTACCTCGTTACAAATTTAGGTGATAGGCATTGATGCACAGCACTGATATTCGATACAACACTGATACATAGCACTGATATTTATTTTAATTTAAAGTTCCCAATTTTCTTTTGCTAATTAAGGGGCAATTTAGCAAGCCAATCCACCTACCCTGTACATTTTTGGGTTGTGGGGGTGAGACCCACGCAGACACAGGGAGAACATGCAAACTCCACACGGACAGTGACCCAGGGGTCGAGATCGAACCCGGATCCTTAGCGCCATGAGGCAGCAGTGCAGCCCTGATGTTCATTACAGCACTGATACACAGCACTGATATTCATTACCGCACTGATACACAGCACTGATATTCATTACCGCACTGATACACAACACTGATGTTCATTACAGCACTGATACACAGCACTGATATTCATTACCGCACTGATACACAGCACTGATATTCATTACCGCACTGATACACAGCACTGATATTCATTACCGCACTGATGCACAGCACTGATATTCATTACCGCACTGATACACAGCACTGATATTCATTACCGCACTGATACACAGCACTGATATTCATTACCGCACTGATACACAGCACTGATATTCATTACCGCACTGATACACAGCACTGATATTCATTACTGCACTGATACACAACACTGATGTTCATTACAGCACTGATACACAGCACTGATATTCATTACCGCACTGATACTCAGCAATGATATTCATTACCGCACTGATACACAACACTGATGTTCATTACAGCACTGATACACAGCACTGATATTCATTACCGCACTGATACACAGCACTGATATTCAATACCGCACTGATACACAGCACTGATATTCATTACCGCACTGATACACAGCACTGATATTCATTACCGCACTGGTGCACAGCACTGATATTCATTACCACACTGATACACAGCACTGATATTCATTACCGCACTGATATTCATTACAGCACTGATACACAGCACTGATATTCATTACCGCACTGATACACAGCACTGATATTCATTATCGCACTGATACACAGCACTGATATTCATTACCACACTGATACACAGCACTGATATTCATTACCGCACTGATACACAGCACTGATGTTCATTACCGCACTGATACACAGCACTGATATTCATTATCGAACTGATACACAACACTGATGTTCATTACATCACTGATACACAGCACTGATATTCATTACCGCACTGATACACAGCCCTGATATTCATTATCGCACTGATACACAGCACTGATATTCATTACCACACTGATACACAGAACTGATATTCATTACCGCACTGATACACAGCACTGATATTCATTATCGCACTGATACACAGCACTGATATTCATTACCGCACTGATACACAGCACTGATATTCATTACCGCACTGATACACAGCACTGATATTCATTACCGCACTGATACACAGCACTGATATTCATTACTGCACTGATACACAACACTGATGTTCATTACAGCACTGATACACAGCACTGATATTCATTACCGCACTGATACTCAGCAATGATATTCATTACCGCACTGATACACAACACTGATGTTCATTACAGCACTGATACACAGCACTGATATTCATTACCGCACTGATACACAGCACTGATATTCAATACCGCACTGATACACAGCACTGATATTCATTACCGCACTGATACACAGCACTGATATTCATTACCGCACTGGTGCACAGCACTGATATTCATTACCACACTGATACACAGCACTGATATTCATTACCGCACTGATATTCATTACAGCACTGATACACAGCACTGATATTCATTACCGCACTGATACACAGCACTGATATTCATTATCGCACTGATACACAGCACTGATATTCATTACCACACTGATACACAGCACTGATATTCATTACCGCACTGATACACAGCACTGATGTTCATTACCGCACTGATACACAGCACTGATATTCATTATCGAACTGATACACAACACTGATGTTCATTACATCACTGATACACAGCACTGATATTCATTACCGCACTGATACACAGCCCTGATATTCATTATCGCACTGATACACAGCACTGATATTCATTACCACACTGATACACAGAACTGATATTCATTACCGCACTGATACACAGCACTGATATTCATTATCGCACTGATACACAGCACTGATATTCATTACCGCACTGATACACAGCACTGATATTCATTATCGCACTGATACACAACACTGATGTTCATTACCGCACTGATACACAGCACTGATATTCATTATCGCACTGATACACAGCACTGATATTCATTACCGCACTGATACACAACACTGATATTCATTACTGCACTGATACACAGCACTGATGTTCATTATCGCACTGATATACAACACTGATGTTCATTACCGCACTGATACACAGCACTGATATTCATTACCGCACTGATACACAGCCCTGATATTCATTACCGCACTGATACACAACACTGATGTTCATTACCGCACCGATACACAGCACTGATATTCATTACAGCACAGTTTCACTGCACCGGGGACCCGGATTCGATTCTCGGCTTGGGTCACTGTCTGTGGGGAGTCTGCACATTCTACCCTTGTCTGCGTGGGTTTCCTCTGGGTGCTCTGGTTTCCTCCCACAAGTCCCGAAAAACGTGCTTGTTAGGAATTTGGACATTCTGAATTTTCCTCAAATCTCCCCTTTTGAATATATTCACGAGGCAGCTAGATATAGCACTTGGGGAGAATGGGATCAAAGGCTATGGGGAGAAAGCAGGATTAGACTATTGAGTTGGATGATCAACCATGATCGTGATGAATGGCGGAGCAGGCTCGAAGGGCCAAAAGGCCTCCTCCTGCTCCTATCTTCTATGTATCTATGTATCAGTGTACCCAAACAGGCTCCGGAATGTGGCGACTAGGGGATTTTCACAGTAACTGCATTGCAGTGTTAATGTAAGCCTACTTGTGGCTTGTAAAGATTATTATTACATACATTCATTACAACACTGATTTTGTTACAGCACTGATATTCATTGCAGCACTGATAAACAGTACTGATATTCATTACCTCACAGATATACAGCACTGATGTTCATTGCAGCACTGATATTAATTACTGCACAGATATATAGCACTGATAATCATTCCAGCACTGATATTCATTACAGCACTGATACACAGCACTGATATTCATTACAGTGCTGATATACAGCACTGATATTCATTACAGCACTGATATACAGCACTGATATTCATTACAGCACTGATATCCAGCACTGATATTAGTTACCGCATTGATATACAGCACTGATTTTCATTACAGAACTGATATGTAGCACTGATTTTCATTACAGTACTGATATATATTACAGCGCTGAAATTCATTACAGCACTGGTAAACAGTACAGTCCTGATATACAGCACTGATTTACATTACATTACATTTGGGGGCAGCACGGTAGCATTGTGGATAGCACAATTGCTTCACAGCTCCAGGGTCCCAGGTTCGATTCCGGCTTGGGTCACTGCGTGGAGTCTGCACATCCTCCCCGTGTGTGCGTGGGTTTCCTCCCGGGTGCTCCGGTTTCCTCCCACAGTCCAAAGATGTGCAGGTTAGGTGGGATGGCCATGATAAATTGCCCTTAGTGTCCAAAATTGCCCTTAGTGTTGGGTGGGGTTACTGGGTTATGGGGATAGGGTGGAGGTGTTAACCTTGGGTAGGGTGCTCTTTCCAAGAGCTGGTGCAGACTCGATGGGCCGAATGGCCTCCTTCTGCACTGTAAATTCTATGAAATTCTATGATTACAGAACTGATGTACAGCTCTGATTTACATTACAGAACTGATGTACAGCACTGATATACATTACAGCACTGATATACATTACAGCACTGATATACATTACAGCACTGATATACAGCATTGATATTCATTCCAGCACTGATATACATTACAGCACTGATATACATTACAGCACTGATTTACATTACAGCACTGATATACAGCATTGATATACATTACAGCACTGGTATACATTACAGCTCTGATATACAGCACTGATATACATTACAGCTCTGATATACAGCACTGATATACATTACAGCACTGATATACAGCACTGATATACATTACAGCACTGATATTCATTGCAGCACTGATATACATTACAGCGCAGATATACAGCACTGATATTCATTACAGCACTGATATACATTACAGCTCTGATATACAGCACTGATATACATTACAGCACTGATATACAGCACTGATATACATTACAGCACTGATATTCATTACAGCACTGATATTCATTACAGCACTGATGCACAGCACCGATTCTCAAAACGTCACTGATAGTCATTTCAGCCTTTTCAGGAGACCCATTTAGCCGGTGTTGCCATGGTAACGTGTCTGAATAAATAAGCACATTGTGATAACTGAGATCTCAGTTGCAAACTGTCACTGTTTAACCACAGTTTAAAGGCTGATTAAAGCAGACAATCTCAAGAGTGGCAGCTCACAACTTCACAGTTGTGAGAGACAGAAAACCAACAAAAAAGCGTGTTAAATGGTCTATTCCTGCATGTGTGAGCGCACAGATTGAACCCTGCCACCCCAACGTAACGAGGCAAATCAGCGCACTCGGAACAGTGCTGACATGTTCAGACTGGCATTGAATTTTCCGAACTGGGTCCTTAGTTTGTGGTTTAGATAACCTGTGATAATTAGATTTAGTTATTTGCACCATCCTGTCTTGGTAAGCAAGTTGTGGGATTTGAGAGTATGCTGTATATTGTCGACATCCTTCCACCTACAAAGTGTGATGGACAAATCAGGGATGGTAGCTTCATATGGTTCACATTTGCTTATGGATGAAGAGACCAAACCAACGGAGACAGGCCCGACCACAAGTGCAGCATGGAAAGTTTTTATTATTTATTTATTTATTTATTCATTAATTTATTTATTATAAATTTAGAGTACCCAATTATTTCTTTTTCCAATTAAGGGGCAATTTAGCGTGGCCAATCCACTTAACCTGCACATCTTTTGGGTTGTGGGGGCGAAACCCATGCAAACACGGGGAGAATGTGCAAACTCCACACGGACAGTGACCCGGAGCCGGGATTGAACCTGGGACCTCGGCACCGTGCTGCCCTTTTTTATTATTTATTTGATGGGATGTGGGCGTTGCTGACTGGGGCACCATGTGTTACCCATCCCGAATTCCCTTGAACTGAGTGGCTTGCTAAACTATTTCAGAAGGTTGTTAAGAATTAACCACGTTGCTGGGGGTCTGGGGTCACGTATAAGCCAGAGCAGGTAAAGACGGATTTCCTTCAATAAGAACATTTCCACCAGCTGCCATAGGATTTGAACCCATGTCACCAGAGCCTGGGTTTCTGGATTACTCGTCCAGTGATTTTACCATCGTGCCCACCGGAGTGGCTATCAGGTGCGGTAGTGGGTTGCTGTTTTCGCTGTTGGTCCAAAGGTGATGTCGCCATGTTCCTCTGTCATTGTCTCTCAATTGTGATAATTGATGGTGAGGTCCTTCGTGTTACGTTTGTAAACATCCTTGAAGCGGAGCTTTGGGAGTCCTACTGGTTCACTAGCTCCAGCAACCTTGCCATGCAGAATATTCATGGTCATATGCCCAAACCAGCAAAGTAGCCTCTGCTTGAGAAATGCTAACAACCTTGGGAGATTCGCCTTGGAGAGGACGGCCTCGTTTACACTTTTGTCCTTTCATGAGATGCACAGAATGTGCCTCAAACAGCAAAGTTGTTGAGCATTATTTCTTGATAGCTGGACTCCATAATCTATTTGAAATTCCATTCACAATTAGGCGACAGTTGTAGCTCAGTTGGTCGCATTCCAAAAGTGATCAGTTCAAATCCTACGACAGAGACTGGCTGCACTGTCAGAGGTGCCCTACTCTGGATGAGATGTAAAACCCTCTCAGATGAAGACGAGCTGGAGAGAATTCCTCTGTGTTTCAGCCAATATTTATCACTCATGAATATCACTAAAAACAGATGGTCTGGTCATTATTACGTTGCTGTTTGTAGTCACATGTTGTGTACAAACTGAGTGCTGCGTTACCCCATTACATTAGGGACCGTGTTTCAAAGGTACTTCATTCCTGGGACCTGTGGAGGTTGTGTAAGCAGTGGGCGGCACAGCGACACAGTGGTTAGCACTGCTGCCTCAGAGCGCCAGGGACCTGGGTTCAATTACAACCTCGAGTGACTGTGTGGAATTTGCACTTTCTCCCCGTGTCTGCGTGGGTTTCCTCCGGGTGCTCCGGTTTCCTCCCACAGTCCAAAGATGTGCGGGTTAGGTGGATTGGCCATGTTAAATTGCCCCTTAGTGTCCACAGGTGAGGTAGGGTTATGGGGTTGCAGGGGAGTGGTCCTTGATGGGGTGCTCTATCAGAGAGTTGGTGCAGACTCGATGGGTCGAATGGCCTCCTTCTGCACTGTAGGTTTCTATGATTCGATGGTACCCAATTGCAAGTTCTTTTATTCCCTGTACCACACTGACCTTGTGAGATACCTTCTTCAAGTGGACCTCACATGCTATTGATGTAACTCTAATGTGGTAATTGTTAATGTATGCGCAGCTCCAAGCATTTGAGGCTGAGGCCATCAAACAGTGAGATAATAAGAGATGGTGAATACACAGAGACATTATCCCATTTCCAACATTGAAAGTAAAAGGAACCATCTGATCCACTGAGAATTTAAGAAACAACATGTGGCCTCTTATTGTACTCTCCTCTGAAACACAGCATTGAACTGTAATCAGATGGGATGGTTGCTACCTCAAACCCATTGAAGCTATCCTGACATGTGAGCGCGATTGGTTAGAGTGCTTACAGTTCAGTTTTGGGACATGGGTTCAAATCCAGGTTAGATTAACGAGATGAAGCTCTCTACAGTCAGTCATGACTGGGTGCAGGGTCCAATGCGGCATAGCTTTCAGATGAGACATTAAACTGAGGATCTTTCTTCCCTCTCAGGTGGGTGTAAAGGATCTCAGGGCACTATTGTAGAGAAGAGCAGTGCTGTTCTCCCTGGTGTCCTGGCCAACATTCATCCCTCAGTCGACATCACCAAAAGCACATAATCTGGTCCTCATCACATCGTTGTTTGTGGGACCTTGCTGTGTATGTATTGGCTGCCATCCCTCAACATTACAACAGTGACTGCAACTCGAAAGTCCTTCATTGGCCTGAAAGCATTTTGGGGCACCCCGTAGTCATGAAAGGTGCTACAGAAATGCAAGTCTTTATTGAAATTATTTTCAGGGTTTGTGGGTGGCATTAATCCTTTGGGCACAAATCCTAGTTTGACATTACTTGACGATCTCATTGGGGCAGCTCACAATGTTGGGCCCTGTGGGAGCACTCAGCACCCCCACTGAGCCTGTCCCAGACGTTGAGTCTGATGGTAATGAATGGCTGGAAGATACGTTTACATGCGATGGATGACGGTTCCACCAACATAGAACATCGAACATAGAAAATACAGCACAGAACAGGCCCTTCGGCCCACGATGTTGTGCCGAACCTTTGTCCTAGATTAATCATAGATTATCATTGAATTTACAGTGCAGAAGGAGGCCATTCGGCCCTGTGAGTCTGCACCGGCTCTTGGAAAGAGCACCCTACCCAAACTCAACACCTCCACCCAACACCAGGGGCAATTTGGACATTAAGGGCAATTTATCATTGGCCAATTCACCTAACCCGCACATCTTTGGACTGTGGGAGGAAACCGGAGCACCCGGAGGAAACCCACGCAAACACGGGGAGGACGTGCAGACTCCGCACAGACAGTGACCCAAGCCGGAATCGAACCTGGGACCCTAGAGCTGTGAAGCAATTGTGCTATCCACAATGCTACCGTGCTGCCCTTGAGAACAAATAAATCTACACTATATCATTTTACCTCAATCCACGTACCTATCCAATAGCTGCTTGAAGGTCCCTAATGTTCCCGACTCAACTACTTCCACAGGCAGTGCATTCCATGCCCCCACTACTCTCTGGGTAAAGAACCTATATCTCTCCTATATCTTCCACCTTTCACCTTAAATTTATGTCCCCTTGTAATGGTTTGTTCCACCCGGGGAAAAAGTCTCTGACTGTCTACTCTATCTATTCCCCTGATCATCTTATAAACCTCTATCAAGTCGCCCCTCGTCCTTCTCCGTTCTAATGAGAAAAGGCCTACTACCCTCAACCTTTCCTCGTAAGACCTACTCTCCATTCCAGGCAACATCCTGGTAAATCTTCTTTGCACCTTTTCCAAAGCTTCCACATCCTTCCTAAAATGAGGCGACCACAACTGTACACAATACTCCAAATGTGGCCTTACCAAACTTTTGTACAGCTGCATCATCACCTCACGGCTCTTAAATTCAATCCCTCTGTTAATGAACGCGAGCACACCATAGGCCTTCTTCACAGCTCTATCCACTTGAGTGGCAACTTTCAAAGATGTATGAACATAGACCCCAAGATCTCTCTGCTCCTCCACATTGCCAAGAACTCTACCGTTAACCCTGTATTCCGCATTCATATTTGTCCTTCCAAAATGGACAACCTCACACTTTTCAGGGTTAAACTCCATCTGCCACTTCTCAGCCCAGCTCTGCATCCTATCTATGTCTCTTTGCAGCCGACAACAGCCCTCCTTACTATCCACAACTCCACCAATCTTCGTATCGTCTGCAAATTTACTGACCCACCCTTCAACTCCCTCATCCAAGTCATTAATGGAAATCACAAACAGCAGAGGACCCAGAACTGATCCCTGCGGTACGCCACTGGTAACTGGGCTCCAGGCTGAATATTTGCCATCCACCACCACTCTCTGACTTCTATCGGTTAGCCAGTTCGTTATCCAACTGGCCAAATTTCCCACTACCCCATGCCTCCTTACTTTCTGCATAAGCCTACCATGGGGAACTTTATCAAATGCCTTACTAAAATCCATGTACACTACATCCACTGCTTTACCTTCATCCACATGCTTGGTCACCTCCTCAAAGAATTCAATAAGATTTGTAAGGCAAGACCTACCCCTCACAAATCCGTGCTGACTATCCCTAATCAAGCAGTGTCTTTCCAGATGCTCAGAAATCCTATCCTTCAGTACCCTTTCCATTACTTTGCCTACCACCAAAGTAAGACTAACTGGCCTGTAATTCCCAGGGTTATCCCTAGTCCCTTTTTTGAACAGGGACACGACATTCGCCACTTTCCAATCCCCTGGTACCACCCCTGTTGACAGTGAGGACGAAAAGATCATTGCCAACAGCTCTGCAATTTCATCTCTTGCTTCCCATAGAATCCTTGGATATATCCCGTCAGGCCCGGGGGACTTGTCTGTCCTCAAGTTTTTCAAAATGCCCAACACATCTTCCTTCCTAACAAGTATTTCCTCGAGCTTACCAATCTGTTTCACACTGTCCTCTCCAACAATATCGCCCCTCTCATTTGTAAATACAGAAGAAAAGTACTCGTTCAAGACCTCTCCTATCTCTTCAGACTCAATACACAATCTCCCGCTGCTGTCCATGATCGGACCTACCCTCGCTCTAGTCATTCTCATATTTCTCACATATGTGTAAAAGGCTTTGGGGTTTTCCTTGATCCTACTCGCCAAAGATTGTTCATGCCCTCTCTTAGCTCTCCTAATCCCTTTCTTCAGTTCCCTCCTGGCTATCTTGTATCCCTCCAATGCCCTGTCTGAACCTTGTTTCCTCAGCCTTACATAAGTCACCTTTTTCCTCTTAACAAGACATTCAACCTCTCTTGTCAACCATGGTTCCCTCACTCGACCATCTCTTCCCTGCCTGACAGGGACATACATATCAAGGACACGTAGCACCTGTTCCTTGAACAAGTTCCACATTTCACTTGTGTCCTTCCCTGCCAGCCTATGTTCCCAACTTATGCACTTCAATTCTTGTCTGACAACATCGTATTTACCCTTCCCCCAATTGTAAATCTTGCCCTGTTGCACGTACCTATCCCTCTCCATTACTAAAGTGAAAGTCACAGAATTGTGGTCACTATCTCCAAAATGCTCCCCCACTAACAAATCTATCACTTGCCCTGGCTCATTACCCAGTACTAAATCCAATATTGCCCCTCCCCTGGTCGGACAATCTACATACTGTGTTAGAAAAGCTTCCTGGACACACTGCACAAACACCACCCCATCCAAACTATTTGATCTAAAGAGTTTCCACTCAATATTTGGGAAGTTAAAGTCGCCCATGACTACTACCCTATGACTTCTGCACCTTTCCAAAATCTGTTTCCCAATCTGCTCCTCCACATCTCTGCTACTATTGGGGGGCCTATAGAAAACTCCTAACAAGGTGACTGCTCCTTTCCTATTTCTGACTTCAACCCATACTACCTCAATAGGGTGATACTCCTCGAACTGCCTTTCTGCAGCTGTTATACTATCTCTTATTAATAATGCCACCCCCCCACCTCTTTTACCACCCTCCCTAATCTTATTGAAACATCTATAACCAGGGACCTCCAACAACCATTTCTGCCCCTCTTCTATCCAAGTTTCCGTGATGGCCACCACACCGTAGTCCCAAGTACCGATCCATGCCTTAAGTTCACCCACCTTATTCCTGATGCTTCTTGCGTTGAAGTATACACACTTCAACCCATCTCCGTGCCTGCAAGTACTCTCCTTTGTCAGTGTTCCCTTCCCCACTGCCTCATTACACGCTTTGGCATCCTGAATATCGGCTACCTTAGTTGCTGGACTACAAATCCGGTTCCCATTCCCCTGCCAAATTAGTTTAAACCCTCCCGAAGAGTACTAGAAAACATCCCTCCCAGGATATTGGTGCCCCTCTGGTTCAGATGCAACCTGTCCTGCATGTACAGGTCCCACCTTCCCCAGAATGCGCTCCAATTATCCAAATAACATGTGCAACCCAAACCTTTCAGTCTTTTTGGACGAACAGGGGTGACTGCAGTTAGCGAGAACCCTTTGGAAGAGACGATCTCCCACTGACCATCCGCCCAAACTCTATGTTATCAACACCAGTCACCGGTAGGCACATGAGGGGCACCCGAGGACAGGTTGCACTTTGTGAAGAATTATTGGGCACGGGGAAGGGAGTGTGAAAAACCCAGTCAACCTTTTGAAGATATATTTGTAAATAATTCAGGTAGACTTTGGAAACAGTAACCACAAGGCATTTATTTAGTAATGGAATGGTGAAAGGCTACCAGGTAAGGGCTGATCTAAATTTCAATACTTCTTTGACAATTAATTGGAAAAGAATTAAAAGAGGGAGCTAATCAAGTTCATGAGGGAGGACGGATAAGGGTGAGCTGTATAGTTAGATGGCGAGAGAAGGCCTTTGAGGTGATAAACACCAGCAGAGACCAGCTGGGCTGTATGGGTTTTTGGATTTGTTGTATTGTCACGTGTACCGAGTGAAAAGCATTGTTCTGCGTACAGTCCAAGCAGATAATTCCATACATTAAAAAAAAACCAGAGGGCATACATAAATACGCAATGTAAATACATAGGCACAGGCATCGGGTGAAGCACATGGAGTGTAGTACTACTCAGTAGAGAAGATGTGTGGAGAGGTCAGTTCAGTCCATAAGAGGGTCATTCAGGAGTCTGGTAACAGCGGGGAAGAAGCTGTTTTTGAATCTGTTCGTGCGTGTTCTCAGACTTTTGTATCTCCTGCCTGATGGAAGAGTGAATAACCCAGGTGGGAGGGGTATTTGATTATGCTGCCCGCTTTCCCAAGGCAGCCGGAGGTGTAGACAGAGTTCGTGGATGGTGTAGTGATCTCTGTATATCAGTACACTTGATCAATATGTGTAATGTTAGTACAGGCTATTGAACACTAGAGGTCTCACTATCAGAACCTATATTAATGGGTTTCCCGCTCTTTCTGATGACAGTGTATCAGGAGTGCTGAGAGAACAGTCATAGTAAAGCTATGATATGGAGATGCCGGCATTGGACTGGGGTGCGCAAAGTAAGAAGTCTTACAACACCAGGTTAAAGTCCAACAGGTTTGTTTCAAATCACTAGCTTTCAGAGCACTGCTCCTTCCTCAGGTCAATGAAGAGGTAGGTTCCAGAAACATATATACAGACAAAGTCAAAGATGCAAGACAATGCTTTGAATGCGAGCATTTGTAGGTAATTATGTCTTTCCAGATCCAGTGATAGGGGTAACAAGGTGTGAATTGTCTCAAGCCAGGGCAGTTGGTAGGATTTCGCAAGCCCAGGCCAGATGGTGGAGGGTGAATGTAATGCAACATGAATCCCAGGTCCCGGTTGAGGCCGTACTCATGTGTGCGGAACTTGGCTATAAGTTTCTGCTCGGCGATTTTGCGTTGTCTCGCGTCCTGAAGGCCACCTTGGAGAACGCTTACCCGAAGATCAGAGGCTGAATGCCCTTGACTGCTGAAGTGTTCCCCGACTGGAAAGGGACATTCCTGCCTGGTGATTGTCGTGCGATGTCCGTTCATTCGTTGGCGCAGCGTCTGTATGGCCTCGCCAATGTGCCACACTTCGGGACATCCTTTCCTGCAGCGTATGAGGTAGACAACGTTGGCGGGTGCTGTTCTCACGGGTAATGGTGGTAACCATGTCGATGATCTGGCACGTCTTGCAGAGATTGCCATGACAGGGTTGTGTGGTGTCCTGGTCGCTGTTCTGAAGGCTGGGTAGTTTGCTGCAAACAATGGTTTGTTTGAGGTTGCGCGGTTGTTTGAAGGCAAGTAGTGGGGGTGTGGGGATGACCTTGGCAAGATGGTCATCTTTTTTTTTGTAGTGAAAAAGAAATCACTTTTATTTTTTCCTTTAAAAAATAAATCAAGTCTTTCATACATTAAACCATGATTCACCTCACTTCTGAGACATTTCCTTCTACATACAAAGTAAATGTAACTGTCTGGAAATTTAGACAAAAAATAAACTCTTTAAAAAAATGTCAAAAAACAGAAGTGAACATAAGGAAACAAAAGTCGGAGAAACTCAAATCCACTTAGTCAGGGGCTCCATTCATACTTCAGGACCTTCACCACCAGGAATGAGCATTGTTATGTTGTTTCCATTTAACAAAATTTGGTCGAGTTTCGTGATTCTTCTGCCTTCTGGTGTGATCTCAAATTCCGTGACATCTTCAAGCACCATATTGACAAAATCATCAAAACCTAGCAGTGTTCCTACAATCTCCTTGTCATTTTTCATAACAATATGAATTCGCGATCCAGTGCATTTGTCCACCAGCTCCAGTGGCAGCAACTGTGAGGGGTTGGTCGAGTTCAGCGCCATCTTCACATTCGCAAGATGTTCATCTTAATCGATGACATGTTGAAGGCTGCGAAGAAGATATCGTAGTTTCTCCGCTCCGGGGAAGTACTGGACGACGAAGGGTACTCTGTCGGTTGTGTCCCGTGTTTGTCTTATGAGGAGGCCGGTGCGGTTTTTTGCTGTGGCACGTTGGAACTGTCGATTGGTGAGTTGAACGCCATATCCCGTTCATAGGAGGGCATCTTTCATTGTCTGTAGATGTCTGTTACGCCCCTCCTCGTCTGAGCAGATCCTGCGTATATGGAGGGCTTGTCCATAGGGGATGGCTTAATTAATGTGTTTAGGGTGGAAGCTGGAGAAGTGGAGCATTGTGAGATTATCCGTGGGCTTGCGGTAAATCGAAGTGCTGAGGTGACCGTCCTTGATAGAGATGAGTGTGTCCAAGAATGCAACCGATTTTGGAGTGTAGTCCATGGTGAGTCTGATGGTGGGATGGAACTTATTGATGTCATTGTGTAGCCGTTTCAGTGATTCTTCGACGTAGGTGCAAAGGAAAAAAATGTCATTGATGTATCTGGTGTATAACGTCGGTTGAAATGAAAATTGCTTATTGTCACAAGTAGGCTTCAAATGAAGTTACTGTGAAAAGCCCCCAGTCGCCACATTCCGGCGCCTGTTCAGTGAGGCTGGTACGGGAAGGTCCTGTGCGGTGAGGAGGTCTTGTTCAAACTTGTGCATGAAGATGTTGGCATACTGAGGTGCGAATTTGGTCCCCATGGCTGTTCCATGCGTCTGGATGAAGAACTTGTTGTCGAAGGTGAAGACGTTGTGATCCAGAATGAAGCGGATGAGTTGCAGAACAAGCCCTCCGTATACAAAGGATCTGCTCAGACGAGGAGGAGCATAACAGATATCTACAGACGCTGAAAGATGCCCTCGTCCGAATGGGATCTGGCGCTCGACTCATCAATCAACAGTTCCAAAGCGCCACAGCAAAGAAACCACACCGAGCTCCTCAGAAGACAAACACGGGACACAACCGACAGAGTACCCTGCGTTGTCCAGTACTTTCCCCGAGTGGAGAAACTACGACATCATCTTCTCAGCCTTCAACACGTCAGCGATGAAGATGAACATCTTGCCAAGGTCATCCCCACACCCCCACTACTTGCCTTCAAACAACCGCGCAACCTCAAACAGACGATTGTTTGCAGCAAACTACCCAGCCTTCAGAACAGCGACCACAACACCACACAACCCTGCCATGGCAACCTCTGCAAGACGTGCCAGATCATCGACATGGGTACCACCATTATACGTGAGAACACCACCCACCAGGTATGTGGTACATACTCGTGCGACTCTGCCAACGTTGTCTACCTCATACACTGTAGGAAAGGATGGCCCGAAGCGTGGTACATTGGCGAGACCATGCACAAGCTGCGACAACGGATGAACGGACATCGCGCGACAATCGCCAGGCAGGAATGTTCCCTTCCAGTCGGGGAACACTTCAGCAGTCAAGGGCATTCAGTCTCTGGTCTCCGGGTAAGCGTTCTCCAAGGTGGCCTTCAGGACGCGAGACAACGCAAAATCGCCGAGCAGAAACTTATAGCCAAGTTCCGCACACATGAGTGCGGCTTCAACCGGGACCTGGGATTCATGTCACATTACATTCACCCCCCACCATCTGGCCTGCGAAATCCTACCAACTGTCCTGGCTTGACACAATTCACACCTCTTTAACCTGGGGTTACCCCATCTCTGGATCTGTAAAGATTTAATCACCTGCTAATGCTCGCATTCCAAGCATTGTCTGGCATCTTTGAATCTGTCTATATATATTTTTTTGGAACATACCTCTTCATTCACCTGAGGAAGGAGCAGTGCTCTGAAAGCTAGTGATTTGAAACAAACCTGTTGGACTTTAACCTGGTGTTGTAAGACTTCTTATCGTAAAGCTAGAGAGAGAAGAAGTTATTTGTTATCAAAGCACTGTATTGTAGAATTTAACTAGTTGTCTCTACAATTGTTTCTTTATTTACTGGTTGAGTATTAAGTTAAAGAACTCACAATATTTATTATTTCCTGCTCCTGCTCCATTTCCTTATGTTCTGATGTTCAGGTTCAATAGGAGTTGTCATGATCAACAACGGAATGACTGATTTATTTTCCTTCCTCCCAATCCAGTGGCGATGAGGTTGAGTATATCACTCCCCTGTCCCACTCCCACTTTATCTTTGGGACAACATTAGCTTCAGAATGAATAACTATTCCGAGGGAACAGAAACCTCACCTTCAATTGAATATTGTGGAATCACAGCAAGGAGGGTGGCCATTTGGTTCGTCAAGCCTTCCGGCTCGTCCAAAGAGCGATCATGTTGGTCCCACACTTCTGCCTTTATCCGTATCCCTGCAATCATTTCTTCCCTTCAAGGATTTATCCCATTTCCTCTCAAAAGCTACCATTGAATCTCTTTCCGCAGCTCCTTCCGGCTATGCGTTCCAGACCATAGCCTCCCCTTGAGTTGAGAAGCTTTTCACCTTGTGCCATAGAGTTTTGCAGGACATAAAGAGGCCATTTGGCCCACCTTCTCCATGCTGGCCATCAAGCATCTATCTATTCTAATCCCATTTTTCAGCACTTGGTCCACAACCTTGAATGCTACGGCATTTCAAACGTTCATCTAAATGCTTCTTGAATGTTGTGAGGGTTCCCACCTCTACCACCCTGTCAGGCAGCGAGTTCCAGATTCCCACCACCCTCTGGGTAAAAAAAAGGTTTTTTCTCAAATCCTTTCTAAATCTCCTCCTCCTTCCTGTAAATCTGTGACCCCCTGACTCCTCTATTGACTCCTCTGCTAAGCCTCTGGTTCTTTTCCCAGTAACCTCCAGCGTTTACTCTGTGTAGGCGTTTTGTCACCCTTTCAACCATTGGAAAAGATTTCTCTGTATTTGCTCTATGTAAACATTTCATGACTTTGAACCCCTCTATCAAAAGGAGGTGGGGTAGCGTTGTTAGTAAAGGAGGAAATCAATGCAATAGTGAGGAAGGATTTTGGCTCGGAAAATCATGTTGTGGAATCTGTATCAATGGAGGTAAGAAACACCGGGGGGCAGAAAACGTTGTTGGGGATTATCTATCGGCCCCCAAACAATAGTGGAGATATGAGGGAAGGTAGTAAACAAGAAATCAGAAATGCATGCAACCTGTAATCATGGGTGACTTTAATTGACAAACAGATTGGACAAACTAAACTAGCAATGGTTTAGTGGAGGAGGAGTTCCTGGAGTGTGTAGGCGATGGCTTTTTAGACCAATATGCTGAGGAACCAACCAGAGAGCTGGCTTACTGGGTATTGTGCAATGCAAAAGGATTAATTAACAATCTTGTTGTGTGGGATCGCATGGGGAAGAGTGACCATAATATGATGGAATTCTTCATTAACATAAGAGAGTTAAGTATTCAAATCCGAAACTAGGTTCCTAAATGTAAATGAAGGGAACTATGAAGGTATGAGGCACAAATTGAAAAGATAGATTGAAGAACCTTATTGAAGGGGTTGACGGTGGATAGGCAATGGTTGATATTTAACGAACATGTGTACGAATTACAACAATGATTCATTCCTGTCTGGCATAAAAATAAAAGAGGAACGGTGACTTAACCATGGCTTACAAAAGAAATTAGGGAGAATATTCAATCCAACAAGGAGACATAAAATTGTGAGAAAAAGGGGCAAGCCGGAGTATTGGGAATATTTTAGAATTCAGCAAAACAGGACAAAAAATCTGATCAAGAGGGAGAAAATAGGGTGAGTAAAATTGCACGGAACATAGAAACTGACCATGAAACCTATAAACATGTGAAGGAAAAAGGATTAGTGAAGACAAAAATAGAGTCAGGAGCTGGGGAAATGAAAATGGGGGAAAAAGAAATGGACACATACTTTGTTTCTGTCATCACAAAAGAAGGACAAATAAGCTCACAGAAATGTTAGGGAACCAAGGGCAGAATTGAAGGAAATCAGTATTTGTTAGAAAATGGTGCTGGGGTTAAAGGCTGATTAATCACCAGGACCGAATAAACTAAATCCCAGAATATTAAAGGAAGTGGCCCTGGAAATATTGGGTGCATTGGTGGTCATCTTCCAAAATGCTATAGACTCTGGAGCAGCACGGTAGCATTGTGGATAGCACAATTGCTTCACAGCTCCAAGGTCCCAGGTTCGATTCCGGCTTGGGTCACTGTCTGTGCGGAGTCTGCACATCCTCCCCGTGTGTGCGTGGGTTTTCTCCGGGTGCTCCGGTTTCCTCCCACAGTCCAAAGATGTGCAGGTTAGGTGGATTGGCCATGATAAATTGCCCTTAGTGTCCAAAATTGCCCTTAGTGTTGGGTGGGGTTACTGGGTTATGGGGATAGGGTGGAGGTGTTGACCTTGGGTAGGGTGCTCTTTCTGAGAGCCGGTCAGACTCGATGGGCCAAATGGCCTCCTTCTGCACTGTAAATTCTATGATAGTCTATGATAATCAGTTGCTACAGATTGGAGTGCAACAAGTGTCACCCCACTAATTAAAAAGGGAGGGAGGGGAAAAAAGGGAGAATTACAGACCAGTTAACCTGACATCAGTCGTGGGGAAGATGCTGGAGTTTATTATAAAAGATGTGATAACAGAAGACTTGCAAAGCATTAATGGGATTGGATAAAGCCAGCATGAGTATCATCCTTAACTAATCTACTGGTGTTTTTTTGAGTAGAATAGATAAGGGAGAACCAATGGATGTGGTGTATTTGGACTTTCAGAAGGTTTTTGATAAGATTCCTCATAAGAGGTTAGTGGGCAGAATTAAAGGACATGGGATACGGGGTATTGGTATGGATCGAGAACTGGTTGACAGACAGGAAACAGAGAGTGAGAATAAATGGGTCTTTTTCCGAGTGGCAGGCAGTGACTAGTGGGGTACTGCAGGGATCAGTGTTGGGTCCCCAGCTGTTCACAACATATATATAAATGTTCTGGATGAGGGAACCAAATGTAACATTTCCAAGTTTGCTGACAACACAAAACTAGGTGAAATTGTGAGTTGTGAGGAGGATGCAAGGAGGCTTCATGGTGATTTAGACAAGTTGAGTGAATGGGCAAACACACAGAAGATACAGCACAACATGGCTAAACATGAAGTTATACACTTTAGTTTGAGAAACAGAAAGGAAGAGTATTATTTAAATGGTGATGTATTGGGAAGTGTGGTTGTACAAAGGGATCTGGGTGTCCTTGAACACCAGTCAATGAAATTGGAGAGGCAGATGCAGAAAGCAATTAGGAAGGTAAATGGTAAATGTTGGTCTTCGTTCAAGATGATTTGAGCTCAGAAGTAGAGATGTCTTACTACAGTTATACAGGGCCTTGGTGAGACCACACCTGGAGTATTGTGTGTCGTTTTGGATCCCTACCTAAGAAAGTATATAGTTGCCATCGAGGGAGTGCAGCAGAGGTTCATTAGGTTGATACTGGGTCGTCGGGACAGTCCTATGAGAAGAGATTGGTTCGACTGCTGTCTGTATTCACTGCAATTGATAAGAATGAGAGGCGATCTGATTGAAATGCATCAAATGAGAAATTTCTTCACTCAAAGGATGGTGAACTGTGGAATTCTCTACCACAGAAGCATGGAGGCCAAGTCACTGAATGTATTCAAGAAAAAAACAGATCCATTTTTTCAGATTTTAATGGCATGAAGCGGTATGGGGAGAAAGCAGGAATATTGTAATGAGATAGAGATCAGGCCTGGTCATATTGAATGGCGGAGCAGACTCGAAGGGCCAAATGGCCTCCTCCTGCTCCTACTTTCTATGTTTCTCCTCTTAACCATCTCTGCCCAGCTTTCCGGAAGATCTTGTTCCCACAGAGCAACAAATGGTTGCAGAGTTGACATGATCGCTGATTCTCCAAGTGGCAGGGCTGGAAACTCTTGATATTACAGTAAAACTGATTGACTTTCTCCTCTGTTAAACATATCGGTCTTCATGAACAAGTCTCCGGATTGCATATGGGGATTCGGTCCAATGTTGTATTCTGTGTCCAGACGATTGTCTCCAAGATTGGCTTAAATCCTGGGAAAAAGCCTGGGTGTTGTTCTGTGTTTTTCCTCAAACGTTTGTCTTGTCGTGTTCCCTTAAGTCACTTCAATTAGCGCGTGGCTCCCAGCGGACGTTGATTATAAAAGAGGTTCAGAAAGTTGAATTAAAAGGACCATAACCCGATTTGTTCACGAGGAGGAGTTACTGATTTTCCAAGTTTCTCTGTTACTCCAGAATCATACTGGGGAGATTTTCAGCACACGATCGGGCATATCTCAGTCTCCCCTTGATCAGACTGTTTGAACCAAGAAACCTTAGGTGAGCATTGGAAAACCGCGCAATGCGGGAAAGGAGAGAAGAGATAAATCAGAGTAATGGGACGACTGTTGCTCGTTTTAGCCTTAGTTTAATTTCTCTTGTTCTATCACCTTTGCTCTTGAGTCGCCAGGTATCTTTCTGATACCGCCACGTAGTTCAAGTCCGAGTAGTGATCAATAATCCAACACACCGCTTAGTAAGAGTTAAATCAATGCACATTTATTACATACAGTAATCAACACTTATACATTAATTCTACTTCTAAGCTACTTCCTACAACTAACAGACCAATACTTAACTTTGGAAATGGCCCACCAGGTCAGGGAAACGAATGGCCTTTCGTATGGGTTCTGAGCCTGCGGGATTCAAAGCAGGTACAGGTCGATAGTCAGGAGTGCCTATCTCGTAGCGAGCGTTGGAGTAAGACTTACGGTTCTCGCGGCTGTTGTAGAAGGTCAGCAGAAGGGTCTCGAAGGGTGCGGAGAGGAGAAGAAGGGTCGATTTGAACTTGGACTCTATCCTTATAGTCCCCAGGGGCTTCCCGCCTTTCGGGGCGGACCCTGTACCTGGTTCCAAGTGATTGGACTTCGTCCCAATCACTTGGTTCGATATTCTCCAATGCTGGAACGATTCCTTGATCGATGGGCGGTTTTGGGGTGGTAGTTCACCTCTATTTTGTGTAGGCTTCTGCTGGCGCCGAAAAGTCTGGGTTGGCTTTGTGTGTCTAATTTGTTGCACATTGTTTCTGGGGATTGCTACTTACTATGCAGATGGCTGGTGTGTTGTTATGTTGATGGCTGCAGGTATCGATTCTGTCTGTCCTCCCCAGAGGCGAATACACAGTTTTGCCTGCAGCTGCCTGTTTGAGTCCTGTTGGCAGATTTTCCCATCAGCCTCTTCCGTTTGCCATTTTAAATCGGGGTTTGGCCATTCTAATCAGGAGTTAGCCATTTTAACTGGCTACATGACGGATGAGAGATTGTGCTGTGCCGAATTTCCCTCAACGCCTGTATCCCAGGCTGCCGCTCCCAGTGAGGTATCGAGGGAGTGCTGACATAGCAGAGGTGGTACCTCTCAGACATTGAACCAAGTCTCCCCACTTGGGTGGGCCTAAGACATTGCGCACTCACTGTTTGCAGGAGAGTCCTTCCCGGCGCTCTGGTCAACATCATCAATCCAGTTATCATTCCACTGCTGATTGTGGGAGCTTGTTATGTGTAAATTGGCTGTTGTGTTTCTTACATATGTCCCCACATTTACCTAACACAGCAATGTGTTAATGATTTGACATAAGAACTTAAGAACTAAGAGCAGGAGTAGGCCGCCACCTGGCCCCTCGAGTCTGCTCCGCCATTCAATGAGATCATGGCTGATCTTTTGTGGACTCAGCTCCACTTTCCGGCCTGAACACCATAACCCTTAATCCCTTTTTTCTTCAAAAAACTATCTATCTTTGTCTTAAAAACATTTAATGAAGGAGCCTCTACTGCTTCACTGGGCAAGAAATTCCATAGATTCACAACCTTTGGGTGAAGAAGTTCCTCCTAAACTCAGTCCTAAATCTACTTCCCCTTATTTTGAGGCTATGCCCCGTAATGCTGCTTTCACCCGCCAGTGGAAACAGCCTGCCCGCATCTATCCTATCTATTCCCTTCATAATTTTATATGTTTCTAGAAGATCCCCCCGCATCCTTCTAAATTCCAACGAGTACAGTCCCAGTCTACTCAACCTCTCCTCGTAATCCAGCCCCTTCAGCTCTGGGATTAACCTAGTGAATCTCCTCTGCACACCCTCCAGCGCCAGTACGTCCTTTCTCAGGTAAGGAGACCAAAACTGAACACAATACTCCAGGTGTGGCATCACTAACACCTTATACAATTGCAGCATAACCTGCTTAGTCTTAAACTCCATCCCTCTAGCAATGAAGGACAAAACTCCATTTGCCTTCTTAATCACCTGTTGCACCCATAAACCAACTTTTAGCGACTCATGCACTAGCACACCCAGGTCTCTCTGCACAGCAGCCTGTTTTAATATTTTATCATTTAAATAATAATCCCTTTTGCTGTTGTTCCTACCAAAATGGATAACCTCACATTCGGGGGTCGGGCATGGGGATGGTCGGGGATTGTTGTTGTTGTGTTTGACGGGGGGTTCTTTGTTCTTGTTTAGTTTTGGTTCTGTGTGGGTGGCTAGGGTGGGTTGGGCACTGTTTTGGTCGGGTCTGTCGGGTGGGCTCTTGGAGGGGGGCAAGTAAACCTGGAGGGGGGCAAGTGGATGGCCGGTAGGGGGGATGGGGCCCCGTGGGGGAGGGTGAGGCCCGAGTCGGGGGTGAGGGGACTGGCCAGTAAAAGGAGCTACGACAGAGGAGGCTGGGCCGGTCAGGCGGAAGCGCGGGCTTTTTCCTACATTGGAGGGGGCGGGGCCGGGGCGGGGTAGCGAGGGTTTTTTCCCGCGCTTGGGATGGAAGGGGGAGGCGGAGAGCCTACTGGTGGGTAATGGAGGGGGAGGGGAAGTCCCCCAATGGCAGGAGTCGAAGGAGAGGTGGGAGCGGCTGGGGTCAGCAGGAGTCAGCTGACTTGCAGGAGTGCAATGGGGGGAGCAATGCAGCTAGGAGGGGTCCTAGCTGGGGGTTGGGGGTGGGGTGAGGGGGAACCGGGTTGCTGCTGGTATGGTCAAGGGGGAGCTGGAGCGAGTAGAGGGGGTTGGGACGGGGGTCTGCCGCTGTGGGGAACATGGGGCATGGGCGCGTGGCTGGCCGAGGAGGGGTTATGACTAGTCAGCGGGGGAGGGGGGCGGGTAGCCCCCTGATCCGGCTGATAATCTGGAATGTAAGGGGGCTGAACGGGCCGGTCAAGCGGGCCCGGGTGTTCGCGCACCTGAAGGGGCTGAAGGCGGATGTGGTCATGCTCCAGGAGATACACCTGAAGGTGGCAGACCAGGTAAGATTGAGGATGGGGTGGGTAGGCCAGGTGTTTCATTCGGGGCTGGATGCCAAAAATCGGGGGGCTGGCGATCTTGGTGGGAAAGAGGGTGTCGTTCGAGGCGTCGAGCATTGTGACAGACAATGGCGGCAGGTACGTAATGGTCAGTGGTAAACTGCAAGGGGAGAGGGTGGTGCTGGTCAACGTGTACGTCCCGAATTGGGACAATGCGGGTTTTATGCGCGCATGTTGGGTCGGATCCCGGACTTGAAAGTGGGGGGCCTGATAATGGGGGGAGACTTTAACACGGTGTTGGATCCGGCACTGGATCGCTCCAGGTCTAGGACGGGTAGGAGGCCGGCGGCGGCTAAAGTGCTGAGGGCGTTTATGGACCAGATGGGAGGGGTGGACCCTTGGAGATTTGCAAGGCCGGGGGCTAGGGAATTTTCATTATTCTCGCACGTTCATAAGGGCATTCCCGGATCGACTTTTTTGTTATGAGCAGGGCGCTGATTGCGAGAGTAGAGGATACGGAGTACTCGGCGATAGCCATTTCGAATCACGCCCCGCATTGGGTAGACCTAGAGTTGAGGGAGGAGAGGGACCAGCGCCCGTTGTGGCGCTTGGAGGTGGGGCTGTTGGCGGACGAGGAAGTGAGCGAGCGGGTCCGAGGAAGCATAGAGAGATAACTGGAGGCCAACGATAACGGGGAGGTCCGAGTGGGGATGGTCTGGGAGGCGCTGAAGGCAGTGGTTAGGGGAGAGCTGATCTCCCTTAGTGCCCACAAGGAGAGGAGAGAGCAGAGGGAGAGGGAGAGGCTGGTGGGGGAGATGGTGAGGGTAGACAGGAGGTATGCGGAGGTGCCGGAGGAGGGACTGTTGAGGGAGAGGCGTAGCCAAAGGCCGAATTCGACCTGTTGACCACCAGGAAGGCGGACACGCAGTGGAGGAAGGCCCAGGGGGCGATTTATGATCATGGGGTAAAGGCAAGTCAGATGCTGGCGCATCGGAAGCGGGACGCAGCTATGGAGATCGGGGGAGTTAAGGAGTGTGGGAGTGTGGTGCGGAGTGCAGTTGGCATCAATGGGGTCTTCAGGGACTTTTATGAGGAACTGTATCGGTCCGAGCCCCCACTGGAGGAGGGTGGGATGGGCCGCTTTCTGGACCAACTGAAGTTCCTGAAGGTGGAGGAGGGACTGGTGGCGGGATTAGAGGCCCCGATTGGGCTGGAGGAGCTGGCCAAAGGGATAGGGAGCATGCAGGTGGGGAAGGCACTGGGGCCAGACGGTTTCCCGGTCGAATTTTACAAAAAATTGCTGGGCCCGTTGCTGGTTCGGACATTCAATGAGGCAAGGGACTGGGGGGGGAGGGGGGGTGGAGTTGTCGATGTCCCGGGCACTCATCTCCTTGATCCTGAAGCGGGACAAGGATCCCCTGCAGTGTGGGTCTTACAGGCCGATTTCCTTGTTAAATGTAGATGCCAAGGTGCTGGCGAAGGTCTTAGCCACGAGGATTGTGTGCCGCAGGTCATCCATGAAGACCAGACGGGGTTCGTGAAGGGGAGGCAGTCGAACGCGAATGTGCGGAGGCTCCTGAACATTACTGTGATGCCGGCGAGGGAGCGGGAGGCGGGGATAGTGGCGGCGATGGACACTGAGAAGGCCTTCGATAGGGTAGAGTGGGGGTACTTGTGGGAGGTGCTGAAGAGGTTCGGGTTTGGGGAGGGGTTCGTCAGGTGGGTTAGGCTGTACGAGGTCCTGATGGCAAGTGTGGCCACGAACACGAGGAGGTCTGAGTACTTTCGGTTGTATCGAGGGACGAGGCAGGGGTGTCCTTTGTCCCCCCTGCTCTTCGCGCTGGCGATTGAACCCCTGGCTATGGCACTGAGGGAGTCGAGGAACTGGAGGGGGTTGGGGTGGGGAGGAGCATAGGGTGTCGCTCTATGCGGACGACTTGCTGCTATATGTGGCGGACCCAGTGGGGGGAATGCCGGAGGTAATGAGGATCCTTAGGGAGTTCGAGGATTTCTCAGGGTACAAGCTCAACATGGGGAAGAGTGAGTTGTTTATGACCAGGAGAGGGGGATTGGCGAGCTCCCACTAAAAAGGGCGGAAAGGAGCTTCAGGTATTTGGGGGTCCAGGTGGCCAGGAGCTGGGGGGCCCTGCATAGACTTAATTTCACGAGGCTGGTGGAGCAAATGGAGGAGGGGTTTACGAGGTGGGACGCGTTGCCGCTGACCCTGGCGGGTAGGGTGCAGTCAGTCAAGATGACGGTGCTCCCAAGGTTTTTGTTCCTGTTCCAGTGCCTCCCCATTCTTATCCCGAAGGCCTTCTTTAGGCTGGTCAACAGGAGCATAACGGGGTTTGTGCGGGCGCGAGGGACTCCGAGGGTGAGAAGGGTGTTCCTGGAGCTGAGTAGGGATGGGGGGCGGGGGGGGGGGGGGGGGGGGGGGGGGGGGGGCTGGCGCTGCCCAACCTTTGTGGGTACTACTGGGCTGCCAATGTGACGATGGTGCGCAAGTGGGTGATGGAGGAGGAGGGTGCGGCGTGGAGACGGCGTCTTGTGAGGATACAAGTCTGGAGGCGCTGGCAACGGCGCCGCTGCCGCTCCCTCCTATAAGGTGTACCACGAGCCCGGTGGTGGTGGCTGCCCTCAAAATTTGGGGGCAATGGAGGCGGCACAGGGGGGAAGTGGGGGCCTCGGTGTGGACCCCGAAACGGGGGAACCACCGGTTTGTCCCAGGGAGAATAGATGGAGGGTTTTCAGGGTGGTACAGGGCAGGGATAAGAAGGTTGGAGGACCTGTTTGTGGGTGGGAAGTTCACAAGCCTGGGTGGGCTGGAGGAGAAGTACGGGCTCACCCCGGGAAACGCCTTTAGGTATCTACAGGTAAGGGCGTTTGCCAGACGGCACGTGGTGGAATTCCCGCTGCTGCCGCCACGCACGGTACAGGACAGGATGCTCTCGGGGGCGTGGATTGGAGAGGGGAGGATCTCGGCAACATACCAGGTGATGCAGGAGGACGAGGAGGCCTCGGTGGAGGTGCTGAAAGGTAAGTGGGAGGAGGAGTTGGGGGAGGAGATCGAACAGGGGACGTGGGCAGATGCCCTAGCGAGGGTGAACTCTTCGTCTTCGTGCGAGGATGGTGTCGAGGGTGGTAGGATGCTAAAGTTCAAATCTCATCTGAAAGATGTCACCTTCAACAGTGCAGCACTCCCTCAGCACCTCACTGAAGTATTAACCTAGTTGAGCTGTTTAAGTCCCTGGTTTGAGACTTTAAACCCACAATTTCTGTAACTTAGAGCAGAAGGCATAGCCCACCGCTGAGCTCAGTCAGGGTTCCTACTCCCGTTGTCGATCCCATGACCTTTGCATTGCGGGTAAGGCCAAGGAACATGGTTGCCTCACTGTCCGCTCTTTCTCAGTGCTCGTGATAACGTACTGCTGCCTGAGCGTGCACGCTCAGGAGAGGCTTCGGAGCAAAGTCCGATTGCAAAATGTTCAGATCTTTAAATCATTTTCCCAACAATAAACGTGTCTGCAGCAGACTCTGCGGTTTCATAATTTTATAGTAAGACGTCTTACAACACTAGGTTAAAGTCCAACAGGTTTGTTTCAAATCATTAGCTTTTGGAGCACTGCTCCTTCCTCAGGTGAATGAACGGTACCAGAGTCCTGTTGGACTTTAACCTGGTGTTGTAAGACTTCTTACTGTGCTCGCCCCTGTCCAACGCCGGCATCTCCACATCATAATTTTATAATGGAAGACTTGCTAATGACCTTATTGGTTGCCATTAGTAAGTGGGAAGCATTACCATTTATCGTACATCGACCTTTGGAGCTTCAAAAAATCCTCCCACGAAGAGAAGTCGACTTGTAAGCTGTGTGTAAAATGTGCTGGTGTAGGTGGTCCACATTTTGATATGTGTGGGTGTATCTTAAACGCCCAAAACATGTATTGTTGAGTTGAAAGGTTATGGTCAACTCCTAATGCGAGAAACGTGTATTTCTCAGCTGAAAAATGTGGAGTCAACCTTTCTGCAGAGAACTGGCCCAAACATGCATTTTGGTACCAAAAACATGTGGTCATCTCATACTCCGGATCGACCTATACGCACCAATCTACAGTGAACAAAATGCACACCAGCATCAAGGAATTTGAGCAATGTTCTATGTGGTGAAAGTTGTTTTAAGATGCACAGATTGTTCTTTGAAAACCATTGAGAATCCCCTGCAGTCTGTGACTCCTCACAAGAACATTGGGGAAAGGTGAAACACTGGAGCTCGACCAATGAAGTGTCGCTGACATCGTAGACCAGTGTTCAATAAATTCTTGATTGTTTGGGAAGGGAAGGAGCCACATGTCACACTTGAAGCACAGAGGCTGCAACTCAACATCTTACAGCTGAGAGGGAGGCCATTTGGCCCATCGCTCTTAGGAGACTGGTCAGGCAGAGTCCACAGGCAATCGGGTTGAACCTGGTCTGTTGGTGGAGTGTGATTGAAGATCACAATGACCGTTTCTCATTCCATTGTTTATGTTTTTGAAAATCTTCGCTGCCCTTCAACAACAGGGACTTGCATTTACGTAGCATTTTTACTGCATTGAGAAATATCCCCAAGGCGCTTCACAGGAGCGAGTATCAAGCAAAACTTGGCACCAAAAGATTGGGTCGAGGAGGTAGGTTTGAGGAACTTCCTAAAGGAGGGAAGACAGTTAAGAAATGCGGAGAGAGTTGGGGTGTATTTTCCAGAGTTTGGGCCCAGGCAGCTGAATGCTCAGCCATCAATGGTGGAGCAAAGAAAATTGGGTAAAGTGCAAGAGGCCATAATTAGAAGAGTCCAATGATCTCAAACGGTTGTGTGGCTGGAGAATTTAGTAATTGTGAATGCACGAATCAGAATATTGCTCCTTTGAGACTAATGAACTGTTTTATTCTCTCTCCTCTCATTTCCAGGGCATTGTGGACTACATGGGAAAGGATAAGTAAGTGATGTGCCTTTTTCAACACTGCATAAATGTACTGTCACCTTCTGATATAGATAGACAGGCAAGGACATTAGATCTTTGCAAAGAATGGTTTGAAGCTCTTCATTACCATCTGTTGCTCCGTGTCTAGCGCGCATCTCTGAATTCAAAGGTTAAGAGTTCAAGTTCAACTTCGGGAACTTGAGTAGAAAATCCATGCGGATACTTCAGTGCAACACTGAGCGAGAGAAATGGTGCTGGAAGTGACATCTTTCAGATGAGCGCATGGTGTTCTCTGCTTGATTGAGCCAGTATTTATCCCTCGCCTGTCAGGTCTTCCCTGAACCGTGCTGGGAGCAGTGTTCTGACAAGTCATATAAGTAGGGTGAGAGAGAGGGCTGTCAGCTAAATAGTTGGCGGCGAGCGATCAAGTTTGGGAAGATGTGATAAATTAAATAGAGAAGACAGGGCAAGCGAACAAGGTAACAATAAGGAAAATGATGATCAGTGCATAGCAGGAAGGGATAGTGGGTGGAGTTTTCCCTTCTGGGACATGGTCCCATGGTGAGGGCAGGAACAAAGAATTTTCGGGCGTGGAGGCCGCTGGGAATTCAGGTTGCATTGTGCAGCCCCGACATCATTAGTTATGTAGTCCGCGGTTTCCCAATGTATCGCGGGGCGGAGCGGGCTGGATGGTGGGGCCCCACCGTCACATCCCAGTGTTATATTAAAAGGGCATCCAGGCAGCAACCTACCCAATGTTGAAGATAGAAAAATCCACATCCTGGAAGATCCTGAGAATAGGGGATGGGCCTCTTGGAAGATCCTGAAGCCAGAAGATTGATATCATAGATCCTCCACTCGCGCACAGCTGCACATGGTGTTCCAGGGCCCAGTCGCTGGAGGCCTCCATCGTCTCTTCTGACCTCCGCAAGTTTCCCAAGGTTTCCTTCAGATAATAACAATCGCTTATTGTCACAAGTGGGCTTCAATGAAGTTACTGTGAAAAGCCCCTAGTCGCCACATTCCGGCACCTGTTCGGGGAGGCTGGTACGGGAATTGAACCCACACTGCTGGCCTTGTTCTGCATTACAAGCCAGATGTTTAGCCCACTGTGCTAAACCAGCCCCTAGGTGACTTTAACTAAGGTGTAGATAACTAAGGAAGTTAAAGATAGGTGCCAACATGTTGGTCCAGACATGATCTGAACCAGCATGATTTTCCACTAGCGCACAGACGATTTGGGGGGGGGGGGGGGCGGGGGGCGTTGATTGCGGTCAGGTCTTCATCTGTGCCCCAGTAATAGCCTCTGACAGGAATGGCAGCCCACCATGGCGGGCGGGAGTGCAAGTCCCTTTACACTGGGGGGAAGCTGATTTTTCAGCTCCTGTCATGTTGTTTTCCCCCGGCCCCCACCACCCACCATTAAACCCGCTGCGGGGGGCGGAACGGCAACATTCTGCCCAGGGTATACAAAGCTGAGTGTGCGCCAGCAGATAAGGCTAGAGGTTACAAAAATAGTAACAAGACAGAAATAAAGGTCCTACACATGTCGCATTTGTAACAAAACAGATGAATTGACAGCATGACCTGATAGCCATTACAGAGACATACTGCAGGATGACAAAGACTGGGACCAGATCATCCAAAGGCACAATGACATTTAGGAAGGACAGGAAGCGAAGAAAAGGTGGAGGGGTAGCTCTGTTAATTAAGGATGTAATTCGAAAAATAGAGATTACTTTAGATCTGGTAATCCAGGTGTAGTTTGGGTAGAGATGGAAAATAGAAAAATAGGAAGTCATTTGTGGGAGTGGTTTATAGCCTTCCTAACAATAACCACAATATAGGACTGGGTATACCAGAAGAACTAATGGGAGCTTGTGTGAGATGTACAGCGATAATTCTAAATGATTTTAATCTACATATAGATTGGATGAATTAGATTGGCAATGGCAGCCTGGATGCTAGGTTCAGAGGGTATTTTCAGGACAGTTTATTAAAGCAGCACATTCTAGCACCACCCAGAACATAGATACAATGAAACAAGATTAAATAATGATCTCATAATCAAGGCATCCATTGGTAGCAGTGATCATACTGTGAGTGAGAGAAGAATGGATCTAAGACTAGTATTTCAAACTGAAATATGGGTAGTTATGAGGGCGTGAAGCCACAGCTGGCTAAACCGAATGGGAAAATTAGGTTAAAGGGAGAGATGCAATGGCAGACATTTAACGAGTTATTTCAGAGATGCTATATTTCAGTGAGACAGAGACTCGAAGGGAAGGACACATTGGGCGGGATTCTTCGTGACCGGCGCAACGCCGGCGTCAAAAGCGGCACAAACCACTCCAGCGTCGGGCCGACCGGAACGTCGAAAATCCTCCGACCCGGAGGTCGCTAGCAGCGGCGTGACACCATTCGCGCCGGCGTCACCCGTCATTGACGCTGCACGGCGTTGCAGCACTAAAGACGCCCTCGCTGGAGACCAGGCAAAATACCCGCCCGCCGCGTAGCTCCGAGGTTCCAGGAGCGGGCCATCGAGGCGCTCCTGGACACAGTGGAGCAGAGGAGGGAGGCCCTGTACCCCGGACACGGCCGCAGGGTCGCCCCACACCTCAGCCGGCACCTGTGGAGGGAGGTGGCAGAGGCCGTCGGCGCCGTGGCCGTAACAGCCAGGACAGGCATCCAGTGCCACAAGAAGGTCAATGATCCCGTCAGGGTAGCCAGGGTGAGTACCCCCCCCCCCCCCAACGATGGGCGGGACAGCCGTACCTGAAACCGACATAGCTGCACCCACCCATGCAGGCTGCATTGGCAGGATGGGGTGTGAACCTATGCCAACATACACACAACCGCTGGTCTGCAAGTATATGTCTGCCTAACACTGTTGCCCTTCAACCCCCCCCCCCCCCCCCCCCCGCCCCGGGCAGGAGAAGCGGCACATAAAAACCGGGAGCGTGAGAGGACCGGAGGGAGTCCACCTGAATCACCGTTCACGAAGAGAGGGCCCTGGACCTTGCAGGCGGAATTGAGGACCGGGAGGTTGCGGATGCAGAGGTCGGGGGCGCACCACCAAGTGAGACCCCCAGCTGCCTGCCCCTCTCTCCCCAATCCTCCTTCCCCCATACCCCCTTTCCCCCCTTCCCCATTCCCCTCTTACCCCCTTCCCCAAACCCCCTTTTCCTCCTCCCCGTCTCCCTTACCCCTTCCCCATTTCCCCTTTCCCTATCCCCCCTTCCACCCCATACCCCTTTCCCCATTCAACCCTTTCTCCCTGTCCTCCATTCCCCCTTCCCCCATCCCTCCTTCCATCCCCCTCTGCGTGTCTAACCATGCATGCTGTCTTGTGTATTGCAGGACCACACGTCGACCCACCCGTCCATGCGGATGCCGACCGCCCCCAGGACGCGCCAGGGCGGTCACGAGACAGGGATAGACCCGGCCCGTCAGGCATACGACGCCCCCACCCAGTGCCAATGCGCCCGCGAGCCAGGGATAGACCCGGAGCGTCAGGCGTACGCCGCCCCCATCTAGTGCGAGTGCGGCGACGCCGGCGGCCACACCCAGCGACAGGGAGGGCAGCCGCAGCAACAGACCCCATCGCAGCCGACCCAGGACACTGACACACAGGACACACCCACCCAGGACACACCCACCCAGGACACACCCACCCAGGACACACCCACCCAGGACACAGCCACCCAGGACACACCCACCCAGGACACACCCACCCAGGACACACCCACCCTGGACTCACCCACCCTGGACACACCCACCCTGGACACACCCACCCAGGACACACCCACCCAGGACACACCCACCCAGGACACACCCACCCAGGACACACCCACCCAGGACACACCCACCCAGGACACACCCACCCAGGACACGCCCACACGGTACACACCCACACGGTACACACCCACCCAGGACATACCCACCCAGGACACGCCCACCCAGGACACACCCACCCAGGGTACGCCCACACGGTACACACCCACCCAGGACACACCCACCCAGGACACACCCACCCAGTACACACCCACCCAGTACACACCCACCCAGGACACACCCACCCAGGACACACCCACCCAGGACACACCCACCCAGGACACATCCACCCAGGACACACCCACCCAGGACACACCCACCCAGTACACACCCACCCAGGACACACCCACCCAGGACACACCCACCCAGGACACACCCACCCAGGACACACACGGCCAGGACACACCCACCCAGGACACACCCACCCAGGACACACCCACCCAGGACACACCCACCCAGGATACACCCACCCAGGATACACCCACCCAGGATACACCCACCCAGGACACACCCACCCAGGACACACCCACCCAGGACACACCCACCCAGGACACACCCACCCAGGACACACCCACCCAGGACACACCCACCCAGGATACACCCACCCAGGATACACCCACCCAGGACACACCCACCCAGGACACACCCACCCAGGACACACCCACCCAGGACACACCCACACAGGATACACCCACCCAGGACACACACACCCAGGACACACACACCCAGGACACACCCACACAGGACACACCCACACAGGACACACCCACCCAGTACACACCCACACAGGACACCGACACACAGGACACTGACACACAGGACGCACCCACACAGGACACACCCACACAGGACACACCCACCCAGGACACCGACACACAGGACATCGACACGCAGGACATCCACACACAGGACGGATGGACAGGAAACACCACCCCGTACTTCGGGTCGGATGACGAGCACAACATGACGTCACTGCTATCTCCTACATCCTTCACCATCGCAGGGACACTCACCACGGTTGGGCCCTTTAGCGATGAGGCCTCTGGCACACTAACTGGTGCACACAACACAGCCGTCCCAGTACAGCAGGTGGAGGTAGGAGCAGCCGAGGGGTTGGGCAGTTGGAAGGCAGCCCGGCGCAGGCAACCATCTGATGCCCAGAAGGGTCCCGGGTTCCTGGAGTTACCACACCCACCCAAAAACCCAGTGCAGTCACGGACCAAGGGACGATCGAAGGGGGTGACGGCCGGCTTGTGGCAGCTGCAGACGCAGGTGGAGGAGTCCACCCGCGTGCAGGAGCAGGGAGTGGTGCCTGTCATGCGTGCCACCCAGGCCGACAGCCCATGGGTGGCGTCCGCGGTGGAGGCTATGGGTGCGACGGTGTCAGACATGGGGAGAAGTATGCAAGGCCTGTGGCTGTCCATGCAGGCGGCGTCCGTGGCCCAGGACATGGCTGCCCTCTCACAGGCAGCCATGGCGCAGTCCCAGCAGTCCATCGCTGAGGGCATTGGCGACATTGCCCAGGTGCTGTCCGGTGTCGCCCACACACAGACAGGCATGGCCAACATCCTGAGCTCCATGCTGCAAACGTGCAGACCCTTGTTGATACTAGGTCAGGCCTTCAGGATTGGCAGCGCCGGGGGGGCGTCGGATGCTGGATCCGTTCGCACCCCTGACCCATGTAGAGACCCGGATACCCCGAGGGAGGAGGAGGTGCTGGGTCCCGTTCCGTGTCCCCCTGTAGGGGAGGTCCCAGAACACCGCGACACCTCGGACTCCCACCCCACCCCCGTTCCATCCCCGGTGCATCTGGTGGGCAATGGGCAGAACAGGCTGGCACCACACCATCCCAGTTGCCCGAGCCGCGGCCTGGCCCATCCAGGCCGGGCCGCCCCAGGAAACGGCCGCCAGAGGGATCCCGAGTCACAGGGCAGGAATCACAGGAGTCCATCTCCAGTTTTTTTTTCTTATAAATTTAGAGTATCCAATTCATTTTTTCCAATTAAGGGGCAATTTAGCGTGTTCAACCTACCTTGCATGTCTTTGGGTTGTGGGGGCGAAACCCGCGCAAACACGGGGAGAATGTGCAAACTCCACATGGACAGAGCCGGGATTGAACCTGGGACCTCGGCGCCGTGAGACTGCAGTGCTAACCACTGTGCCACCATGCTGCCCGTCCACCTCCAGTTCTGCTGTACCATCTGGGGAAGCACCTAGACTTCCCGTAAGGCCAAACAATTAGACGCTGAGTAAGTAGCCACGGGTGCAGGGCACAGACTAGTTATAGCCCCCACCACCAGCCCCCCTAGGCTGTGAACCGGGCGGCTATCATCCCGTCCCGCTGGCCCTGCCGGTAACGATGGGCAGCCGCCCGCCCATGCCATGTCCAGCCCGTCTGCCTGGTACATTGCCCCCATCCTCCTCATCCGGGGAGGCCTGCCCTTCGTCGCTGTGCTCATCCCCCAACCCCTCCCTCTCCTTTGCCTCCAGCACATCGCCCCTCTGCTGGGCTATGTTGTGCAGGACGCAGCAACCACAACGATGCGGCCGACCCTATCCGACGGGTACTGGACGGCCCCTCCAGAGCAGTCCAGGCACCTGAAGTGCACCTTCAGCAGCCCAAAGCACCTCTCTATCACACTCCTGGTCGCTGCATGGGCATCGTTGTAGCGGTTCTCCACGTCAGTCTGTGGCCTCCGTATAGGCGTCATCAGCCATGACCGCAACGGATAACCCCTGTCGCCCAGCAACCAGCCCCTCAGCCGGGGGGCAGGGCTGTCCCTCGGGCATGGTGGGGATGAAAGATTGCGCCAATACGATTGAGTCATGTCCACTGCCCGGGTACCGGGCGCAGACGTGCAGGATCCTCATGCAGTGGTCACAGACCACCTGCACGTTCATGGAGTAGTCCCCTTCCTATTCGTGAACACGGCCTGTAATCAGCTGGTGGCCGCACGGCGACGTGCATCCCATCGATCGCCCCCTGGACCATGGGCATCCTGGCCACGGCAGCGAAGCCCGCTGCCCGGGCATCCTGGTGGGCACCGTCCACAGGGAACTGGATGTACCAGTCCGCGATGGCATACAGGGCGTCCGTCACTGCACGGATGCAGCGGTGCACCGATGCCTGTGAGATGCCGGACAGTCCCCATTCGGCGACTGGAATTACCCGTGGCATAAAAGTTCAGGGCCACTGTAACCTTGACGGACACGGGGAGAGGGTGTCCTTCCCCAGTCCCACGCGGTGCCAGGTGTGCCATGAGATGGCAGATATGGGCGACGGTTTCCCGGCTCATCCGGAGTCTCCTCCTGCATGCCCGGTCCGTGAGGTCCTGGTACGACGTGCGGCGCCGGTACACACGGGGCCTCATCGAGCGTCTCCGTCGCCGTGGCACCATCACATCCTCGTCCTCCTCGTCGTGCCGGGCGGGCTGCCCTCCAGCCTGGGCGGCTGCCACCTGCCTCCCTGCAGCACGCTCCTCTGCGGCAGCCTCCGCCGCCTCCCTGTTACGCACCTGCTCCAGCTCCCCCAGGGCAACATGTAGAAGTGCGGCTCCCGCCATGGCGGCCAACATCGCTGGGTGATGCCCAAACATTACGGTCTGCAGGGGGTGGGGTTGGGGGGGATAGACGACAATCACCATTGCCCATAGCTCCCCCCTGCAGCCAGGTGCCATGGGCTGCATGGTCGTGGCTGTTCCTGAGCACAGGCAGCACCGCCCCATCCCCGTCACTCGCCCCCCCCCCCCCGGTCCGTCCATCCGCGTCCCGGCACTCACCCTCTTCCCCCCCGTTCCCGGCACTCACCCTCTTCCCCCCCCCCATTCCCGGCACTCACCCTTCCCCCCGTCCCCGGCACCCTCCCCGGCCGCACCCTCCCTGGCACTCCCCGCCCCCCCATCCCGGGGCCGCCCCACTACGACCCCTACCTCCGCGACTGGTTGACGCCGTTAAATAGGTGGTTTGATTCACGCCGCCGTTACCCGTGGTCACGTCGGCAGGACTTCGGCCCATCCGGCCCGGAGATTCGGAGCAGCCCCGGGGCCCATAGCGCCGCGCCGTGCCTCGCTATTCTGCGAGGCGTGTGGCACGATTCCCGTGGGCGCAAATATTTGGCTGCCGGAGAATATCGCGGGCGGCGTCGGGGCGGGCTTCACGCTGCCTCCCGCCAATTCTTCGGCCCGGCAGGGGGTCGGAAAATCCCGCCCATTATCTGTAGATAACTAAGGAAGTTAAAGATAGTATCAAATTGAAAGAAAAAGTTATAGTTCCACAAAGGTAAGCCGCTGGTCAGAAGCTTGGACAGAATGTAAAGGACAGCAAAGAATGACTAAAAGATCCATAAGGAGGGAGAAATGAGAGTACAAGAGAAAGCTAGCTAGAAATTCAAAATGGTTAGGGAGAGTTTGTACGGATATGTGAAGAGGGCAGGTAAGACGAGCGTTTTTCCTCAGAGTGAGAATGGGGAATTAATAATGGAAAATAAGGAAATGATGGATGAATTGAACAGATAGTTTGCACCTATCTTCACGCCAGAGGATACAAATAGCATCCCAGAAATAATTGTGAATCAGGAGGTGAAAGGGAGCGAGGAACTTAAAACAATTAGAATCATCAGGAAAGGATACTGGGAAAATTCTTAGAACTAAAAGCTGATAAGTCCCCAGGTCCTGATGGGCTTCAGCCTCCAGTCTTGAAGGAAGTGGCAGCTGAGATAGTAGACGGATTGGTTTTAAATTTCCAAAATTGCTTAGATTCTGGAAAGGTTCCAGCAGATTGGAAAATAGTGAATGTGACTCTTCTATTCAAGAAAAGAGGGAGACTGAAAACCGGAAACTACAGGCCAATTATCTTAACATCAGTCATGAGGGAAATTGGTGGAATCTATTATTAAGGCGGTTGTAGCGGGGCTCTTAGAAAATCTCAATGTAATCAGACATGATTCTGTGAAAGAGAAATCATGTTTGACTAATTTATTGGAATTCTTTGAGGAAGTAACAAGCAATGTGGATAAAGGGGGACCTGTGGATGTACTGTATGCAGATTTCCAAAAGGAATTTGATAAGTTGCCACATGAAAGGTTACTCTGCAAAATAAGGACTCGTGTTGTAAGAATAACATATTTGCACGGACAGAGGATTCGTTAGCTAACAGCAAACGGAGTAGGCATAAATGGGTTATTTTCAGGTTGGCAAGATGTGGCGAATGGTGTGCCACACAGATCAATACTGGGACCTCCAACTATTTACAATTTATATCAATGATTTGGATGAAGGGGCCAAATGTGTGGTTGATAAATTTGCTGATGACACAAAGGTAGGTAGGAAAAGAAGTTGTGAAGAGGACATAAGGGGCCCGCAAAGGAACAAAGATAGGGTCAGTGAGTGGGAAAAGATTTGGCAGACGGAGTACAATGTGGGAAAATGTGAACTTGTCCGTTTTGGCAGGTTGAACAGAAAAGCAGTATGTTTAATTGGAGAGAGATCGCAGAGCTCGGTGGTACAGCAGGATCTGAGTGTCCTGGTACATGAATCACAAAAAGTTAGTTTTCAAGTACTGCGAGTGTTTCGATGGAATGTTGTCATTTCTTGCAAGGGAAATGGAAAGTAAAAGTATGTTGGCTACAGTTGTACAGAGCATCGGTGAAACCACATCTGGAGAATATTGTACTGTTTTGGTCTCCCTATTTACGAAAGGATATAAATGCGTCAGAAGCTGTTCAGCGGATGTTGACTCGGACTGTTTCCTGGCATGTGAGTGGAGGGTTTAGCTGATGAGGAAAGGTTGGGCCTGTGTTCACTGGAGGTTCGAAGATTGAGAGGTGATCTTATTGAAAACATGTACGGCGCTGAGGGAACTTGAGAAGGTGGATGCTAAAAGGATGTTCCCCCCTTGTGGGAATGACTAGAACTAGGGGCAACAGTTTAAAGATAAGGGGTGTTCCATTGAAGACAGAGACGAGGAGAAATTATTTTACCTCAGGGGACGTGAATCTTTGGAACTCTCTTCCACAGCGAGCGATGAGGGCAGGATCGTTGAATATTTTTACGGCAGAGGTAGATGGATTCTTGACTATCAATGGAGTCAGTGGTTATCGGGGGTGGATGGAATGTGGAGTTGAGTCCGCAGTCGGATCAGCCATGATCTTATTGAATGGTGGAGCAGTCTCGAGGGGATGAATGTCCTCCTCCTGCTTTTAAATTGTTTATTTGTAGGTAAGAGGTTGGGGGGGTGGATCGGATCCAGGTCAAAGGTTTGAAAACCAACACAGCAGATTGTGAAAAGCGATTTGCACCAAATGGATTTTGCGCTTAAAATTCTGTGTTCTTTAGCACTTTAAAAAAAATTTTGCGATGTAGGCGGTCACTGGTTGGGCCAGCATTTATTGCCTATCCTCAAGTGCCCTCCATTCCAGAGGACGTTTGAGAGTCACCAACATTGCTATGAATCTGGAGTCTGAGGGATTAAACTGTGTAACACTTCCGATAAGTGTCAGAGGGGAGTGCACAAGCTAGTGATGAACTTGGAGAGCAAATAAGGACAGTGCAGTGGACATGCTTATAGAATGGAAATGAAAGGTGACAGGATATAGATGATGTCATGCATTCAGGCATCTTTCTATTCGATTTGGGAATTAATTCTGCACAGTGATATCTTGGATCAAGTCCAGATCAAACCACGGAGTCCTGCAAGGTACCCTGAGGTCATGTTCCTGGCGTTGACATTCCTGCTTTGAAACAGGTTCTGTTGGAAAGACACCTTAACCTGGAGATTTTTGCAGTGGAATTCTCCCAAAAGCAACCAAATTAGGGAGGCGGTGGTGGTATTGTCACTGGACTAGTACTTCAGAGACCCAGGGTAATGCTCTGAGGACCTGGTTCAAATCCCACCTGGTTCAAATCCCACCACGCAGATGGTGACATTTGAATTGAATAGAAATCTGGAATTAAAAGTCTATTGACGAGGAGAAGCCTATTCACTCAGAGGGTGGTGACCTGTGGAATTCTCAACCACAGAAGGCTGTGGAGGTCAAGCTGAATATATTTAAGAAGGCAATAGATAGATTATTCTGCTGTAAAGGTGGTAAGGGAAGAGCGCTGAGGTACGATGCTGAGTTCAGCCATGATCATATTGAATGGCGGAGTCGACGCGAATAGCCGACTCCTGCTCCTATTTTCTATGCTTCAAAAGCCACTTATCATTTTGAACACCCTTATTAAATATCTCCTAAATCTTCTTGAGGATAAAGATTTTGGGCTGCATTCACCGTCCCTGAGGCTGAGTGCCGACACCAACGGAAGATCCGTGGTGTTTCACGACGGGAAAATCGTCGCAAAACCCTCACCGATTCTGCTACTGGTGAGGGGCTAGTGCCAACGCTGCGTGAAACACCCGCGGAAAACGTTTGGAGAATCGCCGGGTCCTGCGCTGCACTGGCCGCCGGTTGTGCTGGACCATGTACCCACCCACCCCGACCCCACAGCCCACCTCCTGGCCTCCCCCGCCACCCCACCCACCCCCACCCCCCACCCCCCCCAGCCCTGGCAGAAGCGGCCAGCGGCACAGATCTCGGCCGAGTGTGACGACGCTGGACACTGTCCGCACGCCCTCTCTCTCCCTCCGCAGCTGGCACGCCAGGCTCCCGACCGCTGAGACCACACGTGGCCCGTGCCATCGGGACCTCAGCCATCGGGGGGCGGAGCATCGCAGCTGGGCCCGCTAATGACACTCCCAACGGGGTTGCGGCTGCTCGCTGCGCACGTCCCGATGACACGGATTTGAAGGGGGCGGGGCTTCGCGACCCAGCGTCAAAACGGCGGCTGCCCCGATTTCGGGATGGAGAGCCGTTCTCCACCCGGTTGCCGTTTCCGATCTCGACGTCGGGCAATGGAGAATCCCGGCCTTTGTCTTTTTACCTTTATGTATCATCCAGGACTTCAGTTTTAATAGAAAAATTCCCAGGAAGCACAGCTGGGAGCTGGAGATTGGATATTCAGAAACTGCTGATTGTTAAACAAGGGAACCTGTCGGAAGAGTAATCTGGGTGCGGAAGGCCGTGGTGCAGTGGGTACCGTCGCTATCTCTGCGGCTTTGATGGTCACAGAAGATGTGTGCATAACGTGCTTGATCATCAGCTCATACGTCTTGCCAATGTGCCTGATATTTTTTTATTCGTTCACGGAATGTGGGCATGGTTGGCTTGGTCAGCATTTATTTCCCATCCATAACTGCCCTTGAACTGAGTGGCCTGTCGGGCCATTTCAGAGGGCATTTAAGAGTCAGCCACTTCGCCATGGGTCTGGGTTCCTTGAACACCAAGGCAGAGACCCTCATAACATTTAAGAAGTATTTAGATGGGAACTTGCGATTCCCCAGGCATTCAAGGCTATGGACCAAGTGCTGGAAAATGGGATTAGGTGGTTGTTTTTGACCGGCGCAGACGCGATGGGCTGAAGGGCCTTTTCTGTGCTCTATAATTCTATGACTCTGTGACATGTAGGCCTGGTCGGGTAAGGGTGGCAGATTTCCTTCCTTAAAGAACACTACGTGAACCAGGTGGTTTCGTAGTGCAATCGACAAAGGGTTCATGGTCATCATTCGACTGCTCACAATTTCTTTAACTTTCGAATTCCCAAACTATATTAAACTGGCATCAGGCGTTTCATCTGTCCCGAAGTCTGCTGTGCAATTTTAAATCTAGTTACTGCAATTGACTCTTTAACTCAGAACACTTTGTTTACTCTTCCTTCAATTGTCCTGAACAATACCTTGATCTCTGTTCTCTTACCTTCAGGTCTCATAAACACTCTTTCTGTTCCATTGCCTGGTTATCCAGGCAGTAACTGGTAGACTAGGAAGCCTGCCTCTGTGCAGTCCTTGGCCATCTTCTGGCAGAGTTGAGGGATGTTCACTCCCTGAGGACCTGGCTCCAATTGCCCAAAATTCCAGCTAAAACTAAAACTTAAAAGCTTTTTTTATTCTTATAATGGCCTCCAGTTGCTCAGCAACCCCCACATGTTTATACCTTTTAATTAATCTTCACACCATAGCCCTCTCTAAGCTTAATAGAGGGTTTGAATACAAGAGCAGGGATGTATATCTGAGCCTATAGAAGGCTCTAGTCAGATCCCATTTGGAGTATTGTGAGCAGTTTTGGGCCCCGTATCTAAGTAAGGATGTGCTAGCCTTGGAAAGGGTCTAGAGGAGGGTCACAAAAATGATTCCTGGATCTCTCAGGTCTCTGGGTCGGTACTCATTGGAGTTTAAAAGGATGAGGGGGGACCTTAGTGAAACTTACAGGATGCTGATAGGCCCAGATAGAGTGGAAGTGGAGAGGATGTTTCCACCAGTGGGAAAAATTAGAACCAGAGGACACAATCTCAGACGAAAGAGTCGATCCTTTAAAACAGAGATGAGGAGGAATTTCTTAAGCCAGAGGGTGGTGAATCTGTGGAACTCTTTGCCACAGAAGGCTGTGGAGGCCAAATCACTGATTGTCTTTAAGACAGAGATAGATAGGCACTAGTTCATATGCACCTAGATAGATAGGGGCTGGTTTAGCACACTGGGCTAAATTGCTGGCTTTGAAAGCGGACCAAAGCAGGCCAGCAGCACGGTTCAATTCCTATACCAGCCTCCCCGAACAGGCGCCGGAATGTGGTGACTAGGGGCTTTTCACAGTAACTTCATTTGAAGCCTACTTGTGACAATAAGCAATTTAAAAAAAACATTTTTTTTGATTAATAAGGGGATCAGGAGTTATGGGGAGTAGGCAGGAGAACAGGGATGAGAAACATATCAGCCATGATTGAATAGTGGAGCAGACTCGATGGGCTGAGTGGCCGAATTCTGTTCCTTTGTCTTATGGTCTTAATAGAAACACAGTTGGAACGTAATCAACTCCCACACAGCCAAACCCGTGTCAAGCATGAATCTAACTATAGGTTTTATCCTTACAGGGATAGAAACATTAAATTAAACCCATTTAACCTATACCTTATTTCTAATGTTTACCAATACAAATATAAATCCTTTAAGACTACCTTCATTTTCCTAACATCTGCCATTCTGTTACTTTGTCTGAAGTGGATTGTTTTACACTTATCCACATTATACTGCTGTTATGGGCCAGGGTTTAGAGAACCCCAAAGTGTATCAGGGAGTTCACCTGAAGTAAATTCTTTAAAGAGATCTGGCACCTTCTTATCAATCACCTCTTGATCCGGCTGTACAATCTTTTGCACCTCCTTCGCTTCACTTGGGCTTTCCTTGACCACTTTCACAACCCCCACTGTCTTATCCTGCTTTACTACATCAGCCTCCCCAGTGCTTCCCTTCAACCACCAACACTGGCTTTACATGGCCTAGTTTATTACAGTGAAAATATTTGAAACATTTCATGTCTCTCCCACCCTCCTGGATTTCTTTTTTAATCTGAGGTACACTCCCCTTCTTATCTCCCATCAGATCATTTTTGCCTTTACCGCTTGAGTATTTCTCATGTCCCCCAGTTTCTATCCCTCACAGGCTGAAACTGATGTCGAAACCAAGCATTGGTTTATGAACTAATTCATAATCATCTGCCATTTCTGCTGCTAACCTTGCAGTTTTAACCGTCTGCTCTTCCACATGAGTTCTCACTACATCAGGAATTGAATTTTTAAACTCCTCCAAAAGCATAATTTCTCTGAGAGCTACATACAGAGAGGGCTGGTTTAGCACACTCGGCTAAATCGCTGGCATTTAAAGCAGACCAAGGCTGGCCAGCAGCACGGTTCGATTCCCATACCAGCCTCCCCGAACAGGCGCCGGAATGTGGCGACTAGGGGTTTTTCACAGTAACTTAATTTGAAGCCTACTTGTGACAATAAGCGATTTTCATTTCATTTCATTTCATTTCATTTGGTCCATGTTCAAAGCCCTTATCCACCTATCAAAATTACTCTGAGCCTTTCAAACTCCATGTATGTTTGACCAAATTCTTTCCTTAAATTTCTAAACCTTTGTCTGTAAGCTTCAGGCACTAGTTCATATGCACCTAAGATGGATTTTTTCACCTCCTCATACGTTCCAGATACCTCCTCCGGTAGTGATGCAAACACTTCACTAGCTCTACCTACCAGCTTTGTTTGAATCAGTAATACCCACATGTCCCGTGGCCATTTCATTTGTTTAGCCACCTTCTCAAATGAAATTAAAAAGGCTCTACCTCCTTCTCGTCAAACCTTGGCAATGAACAAAGAACAAAGAAATGTACAGCACAGGAACAGGCCCTTCGGCCCTCCAAGCCCGTGCCGACCATACTGCCCGACTAAACTACAATCTTCTACACTTCCTGGGTCCGTATCCTTCTATTCCCATCCTATTCATATATTTGTCAAGATGCCCCTTAAATGTCCCTATCGTCCCTGCTTCCACTACCTCCTCCGGTAGTGAGTTCCAGGCACCCACTACCCTCTGCGTAAAAAACTTGCCTCGTACATCTACTCTAAACCTTGCCCCTCTCACCTTAAACCTATGCCCCCTAGTAATTGACCCCTCTACCCTGGGGAAAAGCCTCTGACTATCCACTCTGTCTATGCCCCTCATCATTTTGTATACCTCTATCAGGTCGCCCCTCAACCTCCTTCGTTCCAGTGAGAACAAACCGAGTTTATTCAATCGCTCCTCATAGCTTATGCCCTCCATACCAGGCAACATTCTGGTAAATCTCTTCTGCACCCTCTCTAAAGCCTCCACATCCTTCTGGTAGTGTGGCGACCAGAATTGAACACTATACTCCAAGTGTGGCCTAACTAAGGTTCTATACAGCTGCAACATGACTTGCCAATTCTTATACTCAATGCCCCGGCCAATGAAGGCAAGCATGCCGTATGCCTTCTTGACTACCTTCTCCACCTGTGTTGCCCCTTTCAATGACCTGTGGACCTGTACTCCTAGATCTCTTTGACTTTCAATACTCTTGAGACATATGCTTGGACATATTTAAATAGATTCCCATCAAGCCTTCGACTTTTGACGCTCTTTCTCACTATCCTCATGAGTATCATCCAACTGTACGTTTCCCTTTACGTTTGCCAATTTTAACTGACTGTCATGTTTCATGGCCATTTTCTGAAGTTCAAACTCTCTCTCTTTATCTTTTCCCTGATCTGTATCTCCGTTTCTCTTTCTTTTTGTTCTGCTAGGGCTATTCTTTCTTTTCTCCTTTTTTCTCTCTCCTTTTCTTTTTTCTCTCTCTCTCTTTCTTTTTCCTCTCTTTCGATTTCAAACTGCTTTAATTCATTCTCATGTTCCATTTGTTTAACTTGCAACTGAATTTTTGCCATTTCCAATGAGTCAAACTGTATCTCAGGCAACTTTAAATGCTTAGCCACCGCCATAATTACCTCATCTTTTCACATTTGTCAGGTAATGTTAACTGCAATGTTTTTGCCAAATCTAACAGTCTGCTTTTAGTCTCTGTCCGTAAGGTACTACGTGTGACCGTCTCCACCCCCAAAAACTTCAGAGCCTCTGAAAGAGCCATTGTCCACAACACACTCCCCACTTAAACTAGAATACCACACCTGATAAGCTACCACAATATGCTCACCCCTCACTGTCTTTAAGTTCACTAAGCCAATCCAATAGATGGACTTTTATCCCCCTCGAGCCCCCAATTTGGTGTGGCCAGGGTTTAGAGAACGCCAAAGTGTATCATGGAGTTTACCTGACCCACAACTTTTAATAGATTGTGGTATGGGGAGCACACGGCCCACTCTACAGGTGTGGTACAGCAGAAATGGAAAAGTATTTTTTAAAGCGAAATAATGTTTATTCTATGAACTCAAGTTAACCGTTTTAAAACATACAGTAATATCTTAGCAACCATTAATTCAAATACAACCCCCAAAGAACACAACACTAGGTAATCCTTAACAACTTCCCAAACAACATCCAGAAGACAAAAGAAACACCTTTTAACAGAAGCACATTAGGTTTATATTCACTACTGAGAACATTTATAATTCTGAATTCACCAAATGATCAAGAGATATTCTTTTGATGGCAGAGAGAACAGCAGTTCACCTGCTTGGTCTGGCTTCAGCTCCAACACTGAAAACAAAACTAACGACCTGCAGCAAACAGCCTAAAACAAAAGTAAAAAGCTGACAGACAGCCCAGCTCCACCCACACTCTGACTTCACTGCAGTAGTAAACACCCATTTCTTAAAGGTACATTGCTTAAACACCCATTTCTTAAAGGTACTCTCACATGACACTGCATCTGCCATGTATTTGCCCACTCACTCAAATTG